>NC_066583.1:596901882-597215947 GCF_024323335.1 Lathyrus oleraceus | reverse complement strand
AATTATGTCAAAAAGAATAAAATAATATATTTATACATGGTGAAAAAATTCAAACTCGACCGGAAGCAGCCGCCTTTTCCATTAATATAACGGAGAAAACTCAATTTAACTAAGAGCGGGTACGGGAAAAATCTATGTTTTAATTACGGAGAGGCGGGGTGGAGGATGCTTATACCCACCCCTCTCCACCCTTTCCCCTCCCACCCTAATAAATTTATTTTATTATCTAATTTTCCTTTTTAATCTTAAGATAACAAATTTATTAGAATTTATAATTATTTGTTATTCTCGATTGAGTTTGGGAACGGAGACGGGGATGTTACAAGGAGGCGGGAAGGAGTTGGTAATGCTTAAAATCACCCTCACATTGGCTCATTATCATGGCTACATATATTAATAAATGGTGAATTAAAGAGTCCAACAACTATGTTGTCCTTAGTTTGAACCTTGATGATGGCAAAATTATGGGTTTACCTCTTAATTCTTTTAATTTTAATAATTATTTAGGATTCTTTGCTCAAACAACACAATAATTATGCAGGCTAGGCTTCTGCTATTGAACTTTGATTTCTCTCTCTGTAATATTTTTGGGTATTCTCTTGATATCAAACTTCAATTTCAATTTCGTCCTTTTAAGACATGTTATAAAGTTTGGGCAAAGGCAAAAAAACCTATTACAATGATGTTAATCTTTTATACAAAGATTTATCTAATCTTATATCCATGAAGAAAGATGACATGGATATGCAAAGCTATATAGGGAAACTTAATATTTTGATTGTTGATTTTGATGCAATTACTCCTTTAATTGTAAACAGTCGACAATCATGTTAAACAATGTGATTTTTTTTTATGGTTATACCACTTATCAGTCTTACACCGGACCTTGACTCAGCCCAAAACCAAATTTTTTCTAGTGCATGTCTCCCTTCATATGACATAGTTTGTGAGCAATTACTCGTCTTTCTGCTCTTTCAAATTCTACTCCAACCTTTGTTTCTCTCAATGATCTAAATGGCCTTACCACCACAATCTCAAATTCTTATCAACAAGATGGTAGAGCTGGGGGACATGGAAATAATAGGACTTGACTCATTGTCACGTTTGCAACTGTTTTGGCCATGTTCTGGCATAATGCATAGCGAAAGCTAATAGATTGCTGCCAAAAGTCGCGAATGTTGCTCAAACTGAAGCTTTTGTCACAAGTGCTTAAGTTTCCCTTTCTACCGCTGAGTATAATAGTCAGTACCACCAGCTGAAGGCACAAATGCAAACTACATCACCTATTGTCTTTATTACTCAAAATAGTAATCATATTGCCTTTGTTACAAAGTCTTATTCACTTGGACCTTAAATCCTTGACTTAGGTTCCTTTAACCATATGTTTGATAACAAATTGGTTTTCTCGTATTTGACTTATATAGACAAAGTAACAAGTATTACTTTGGCTAATGGATCACAAACTAAATGTCAAGGCATTATCCAAACTTATATAATACCAAAATTTTCATTGGACTATGTACTTTATGTGCCTGATTTTCCATTTAATTTAATATATATTAGTAAACTCGGTCGTACCCTACCTTAATCTGTTACATTTTCTAAGGATTATGTTTTTGTGCAGGATCGGAGTACTAGGATGAAAATTGGAGTTGGGCATGCGTCTTAAGGCCAATAATACCTTTTAGCACCAACAAGGCCTATTTCTTGTTCATTCGTCAAGTCTCTACATGTTGTTCATTAACGTTTGGGACATACCAACCTTCAAAAATTGCATCTTATGGTTTCAAGTATATGAAAAGAGTGTACCTTAGACTGTGAGTCATGTCTGTTTTGAAAACATACTAGGAGTTTCTTTCTCGACATAGTCAATAAAAGAGTTATGTCACATTTTTCTTTAGTTTATTTTGATATTTGGGTTCCTAGATTTGTTGTTACATGTTTGGGTATCAATATTTTGGTGTGTTTATTGATGATTTTGTTAGATGTACTTGGATATTTTAATGAAAAAATGCTCAAATGTTTTCTCAATCTTTCAAAAAAAACTCTAAAAAATAAACACATAATTTGGTACCCATATTAAATTATTTCGAAGTGATAACACTCATAAATATTTGTCTATATCTTTTCAATCTGTTTTGGCTTCACATGAAATCCTCCATCAGACCTCATGTTCTCATACTCATCAACAAAATTTATTGCTGAGAGAAAGAATCGACACTTAGTTGAATAGGCTCGTACCATTCTCCTCACCTCATTTGTTGGTTGTGTCAACCTCTTTATGGATTGAAATAATTTCCTCGTGCTTGTTTTGGCAGCTTTAGCATTTTGCTCTAAGAGTATGACATGACTAGACGTGAAGTTGATTACTCTATTTATTTATTTTTATGTTATTCACCAACCATTTGTCTCTACTTGTTGATCTATGTTGATGACATAATCATCACTGATAATGCTAAGGATATCATTCACCGACTGAAACAACATTTTTCTTTCGACTTTCAGATTAGAGATTTAGGGCCACTCAAATATTTGTTGGGGATTAAATTCGTTTAATTCAAGACAAATGTGGCTATTACTAAAAAAATATGCTCTAAATATTCTCGAGGAAATTGGATTGCTTGATTGTCAGTCTAATGACACTCTTATGGATCCTAACATCAAGCTACTACCAGATCGTGGATAGCCACTAAAAGACCCTGATGGATATCAACATCTAGTTGGAAAACATAATTACGTCACAATGACCGGGCCAAACATTACATTCTTTGCCATTATGGTTAACCAAATTTTAAATGCCTCATGTGACGACCATTGAAATGTTCTTATTCATATTCTTCGGTATATAAAGTGTGTCGGGTAATGGATTACTTTATGAAAACAAGGGTAACACCCATGTCGCGAGTTATTCTTATAAGATAAAAGTTCCACCTTAGGTTACTATATTTTCATTGGAGAAAATTTGATCTCATGACAAAAGCGAAATATCTAATATAACAAGAACAACACATGCTAAAATAATTACACCTCCAACTCAAATTAGGAGATGCCAAAACAATTAAACTAATTTCAGACAACCAAGTTGCGTTTCATATCCTCTAATCTTATATTTCATGAAAGAACTAAACTTATAGAAATCGATTGCAACTTTGTAAAAGATAATATTCTTTCAGAAAAAATCATAAATGATTGTGTTGGTTCAAATAATCAATTGACTAACATACTTACTAAATCTTTTTGAAGGTCTCTCTGGTTGAATATATTTGTAAAAAAAATTGGTACCTATGATATTTATACTCTAATTTGACGAGGAGTGTTAGTATTTCTAGATTAAATAACTTCTTATTTATGGCTTATTCATTAAAACTTAATATATTTATTATAACACTATTATAAATATACGCAATGTGATGTAACTTAAAAGACACCGAATTTATAGAAGAATTCTATAGGCGTATTTAAAATTTGATAATATACTCTTTATATTAAAATTTTAAATTCATAAAAAAATTCATAACATGTAACACACATTAGGAAAAGTAGGAGTAATAACCACAAACAATGACCGCAGAAATTGTGTTGGAATTGTTTCTTTTCACTAAATATCTTATTTTCCATATATAGCTCGTGCCAAATTGCTGAAAGCTTATATTCAAACATGAAACAGGACATACTAGTAGAACATGACACATGGACCAAGAAATTGAAGCAATCATACACATGGTGTTTAATTAAATATGATTTCATGATTGCTAGTTACTCATCTTCGTTTTATCCTTTCTCTTATCTTCTTTGTTTCCATTACCGCCCACACAAAGTTGGTTTCAACTTTGAAACACAACAATGGAGAGCTGTCGTATATGATTTTAAAGTTTATGTTTGACAATTTTTAATGCTGCTAAAAAGTAAATCGTTGTCGTTACATGCTTTATTATGTCTTAAAGTTTATTAAAACTTTCTATTTCATTTTTTGTTCATATTTGTTTCTACCTGTGTTTAATAGACTCTTATCTTTCTTTATAATTTAACTATAAAAATAGAAAATAAAAAATATTTCATATATATAACTATAATATATATATATATATATATATATATATATATATATATATATATATATATATATATATATATATATATATATATATATATATATATATATATATATATATATAAAACAGAAGTTATATTAATTTTGATAAAATAGTTTTTATTTTCTATTTTTATCTTTTACTTTGGTCTTGTTTTTGTGATTTTGGTTGCATTATTTGGTAGCTTAATTTTTAATTAAAAGTATTTAGTATGGCTGTTTTTGTTATTCAGTCTACACTTTTTTTTTTGTCTTTGAACAATAATATTCCATAGCAACTATCGTTTTATTTATACCGTGGTTGAAATATGATTTTCTCATAATTTCATCTATATATATTTTTCAAAAAATTCTTTAGATTATGTTTTTGAATAGACATGAGGTTGAAATTGAAGTTAGAGACAATTTGCTATAAGGAATTTATGTTCCATTTAGAAGGGTGGGGGCAATAAGCATACGAAACACATGAATTAAGTATACCCACTTTGATTTGGATTGTTTTTTTTCTAGAAACTATGGAGGAATGCATCATACATGACACTAGAGTTAGTCACTATACATAATTATACTTATTGACTAAAAAAAATTTGGTGTTGATAAAATTGACAATTAGAACATAAAAAGCAATAAGTCGCGCCACATATCAATCAAGAAATTGTAATTAATGAGACTTGTGACCTTAAAGGTGCATGCAGTTTGGATAATTTATTTTTTCTTTTCTTAGGGACTAAGGACCTGAACTCCATGACCAGGGGTAGCTTGAGGAACTAAGTGCATGACTGACACTACGCTTTGACGTGTCTTATTTTTAGCTTTAATAATTCATTCGTGAGAGAATGATAATTGCGTTAATCTTGAGTGAGAATGCATCTAACCTATTTATATAAGTGTTTCAAATTGATTGGGATCCCAAACAAACATTTACATAACATAAAAATAACAAAACTCGGACCTGTAACCGATTACACCATCTGATTAATCGGTTATAGAAATAAATCACTTTCAGCGGTAAATGGTTAACCTCAGATGTTAACCAATTATAATTGTGAATGTTTTCCTTTTCTGTTACTTCAAAAGTGAAACTGGCTTTGCTGTAATCAGTTACACCCCCGTGTTAACTGGTTACATCATTTGAATTATCAAAATTATTTTTAATACATCACCTTAATTCAAGTGCTCCAAGTCTTTCATGCTCATGTTCATTTTCAACCTCTTGAACACATCATTTGTGACTCCCTTAGTCAACAAATCAGCAACTTGGTCTTCACTTCTGCAATATCCCAAACGTAACCTTCATTCACTAACAAGCTCCCTCAAGTAGTGAAACCTCATCTCAATATGTTTGTTCCTCCCATGTGCTATTGGGTTCTTAGCAAAATTAATCGCGTAAACATTATCAACCATGAGTGTAACAGCCTCAGCCCCACTGTTGGTCATCTCATCCAATAGATTCATAAGCCACACGGCTTGACACACACATAACGAAGCGACAATGTACCCGGTCTCACAACATAAGAGAACAACTAGCGGTTCCTTCTTCGAACACCATTGGATTGATGTTACATCGAACATAAAGATGTATCCAGTTGTAAACTTTTGATCATTTGTATCTCCTTACCAATTGGAATAAGTAAAACCAAGAAAATTGCATTTTCTGTCGGTATCCTCTGCAGGAAAGAGAATTCTGCAGCCAACACAACCTTTGACATATCTTAGGATCCTCTTGACTACTGCCAAGTGAGACACCTTTGGTCTCCCCATGAATCTTCTCACAATACCGACACTAAACACCAAGTCGGTCGCGTATTGCACAAATAGCACAAGGATCCAATCAACCTCCTATATTAAGTTGGATCAACATCTTGCTCATCCTCATTCTTAGACAACTACATCCTTATAACTGATTCCAATTGGTGAGAAGAGTGGTAACATGTAACGTCCGAGAGCAAGGGAGTGGTTGTCGGTGCACGAGGCATGAAAATGAGACACTCCTAGTAGCTTCTAAGGAAAAAATCAAATTCACATCGGAATGAGAGAGATCATGAGGCTGTGCAGGTATGCGATTGCAAGGTTGAAGGAAGGCTTATAAGGATTAATTGGTACTACCTATACCAACAAGATACATCTTTTTTTGATAGCCTAACAAATAAGAACTTTATAGTTACGCGTGCTTGACTTGGAGTAGTATTTGGATAGGAGACCTTCTGGGAAGTTTCCCATAAAGGGTGTGAGTGAGGATAAAGCATGTTGAAAATATTTGTGTTGGTTTGTGGGATCAGTCGGTAATCCTGAAAGCAGTATGGGGAGTTACAAAATGGTATCAAAGCAGGTTGGTCTGTTCGGTCAGGTGTATAGTGTCTTATAAGTTTTTAGTATGTGAATATTGTGTGAGCACTATTGATATAAGTTTCTTCTAACCATGTTATTAATATGTTTAGAATATGGATGTGTGACCTTCTGGAAAGTTTCCTGGAAAGCGCATGAGTGAGGATAAAGCATGCTGAAAAGATCCATGTTGGTTTATGGGGTTAGTTGGTAATCCTGAAAGCAGTCTGAGGCGTTACAAAATGGTACCCGAGCAGGTTGGTCCGTTCAACCAGGTGTATAGTGTGTTATAAGTTTTTAGTATGTGAATAATGTGTGAATACTATTGTTATAAGTTTCTTTCAACCATATTGTTGATATGTTTAGAATACGGATGGAAGGAATGATGATGCTATTATTTCCGCCTTGCAAGCAGTGGCTCGAGCTATGCAGAACAACCAACAGGGAGGAATTATTGAGTTTAATAGCTTGAGAAAGTTCCATAGGAACAACCTGCCCACCTTCAAAGGCAGGTATGATCCAAAGGGAACAAGGGCATGGCTTAGGGACCATGAGAATATTTTCAGGGTAATGGCGTGTACTAAGGCACAGAAAGTGCAGTTCGGTACACATATGCTGAATGAGGAAGCTGATGATTGGTGGGGTAACACTCTCCAGAGATTTGAAGCCGTGGGTGATAAAATCACATGGGTTGTATTCAAAAGAGCGTTTATGTAACAATATTTTCCAGAAGATATACGTGGTAAGAAAGAGATTGAGTTTCTGGAATTGAAACAAGGGAATTCAACTGTTGCTGAATATGCTGCTAAGTTCGAGGAACTTGTGACATTCTGTCCATATAATATTGATGCAGCGATAGAGGTTTCCAAATGTATCAAGTTGGAGAATGGGTTGCTTCCTGAGATCAAGCAGGCTATCAGGTATCAACATATTCTCCGGTTTCCTGAACTGGTGAAAAACTGTAGAATATATGATGAGGACGGTAGGGCTCGGTCTACTCATTATAAAAGTTTGAGTAAGAAGAGGGGAAGTTACAGAATACGTGAAAACATGGGAAAAAGAGAGCTAGGAAGATAAGAGGAAAAGCCATGAGGATCAACAAAATTATCATTGTCAAGAATTGGAGCTTAACAATCTAAGGTAAGGGGGGGATAAAAACCATTCTTATAAGGGTGTATATCCATGAGAGGGTAGTGAGGGGTCCTTCCCTCTTAGGCTTACTTTTTACCATGTTTTTGATTGAAATTCTTGTTGGTTTACAATGTTTGTATGATGAGATGATTAGATTGTGATTGTTATATATAAATCCTTCATTGTTGTATGAATTTGATGTGATGATGCTTGCTGAATTTTTTTGTCATGTTCATGGAATAAGGATTTGGGGGACATGAACATGATGAACAAATTATGGGAAATTATAAAGTGATAATGTGTTGGTGTTTGGTGAATGAATTGTTGATATATATACATGTTTGATGATGAAAATCCTTGAAAATATTGTGAGGGATGTTTATAGGATGGAAATTATTTTTCCCCTGTATCAAAATTGTAGTACTCCCTCTCAGCTAACCAACGCACCAAATCCCACCTTAAAACGTGAGGGATGTTTATAGGATGGAAATTAGGGTTTGGGATGTGTTTGGTTCGTACTATTTTAGTCCTTCCAAACAACACCATTTTTTAAAAATTCTTTGTACAATTTTAGTCATAAATTTTAACTCAGTCACGTTTTAAGGTGGGATTTGGTGCGTTGGTTAGCTGAGAGGGAGTACTATAATTTTGATACAGGGGAAAAATAATTTTAATGGATTTATCAGAGGGTTACAGTAGGTGGAAAGAAGTGTAAAAATATGATGGATATGAATGAAGTCCGTATCGATAATTTAATCGTTGTGTCACGAATGATTGGTATGTGTGTTAATGACGTTAGTGGTAGTCCATAAGGGTTGACTACATACTAGATAAGTGTATTGAGTGATCAATGGTGGACCACGATGTATTGTTATATTTGTGTGTGTTAGAATGAATCATAATGAAGTTTATATTAGTAAATTGTTGTGACATGGTGAATCATTTGAATTGTTTGTTCACTTGCGGTTATGATAATCCAGAAGGGTGGATTATGTTGTGCATGGTTATAGTTGTATGACCGATTGTGGATCACGACATGAATAATGACAAGTATTTCAGTAGCATTTTTTCCATGTCATGCATTCATAAATTGTTGAGTTGGCGGAGATAAGCTCAAGTTCGAAGGGGAACGTTAAACTTATCCGGAACTCCGGAGGGGAAGTTCGGGATCCCGAAGGGGGAATCAGGTTCATATGATGAACCATTGATATGAGAAACCCGAGGGCGAGGGCGAGGGAGTGGTTGCCCGTGCACGAGGCATGACAATGAAACACTCCAAGAAGCTTCTAGGGAAAAAATTGAATTCAGATCGAAATAAGAGGGATCATGAGGTTGTGCATGTATGTAGGGGTGTTCATGGTTCATGAATTACACTAAAACAAACCACATTTATAGTTCAATTCAGTTTATAATAACCACTTCAATAAAAATACAGATAACTACTAAAATAGTTCCAATTTAGTTTAAAACTAGTTTATAACCAGTTTATGTTTATAAACTTGTTTATAATTAGTTTGCAATTATAAACCAATTCTATAATTTGAACTATTTTAAAATCAATTTTTTTAATTTATTAAAAAAATTAATTTAAAAATCTATTTTTTTATAATATTTGAAAATATTTATTTTTATAAAAAAAATCCTTTATTTATAGAAAAAAAAATCCTTTAATGAATAAAAAAAATTATTTTTCAGAAAAAAATATTTTTTATTTTATGAAATACAATTTTTTTTCAGATTTATTTTCTAAAAAAATTGTACCTTTTTTTTATTATTTTATTTTTATTTTTCTTAATTACAAATAATTTTTTGTTTTCACTCTCAATAGTTGTTCTTCTATTTATAAAAAAATATTATTTATATAATTAAAGTAATTTATAAAAGAAAATTGGTTATGAATCGATTTTAAACTGAATTAAAATTGTTTGACTTAAATGGTTCAGTTTATTAACCATAAGTGGTTCAATCATTTTATTGTGCAATGCAATTCAGTTTAGTAATATAGTTTGGTTAACCATATTTTTGCACACCCCTACAGATATGGGATTGCCTGGTTGAAGGAAGACTTATAAGGATTAATTAGTACTACATATACCAACAAGATGCATCTTCTTTTCAGTAGTCTAACATATAAGAATGTCATAGTTAAACGTGTTTGACTTGGAGTAGTATTTGGATGGGTGACCTTCTAGGAAGCTTCCCAAAAGCGTGTGAATGAGGATAAAGCATGCAGAAAAGATTCGTGTTGGTTTGTGGGGTCAGTCGGTAATCTTGAAAGGAGTCTGAGGCATTACAAAATGGTATCGGAGCAGGTTGGTCCATCCGGTCAGGTGTATAATGTCTTATAAGTTTTGAGTATGTGAATAGTGTGTGAAGACTATTGATATAAGTTTCTTATAACCATGTTGTTGATATGTTTAGATTGTGTCCGCCTTGCAAGCAGTGGCTCTAGCTGTGCAGAACAACCAACAGGGAGGAAATGACGAGTTCTGCAGCTTGGGAAAGTTTTAGAGGAACAACCCGCCTACCATCAAAGGCAGGTATGATCCAGAGGGAGCACATGCATGGCTTAGGGATATTAAGAAGATTTTCAGGGTAATGTCATGTACTGAGGAATAGAAAGTACAATTCGGTATGCATATGCTGGCTGAGGAAGCTGATAATTAGTGGGGTAACACTCGCCAGAGATTGGAAGTTGTGGGTGATGAAAATACATGGGTTGTTTTCAAAAGAGTGTTTCCAGAGCGGTATTTTTCTAGAAGATGTATGTGGTAAGAAAGAGATTGAGTTTCTGGAATTAAAATAAGGGAACTTAAATGTTGCTAAATATGTTGCTAAGTTCGGGGAACTTGTGAAATTCTTTCCACCAACAATGGTGCAGCTACATAGGTTTTCAAATGTATCAAATTTAAGACTGGGTTGCGTCCTGAGATCAAGCAGGGCATCAAGTATCAACAGACTTTTCGGATTCCTGAATTGGAGGACAAATGCATACTATATGATGAGGACAGTAGGGCTCGGTCTGCTCATTATAAAAGTTTGAGTGAGAAGAGGGGAAGTTACAGAATACGTGAAAACTTGGGGAAAAGAGCGGTAGGAAGAGAAGAGGAAAATCTAGGAGGATCAAGAAAATTACCATTGTCAAGAATTGGAGTTTAACAATCTAAGGTAAGGGGGAGAAAAACCGTTCTTATAAGGGTGTATATCCCTGAGAGCGTAGTTAGGGGCCATTCCCTCTTAGGTTTACTCTTTACCATGTTTTTCATTGAAATTATTGGTGGTTTACAATGTTTGTATGATGAGATGATTAGATTGTGATTGTTATATATAAATCCTTGATTGTTGTATGAATTTGATGTGATGATGCTTCCCGAATTTTTCTGTCATGATCATGGAATTAGGGTTTTGGGGATATGAACATGATGAACAAATAATGGGAAATTATAAAGTGATGATGTGTTGATGTTTGGTGAATGAATTGTTGATATATGTATATGGTTGATGATTAAAATTCTTGAAAATATTGTGAGGGGTGTTTATAAGATGGAAATTGGGGTTTGGGATGTGTTGGGTTCGTACTGTTTTAGTCCTCCCAAAATCTTCAAAACTTTCGCCATTGCCAATTTGTCAAACGAAGTTTGGAGGAAACCAATCATAGAGTTCCTGAAAGTTCCAACAGGAATAACAGATCGAAAGATCAGATACTAGGCATTAAGTTACGTGGTCATGAGCAATGAGTCATTCAAAAAGACTTCTGAAAGAGTTTTACTTAAATGCCTTACTTAAAGTGAGGACTACTGTGAAATATTTAGTGCACATATTGGATCATGTGGCGTCCATCAAGCAGGCCACATGATGAAGTTGTTGTTATTTCGACAAGGAGTCTACTGACCTACCATGTTAAAAGACTGTATAAAATTTTCTAAAGTGTGCCAGGAATGTCAAAAGCACGCAGGAAATTCAACATGTTCCAGCTAGTGATCTACATGCAATTATCAAATCTTGGCCATTTAGAGGTTAGGCCTTGAATTTGATAGGCGATATTATACCGACATTGTCTAAGTGTCACATATACATTTTGGTAGGCATAGACTATTTTACCAAGTGGTTCAAAGTAATACCTTTGGTAAATGTCGACCAAGACGTGGTGATTAACTTCATCCAAAGTCACATAATCTCTAGATTTAGGATCCCTGAAACCATAACCACATATTAAGGATGGTGTTTGCTAGACGAAAGATGGTTGAGTACACCTCATGATCATGGACCAAGTTGTTTACCTCTACTCCTTATTATGCTCAAGCAAATGGTCAAGTCGAGGTTGCAAACAAGGTTATAATTATGCTGATTAAGAAACATGTGGGCCAAAAGCCAAAGAATTGGCATAAGACACTAGACCAAGCACTTTGGGCTTATTGAACGTCCCATAAGGAGGAAATTAATGCCACACCTTTTACATTAACCTTTGGGTATGACATAGTGTAGCCTGTAAAAATACATTTGTAGTCAGTGAGAATTCAAAGGCATTGAGAAATCCCTGCAGATCGGGAGCATAATGATGGATGAGTTAGTCGACCTAGACGAATAAAGGTTAACCGCTTTATACGTTCTGATTAGATAAAAAGAGCGGGTAGCTAAAGCCTATAATAAGATGGTCAGTTCAAAACTATTTGATGTCGGAGATTACGTGTGGAAGGTAATATTATCTATGGATCGAAGAGATAAAACCTTAGGGAAATTGTCTTCGAATAGGGAAGGACCATTTAAAATTAATCATGTGTTTTCAAATAATTCCTATGAAATTAAGGATTTAAGTTCTGAGGGTCGAGTATTACAAGTAAGTGGAGAATACTTAAAAAAGTACAAGCCTATGTTGCAAGAAATTTTTTTGACATAAAATGCAAAAAAGGATGCCAAAATGGTTTATTAATCATGCCAACAGTATGACAGACCATACAAAATGGGAAATGCATTTCAAAATACAAGAAAATAAACAAAATAAAAATGATATCATCTAGAAAGCTTGCTCCTTAACTCCTCGAAGCTTAGCCTTGTGCGCTCAATCTTTCTATCAACCTAGTGATCGTCACCTTTCAATTTGTCCACTTTGGCTTTTAATGTTTTAGAAGCCTTGGCACGTTCCAGACAAGTGTTAGTAGCCTCGACAAGATTTTGGTCAACATAATTCAGATCAGAAGCATTTAACTCCGCTTTCTCCTTTCTTCCGCCTCGACCTTCAAGTGCACCCAATTTATTTGTTGAGTCCGGGTCAAGATATCATCTTCTAGAGTTGCTAGTTTATTTTTTCCTTAGTCTTTTCTTCCAACTCAGCAACTTGAGCTTGAGACTCATAAACCAGGATCTGGTGTTCCCGTATGATACCATCTCTTAGTTCGAAACAAATGGTAGATTCTTATTTTTTCCTAACAACTTGGACAACTTGCTCAAGCAGAGGTTCAAAGTCCAAGACAGAATCATGAATTGGGCTTGGTACTTCTAGTTTGCTCAACTTCAAAACCAACCCTTGGGTCTTGAACAAGGTGATAGGATCATCTTTGATTGTTTGGAGAAGATCTAGGTCAACACGTTTAGACTTTAAATGCTCTAATAATTCATCAAAGTTGTCGAGATGGCCACCAAGCGAGTTAGGAGATAAATTAGAGAAACCCTTTTGGTTGTCAACGAGTCTTTTAAAAGCCTCGACGGGGTTCTCTTGGTTACCAGCAGATGTTGAAGCATTCATGGTCGAAGTGGACACTTCATTGAAACTCTCTTGAGATTGATACAAAGACCCTGGAGTAGGGGAAAAATGATTTTGTTCATGAAAGCCACCATAACCAGGAGACCATGAAAGTGGTTGTACATGGATTGCACAACAACGTCGAGAGTCTTTTATACATGAGGCCCCCCAGGTGTTCCTTGTGGAGGATTGGTCCTCACAAGAGCTTCTGGCATAAAACTTTTAGCCTGGTTTGTTAGGGGAGTGGGTGTCGTAGTACCTCGACCTTGCCTTGCAGCTAGAGACTTAGTTGTTGGACTTTCATCAGTTTCCAAAATTGGCTCCATCATCCAGCGACCAATTGGCCTTGCTTGGTCGATCACCCCATCATTCCTAGCATCAGTATGCAAATTGTCAGATGGTGTGGTTGACGAAGGTGTTGTGTATTTGATGCTTGAATCCCTAGGACGACTGTCCAGTTCATTTAGTTGAGGCTGAGGGCCTTCAGGATTAGTGTTGACCATCTGCCAAGTTTTTTATTTGAGTTAGTATGGTTCAACAAGAGAAATGAGAGCATAAGAAGCAAATTTACATGTTAAGTGTTTGGAGAGGGATTAAAAGATGTATCTTCATCTTCTTAAGTCGGTTATTGGGAGGTGTTGCCACTCTTTTTCTTTTTATACAGAGGTGGCAAGGAACTTTATTTCGTCCTGTCATCATTGAAGACTGTTACAGCTTCACGCCTTACCCCTTTTTTTCTTCATCCCAAGATAAGCTTTAGCAGGGGTTGTATTCACCTATAGGGTGAAACACCAGCCTCAACAAAGTGGATGCATGCATTTGTTGGTTATGGTGGAGGAATGGAAGGAATTTGTTGGCCATCATCACTAATGTTGAACTCACTCTCTTTCTGGAGAGACTAACATGGTTTAACAAAATTATAAAAGTTAAAAGAAGTCGAGATAAATGTTAGAGTAAGGGTACAAACTAGAATCTCTTCATCGGAAGAATCGTCGGTGTCATCATCTAGATCTTTTTTCCTCGACGATCTTGTAGCAGTAGAGGCCTTTGTTATTTTTCTACCATGAGAGTGCAATCATAAATCAATAACGTTGATGACAATAAATAAAGAAAGCACTAAGAAAAAAGGGTTGGTCCTTATACCCTTGGAGTTCTAGTGGTATTGGTGCCTTGGGAACCAGTAGTTGAAGTCCTTGGATTAGTGGGGACCCCTACAAAAAGAGAAAGCAAGGATGTGTTAGTCTAAAAATATCCAAGGTAAGACATTAAATATCATCATATCCAGTCGACAAGAGTTACCTTTTTCTCGCAAGAAGGAGAAAGCGTCAACCAAGCATTGTGCCATGAGGGTGTGGTCTGGCACATTCTATTAATGGATGGCCCACCACTCCTCAAATTCTTGAGTGCAGTGGTAGGAGATATTATAGTCGAAGGCGTGTAGGAAAACTTGTTTCCTTTTGTAAAACACATGGCATATTTTAAGCCACTTCTCGATAGAATTATCGGTGGAGAAGAAGAAGGCATCACCTTTAAGAATGAAGCACTTAGGAAGCAGTGTGCTTAGAAGAAACTGCCTGGCCACCAGGTTTGGTTGGTAAGGATCCACCCTCAATCCTGTTTTTAAGGAGGTAAGCCTCGAACACAAAGTAGTGGGATTAAAGCATGAAAACAAGGTTTCATGTATGTCATTCTCCTCTTGTCGGGATGGATAGGGAAAGTGTTTCCTAAACCAGTCGGGACCATACTGCCGACTGGAAAATGGGGCCATTATTTAGGTGAAGGTCTTGCACCTATAAAACAATTGGAAAGAATTTTCAAATATTTCCAAAGAAAAAAACTTCCCGTCATTGGGAGTAAGTTGAGACAGCCTAATACCTTCGACCCCTACTTCTAGTTATCACCTCATAAGGTAAATGGAACACGTTGGTCGATGTGTCCCAGAAGCACATGGCAGAGATGAGCATGTGAGACTTGTAGGAGAGACCAACTCTTGATAGCTGGATTAGGTAAAAAATTCCTAAATCCCTCTAAAAGTGTTTCTTCTTCTCTTCAACCATGTCCACCTATTTGATATATTCAGTGTCCTTAGTTGGAGGAAAAGAGAGGAAAACTTGGTTCTTGAAGAAATTAAAGTTTAATGGTTTGTCAATAAACACCAAGGGTTCGTAATCAGGATAAGTTGGAAAAAATTATTTCACCATGTAAGGTTTCTTTACACACCTGGGTAGTGAACCCATGAATGCATCCACTGAACCAGTGAGAGTGTAGGGGATGAAGGAAGTGTGGTACCATGATTTCCTTCTTCCATCCTCAATGGGAGGTTCAAGAACATAGGTACGATTGTTGACATAAAAGGGTAAGTCAATACCAATAGTGAAAGGTGGATGAGATTGAGTTGGAAGTGCCATTATGGTAAACAAAGTTTCATTTGAAAAACTTAGGGAAGAAGAAGGAAAACCGTGAGATTTCTAAAAGGTTTTTCTTTGCCTGAGTTTCAGAAGAAAGGAAAGTGATGGAGGTATCGTGTTAAAATACCCAAAGGAAAAATGGTTCGGTCCCCCCCCCCCCCCCCCCCCCCCTCACAAGTGACTTTAGCCACATGGCGTGCTAATGTTGACAAATGGCGCCATAAAGGTTCTAAGGAAAGATGAAAGTGGAATTGAGAGAATTTTATTGATTTCATTTTTATTTAAATCTCCTAGGAAGCAAGATGTGATCATGATAGATTCCACGCACATATGTGATGTGAAGTTTTGGTGTAAATTATTCATAATGACCACAATAATAATTATTACCCTGACGCTTCGTTGAAGTGACATGTATGAAATGGACAAACAATGTCGAAGAGCTTCAAAAATGCCACCTTTCTTTCATCTGATCATATGATCGAAAGTGGCATTTTTAGTGGCATCTATTTGTAAGACCCCAATTTTGACCCTAAGATCCCTCATGTTATTCTTATCATATGCATTAGCATTAGGATCACAACTTGGCATCCTCCTTACCCCTAATTCATTGGGTTTGCATTGGGAGAGATCACGAAGCACACTTGATTGTATCATACTTCATTTTTCTTTGTTTACTAACCAAAATATCAAAAATATGTCATTGTGTAGTTTAACTCTTTTTGTAAGTAGTGCACATGCTCACCTATGCTCTATCAAGCTCATATCTAGGGTTTAAGACCCTCATTACAAGGAGCTCAATCAAGAATTGGTCTAAATTGGCTCTAAGTATCATATGGATCCCCATGATCTTCACATGTTATTTTGATCAAGAAATCATCAAGAGTTTGGAGTTGGTTTGCCTTGGAAACCCTAATTCATCTAGGTATCTTATGTGACTTCTTCAACAAGTTTCTTCACCAATTGGTCAAATATTTCAAGGTATACTTCATATTTCATCATCTTATGCATATATGATCCTCCATGAGACCCAAAAGTCAAGAGAATATCAAGCTAATAAGTCGGTTCATGGTGGTTGACCAGAGGAATTCAACTAGTCAAAACTGGGGTTCCCTAGACCCTATCTCCTAAACTTTTTATCATATGAAACTTATTATAAGAGAAACGTTACTCTAAATGAAATTCCAAACAACTTTCATGTTGAGGTCAATAGCTATTTTTTCTCGGAAAGTCTTTTTTTATGGTGAAAGATTATAGCTCATTTTATCTAAACCCTAATTTGGAGGTCAACTTCTCAAGACCATAACTTGCTCAATTTTTATGATATGAAAGCCATTCAAGTTGCATGATCAAATTCAAGATATCTACTTCAACTTTGATTTTCGGAGGAAGTGAAAATTCAACTTGTAAATGCATGTGATAAAGGGAAACATTATAGGTCATTTTGGGCCAATACCATTGAACAAGTGATTTTCCTCAACTTCTAAAATGCATAACTCCTTCATGTTAAATCCAAATGAGGTCAAATTTATGACCAATTTTAATGATCTTGAGAGAGCTACAACTCTTATGAAGGAACGTTTTTCATTTGAAGTCCATAGAAAAAGTTATTCAAGGTGGAAGAAGTGAACATATGGCTTGGTACTTAGATTTTTTTTTGATATGTTTGATTTTCCAAACTTACACCTCAAAATTAATCATGATCCAAGCTTCAAATATAAAAGTGTTCAACATTAAAGTTGTTCCTCTTGATTTATCCTTTCCAAAAAGTCCAAATTCATCTCATTTGGACAAAGTATGAGTGACTTGCGCATGGCTTAAAGTTGAAGAACCATTTAGAAGATTTGAAGTTCCACTTTTCATACACGAACGCATGGCCTTTCCACATGATTTCAGCATTGCTTACATATGATTTTGGACCTAAATGCATCATTTTATAGGCCTATCACACGCCCATGTAAGCAT
Source organism: Lathyrus oleraceus (assembly GCF_024323335.1). NCBI lineage: Eukaryota > Viridiplantae > Streptophyta > Magnoliopsida > Fabales > Fabaceae > Lathyrus > Lathyrus oleraceus. The sequence continues at coordinate 597,198,291 of NC_066583.1, read as the reverse complement.
GCAAGTGAGATTCCAACTTTTGACCAAAAATGGAAGTGTGCAATTATCAATCTCGTTGGCTTTAAATAGAGGTCCTCTTGCTCAGAATTAAGGACCCTGGTGTGCAAGCTTTGAATCAACAACCCTAAACCCTCACATTCAAAGGATAAGCTTGAAGACTTTCTTTGAAAATCGAGTTTGAATCTCTCAACTGTTTTGAGATTGAAACTCCAAGAGTCCTTCCTTCTCTTTGATCCATTTCCACTCCATCAAGCATCTGAAGCAAGGCAAAGCATAATTGAAAGCAAGATTGTGCCGAACTGAAGCTACATTGAAGGTGATTTTTAGAATTTTTCATCTCTTCGATTGTCACTCAATTCTCCATTATTCTTGTTGATTTTTGATTGTCTGAAGTCCTACCAATATAGGAAACAAGGTTGAGTTGCTTAGAGGTCAAATCGAAGTAACTCAGATCATGATCCTCAAAATTCAACTCCCTGTATCTTTCTATATACTTGGAGTTAGACAAAATTGAGGCAAAATTCGAGCTCCTAAGCATTTTTTCTTTAAATTCATGTCTTCCTTTTTCATTTTGGTGATGGTGGAGGGTGGACCAGTCCGGTGAGGTCCAGCGGAAAAGATGGTTGGAGCTCTGACTCCGGCGATGTGTTTGCATCCTTTTGAACCACATAATCCTTTCAAATTGTTTTAATCTGGGGCGTCCAGAGTGATTACCACTTGTGTGGGACATTTGACTTGGTGTATGATGGAAGGCGCAATCAGATTCACTTGATCTGCCACCTCAATTAATGAGGGAGATCAAGTGGTCCACGTTCTTTTGTAATTTCTGATTTTCATTTTAATTCCATTATTTTCATTAATTCATATTAATTTTAATATTGATCCAAAAAATATGAGACTTTCACCAAAAAAATTTAAATAATTTTCTCTTTAATTTTCTGAATTAAAATTATTTTTTGGATCAATATTAATATTTTTCATGATTTAATTGTTTTTGTGCATATTTTTAATTGTTTAAAAATACTTTTAAGTTTCCAAAAATTATGAAAAAATTTCTCCAAGGTCCTTTGACCTTGTTTGACCTATGATAAATCTCTTGGCCATTTATTTGGTGTTTTGAAGAGGTTTTAGGTTTTTGATCAAATATAATTTAATTTAATGCATTTTTAATTGATTTTAATTTGTTTAATTGTGAATAAATTGTGTTGAGCTATTTCCATTGACTTGTTGAGTTTGACTATTGTTGTTGGGCCTTGGTCAAGGTTGATTTTGACTTTGTTGGATTTAAATCATTGGATTTAGGGGATTGATGAAATGTACATTTCATCTCCCAAAATAAATGAATGATTTTAATTTGATAAAAGTCCTCCCATGACCAATTTGTGTTTGTGTCACTTCCCCTCGCTCTTTATCTTCAATCCCCTTCTATCTCATCCATTTCATTGATCTACGATATCTCTATATCCTAAGGCTAATTGGTTCATAAACCAATACAAGTATGGATGAGATTAAGTCTACTCTTTTGCCATTTTCTTTTAAGTGTGATATGTTTTAGGAGTATCGTTCATTATACCATATCTCTAACATGCATTAACACAAAAATTTCTATTGCCTGATCTCAGATAGTTTTGACTTCTACATAAGTCCAATTACGATTGCTTAACATAACGCTAAAATTTGACCCAAAAGCATAGCATTCTAGTAAGTGAGATTATAAGACTCCCCCCTTTCATGGTATTATGTGGAAACTTGGCCTTTTTTCCTTCCTTTGGAAGATGTCTTGGTTCAAGGATCCATGTTTGTGAATAGAGGGTTGAGTGTTCTCCAAAGAATGACTTAAACAATTGAAAAGCAAAAACAATACTAACTTCTAATCAACTAACATTTGACTAACTTTTAATTTCAAGTCATTTACTTTTATGCACTTTAAATTCAAGTCTTTTATCATTTTCCATTATTCATACCATTTAACTTGTTTATTTTAATGCCATTTTCACTTTGCTCACTTGAGCCATGTATTGTGAATATATTGTGTTTGTATATACTTGTTTGTGTTTGTGGTCTTTTGACCTTAATGTACATAATAACAACAAAAACTCTAAAAAATGTTTGTGTGAACTGTTGGATTTGATTTGAGACTTGGACTTAGGATTAGGCAACATTCCCTATGAAAAAGGACTTGGTCAATGCCAACTTTTCTGAAACCAAGTGCTTGTGAATTAAACTTCCATCTAATGCAAGTGTTGAGATCCATTTTAGTTCATCTGCTACATAGTCTTGATGAAGATGTTACTTTGAACTTGTGTCTAATGCCTTATTCTGATCCATTCAAGGAGTATGTCATCTGATACATAGGGAAGATTATGAAGAAGATTATGAAGAAGACTATGGAGTTGCTAGCTTGGATGTGGCTATCTTTATTTGATGCCTTGCTCTTCATCTTGCTATGTGTGTATTGATATTGCTTGATTCTAAAGTCCAAGGGAAAATTGGGTTTCTATATGACATTCTTGTATATTGGATTGCATCTCATTGGTCAGATCTTTTCAACTCTTAACTTTTAAATTTTTGCTTAGGATTAGTCTCTTCATCTCCTCCCACTTCTTAAATTTCAAATCTCTCCCCTCTTTCAAAATCTTCTTTGCTTGTGATTTCTAAACTTAGACTTTATTGCAAATTAGAAACTTTGGCCTTATGCCATTGCATTTTTTAAACTTCTTTTTTAATCAAACTTGTAAATGAACTTAACTATACTTGACTTAAAGTTTCAAAAGACAAAAAGAACTAAGACTCATTCAAACTCTTTTAGGCCTTCTATGCCTCTTTCAAACTTAAATTTTTATTAAAATCAATTCACTCACTTTGAAATTGATACCATGAACTACGAGGTTTTGATCCCTCATTTTATGTTGGTACGTAGGCACAAATCCTGAAGGTCTTGTCAAACATAAAAATATAATTAATGAATTCTTTTATCATCCCCTCACTCTATTTATTGCAAACATCTTTTTATACCAAAACACATGTACACACAAAAAAGGGCTCCCTAGGGGTACCTAGGACACTTTGGGTGCTAACACCTTCCCTTTGTGTAACCAACCCCATTACCTGTAATCTTTGACATTTTATTAATTTTGATTTTAAAACTTCTTATCTTTGGGTTTTGTTCGTACTTTTCCCTTTTTCCTTTGGAAACAATAAAAATGCGGCGGCGACTCTGGTTTTATTGATGTTAAGTTTATCCATAGCTTAATGGTCATGAATTTACCGCTACACTATTAACCTGGGATTGTTCACTTAGTAGGAAAAGTCCCAATAAATGTTGCAATGCTAAATGTTGGTATTTGATGGATTTGAGTCGACAATGGTGATACGTCGAAAAGGCCTCCTGACTAACATTTTGAGATATAGTGTTGAAGAATCTCAAGGGCGGATCTTGAGCATTTGGTTTGAAGAGCCTTAGGGAAAGACCTGAATGACTACTCGGCCACATGTTGAGGACGAGTCCTTCGACAAGTCTCAAGGACTTAGGAAATAGAAAAAAAATAACACTATCAGCAACTTCCTTCAATGAGCAGGTAGTTACTAGTGGTTAAGAGCAGTTAGAGAACGTGAGATAATGTTTTCAGTAGTTTCAAAGCCCTGACGAGGTGGAAATACATTGGAAGATGAGTTACATGTTATCGAAGACGTATCAAATCTCTAGGGGTAAACTGTCGGGAATAATTATTTATAGTTTATCATATATACTAGACTCATGTGTTATAATCAAGGTCACAAATTTCATATACACTCTATAAAACTGGCGTACCCAAGCAAACGAGTGAAACATTTTATGAGCAATTATGTGAGTCTGCATCCCTTTTTCTTTGTACCTTTTTTTTTCTTTAATCGAAACATACTTTATTCTTGTCATTGACTGTATTCATTTAATATTGTTTATTTCAATTTTCTTTTACTTTAGTTTAAGCTTCATCGCCTTTTAAAGCTTACTTTGCACAAAACCAATCCCAATTTTTTGAGTTAATCTCAAAGACTTTCAAACTCATGATTGTTCGCTAAAAATACCTACGAACAATATCTTCCTAACTCACAAGCATAAGGAAACATGCATGATGTTCTTAGAGTACACCCACAAATTCGAGTGTTGGTTCCCACATATCAACCCTCAAGAGCTCTTCAAAAATGTGTCTCGAAGTAACTATTGATAATGATCCACGTAGATTTCCATAATATGGACTAGCATGCGCATGCTTAACCTCATAAAAAACTCTTTTGAAAAGAAGCTCTAATGCTGTCCAATAGTAAGTTCAAGTTATTTTTCATAGCCTCCCAACATTTGCACAAGTCACACATACTGTTCCCCAACATCTGATTCAGTTTCCAATGAGCAGACTCAACCCTAAAATAAAAGAAAACATCAAATAAGTTAAACTAAAAAACCAAACTAAAACTAATAAAAATATGTTCCTATTAGTCGTGATGTTGCCCAAATATAGCACTTAGTTGATTCATACTCCTACAAATTAATGCATGTGAGGAACTAACAATATGTCTTTAACATAATCAATGAATCCAACATAATCAACACAAGTTTCCTTAAGTTATTGCAATAACTGATAATACTCAACCTCATCACAAACCCATACAAGTTCCATGCACAATGTGTCTATCGACTCTTACATATCATTAACAATATCTTGCTTGAACATTTTTGTTTATATGATATCAACAAATCAAATTAATCACACTTGGAAACACAACTTTAATTTATTTTTATCAAAATAACATCTCTATCAATGAGAGTCACTTGAGGTATAATCAATTCCTTCCTAAAAAACTAGTTTAGCTTATCTAATACCCAACAAAAATTCTTTGTCTACTCTAATTCCATATAGGCAAATGCAACAAAAAATGTCAACTTAGTCAAAGTCATACCAACAATTTCAAACAAAGATTATATGTACTTCTTTTCCTTGTATGTGTTGTCTCTAATCAACATAGTAGGAAAAGTATTCAACAAATTCATTGAATTTGGGTATTCCTAAAAAATATCTCTCGCAACATCTGTATCATATCTTCTTTTACTCCAGTAAACATAATTTGCATCATCCATAATCTTAAATAGATTTTATATCTCAGTTCTAATACCTTTGATCTCTTTTTGTAATTTACTCTTATATTTATATATTTGTGTGATTCGAGTAATATTCTTTAGATCTAACTCTTGCACTGAAAGAAATATGTGTTTGGGTGGAACATGACATGGTATTCATTTTATGCTCCAATATTGAATAATGGTATTGTCGGTAGGAATCAATTCTATTTAATTTTCCTTAATATCTTCAATTTATGAACGTAACTACTTTCAATCTCGCCTATGATGGTTAGTTTTGTGAAGAAGTTCATTATCTATCTTAGATTAGTTTTGATGAAGACACAATTTTATCATAAAAAAAAGATCAAAGAAGAAAAAGAATGAAATCAAGTATCAAGATTGGAAAAGCTTTGGAAATCAAAGGATTGAACCAAGAAGAATAAAGTACAATGGCAATTCATAGGTATATAAGCTTTACGCGCTCAAATATTTTTCATCTAAACCATTCTATGTTCCTAGACACTTATGCATGATTTCCATTCAAATCATAACTTTTAAAAGGAACAAATTCAAGTTTTTTATGAAATAGTGGATTGATCAAATTGTCTGTTTGAAAAGCTAATTTTCATAAATTATGGCATTTCGGAACCGCCACAATCTTACTGCTTTTTTAAACAACGCCCAGGTTCGTAAACTGTGACAGCTTGAAACCGTTGCAATTTTATTGTTTTCTAAAATATCACTTTGGTTCATAAACCGTGGTAGTTTAAAATCTCTCTAATTTATATAAAAAATAATTCAAAACAACATACTATTTTGAAAATATGAACCATTGTGATTCAAAAGCATTGGCAATGATCATGAATTATTTTGAAAACACTGCATCAAATCAAAAAAGGCATAATGAGATGTATTTAAGTCAAAATACATCATTTTTTCAATTACCTCTTTCATACATCAATTTTCATATAATTCAAACAAGTTTTTTTTAAGTGTTCATATATCCATTATAATGAAAATTTGTGCAAAACTTTCATATCATTGAAAAATATTTTCATTCAGTTATTTTGAGCACTTAAGTATATATATATATATATATATATATATATATATATATATATATATATATATATATATATATATATATATATATATATATATATATATATATATATATATATATATATATATATATATATATATATATATATATATATATATATGTTTGGATTTTGATCAAGAGAAAAAAAGATCAAATTTATTATCTTGGAATTCAAGTCAAGTCAAATATTACTCAAAATTCTATACAAGGTTGTATTGTTCATTCCCTATTGTTGTTTGGTGTGATCATCACAAGTTTTTAGTGATTGTTGTAAAAGATTCTTTGATTCAGTGAGATTCAAAGTCCATCATACTTTTGGTGTTTATTATAAAAGAAAGTGGTGTTGCTTTCTTGTGTTGGTTTCTGTTAGAAGATTGTAGGATATGTCTTTTTATAAGAGTTGTACAAAGATATAACATATTGGAAAATATCTCACAAGATGTGAGGGGACTAGATGTATCCTTGATTGGTAAGGGGAACTAGGATACATACTTGTGTTCTTTCATTCTACAATTATTTTCCTGCATTTTATTTCATAAGTTCCATCAGTAAATTTCAGAAAAATAAGAACATAAGAACCATCTCTTAAAAACAAGAAAACGTCTTAAAACCTAATTCACCCTCTCCATATTTCATTGGTGAATATTATGACTTCTAGAAAATTCGCATGCAAGTGTATCTAGAAACGCAAGAAAAAGAAATATGGGATGGTGTTGAATATGGTCCATACGTTCCTAAGACGATTATCAATGGTGTAGAACATAAAAAAAAATAAAAGGCTCTTGGAATAAAGATGACAATAAGAAAGTGTTATTTGATATAAAAGGAAAATAACATTCTTCAATCAACCTTAGGTATGAATGATTTTTTTCTAATATCTCATTATTAAATAACAAAAGAGATTGAGATACTTTGGAAGTGACTCATGAAGGTACAATAGAGTAAAGTGATCCAAACTAAAAACTTTATCACAAGAATACTAGATGTTTAGAATGCAACCCGCAGAAATAATTCTTGACTTGCAAAAGAGATTTTCACATTTGAAAAATCATTCGATGGCTCTTGGAAAAATAATTGCAAATGATGATTTGAATATCAAGGTCCTTAGATCATTAACAAGGGCCTGACAAACAAAGGCGACGTTAATATCAGAAAAGAAAAGTCTCTCCAAAATGTCTTCGGCCACATTGTTCAATAAACTTCAAGAACATGAAATAGAACTTGAAAGGCTAGAAAAGCATGAAAATCCTGAAAAGAAACCCAAATTTTTTGTCTTAAAAACTAGAGTAAAAAACCATGATAGTGATCAAGAAGAGGATGAATCTCAATCCAATAGTGATGAAGATGAGACTCTAATCAAGAAATTTGAAAATTTCTTAAGAAAGGAAAGGATAAGAGAAATTAATAAGAAGGAAGCACCAAAAATGAAGGTTGTTTGCTTTGAATGTGGAAAAAGAGGACATGTCAAAAGTGAATGCACTACACTTTTAAAGATGAATAAATTCAAAATCAAGAAGGAAAAAAGGCTAAAGAAAACATATGTAGCATGAGATGATAATGAAATAAATTTATAATAAACTCAATTGTATATATCACAACGGTTGTTAATACCAACCGTTGTTAAATATTTTTCTTTGAAGAATATCATAATGGTTGCTTAAATTAATCGTTGTGGTAGGTCGCGCGCTACACAACTTATAATTACGGTCGCATGACCATGGTGGAAAGCATCGTACATGCAATCACACTTTACCTCAGAACGGTTCGTTCAACATGGTAGTGTCCCTTTTCTAACCGTTGTGATTGGTGTTTTTCGTAGTAGTGAATGTTAAAGCTAACATTCACCGATTGAAACAACATTTGTCTTTCCACTTCCAGACTAGAGATTGGGGGCCACAAAAATATTTTTTGGGGATTGAAGTCGCTTAATTCAAGACTGGTGTGGTTATTACTTAAAAAATACGTTCTTAATATACTCGAGGAAATTGAATTGCTTGATTGCCGACCTAATGACACTCCAATGGATCCTAACATTAAGCTACTATCAAACCGTGGGGAGCCACTGAAAGACCCTGATAGATATCAACATCTAGTTTGAAAACTCAATTACCTCACAATGACCAGACCAAGTATTACATTTTTTGTCAGTATAATTAGTCAATTTCTAAATGTCCGATGTGATGACCATTGAAATATTATGATTCATATTCTTTAGTATATAGAGTGTGTCGTGTAATGGATTACTTTATGAAAACAAGGGTAACACCCAAGTTGTGAGTTATTATGATAAGATAGAAGTTCCACTTTAGGTGTTGTATTCTCATTGGAGAAAATCTGATCCCATAACAGAGAAAAAAACATAACATAGTAGCAAGGTCTAGTGCAAAAGCACTCTAATATGGCAGCAACAACATGTGAACTCATCTGACTAAAAGAGTTACACCAACATCTCAAATTAGGAGACTCCAAAGCAATGAAACTAATTTGTGACAATCAAGTTGCGTTTCATATCCCTTAAATATGATATTTCATGAAAGAACTAAGTTTATAGAGATCGATTATAACTTTGTAAGAGATAATGTCCTTTCAAAAGACATTATAATTGATTGTGTTAGTTCAAATGATCAATTGAGTAACATACTTATTAAATTTCTAAGAAGGTCTTAGATTGAATATATTTGTAAAAAATTTAATGCATATGATATTTATGCTTCAACTTGAAGAGGAGGGTCAGTTATCACTTTTTTTCAATAAAATTTAATATATTTATTATAACACTATTATAAATATAAGCAATGTGATCTAACTTGAAACATGGGAATTTATAGAAGAATTCTATAGGCGTATTTAAAATTTGAAAATTATACTCTTTATATTAAGATTTTCAAAATTCATACAAAAAATGGTGTTGGAATAATTATACTCTTCATAACATGTAACACGCATTAGGAAAAATAGGAGTAGTAACCACAAACAATGACCGCAGAAATTGTGTTGGAATTGTTTCTTTTCACTAAATATCTTATTTTCCATATATAGCTCGTGCCAAATTGCTGAAAGCTTATATTCAAACTTGAAATAGGACATACTAGTAGAACATGACACATGGACCAAGAAATTGAAGCAATCATACACCTTTTCCACTGACTTTAATCAAATTAATTAATTTTATATATGATTGCTAGTTTTCATCTTCTTCAATTGTTATCCTTTTTCTTATCTTCTTTGTTTTCATTACCGCCCACACAAAGTTGGTTTGAACTTAATTTGAACTTTATGTAACGTTTAACTTCAAAACACAGCAATACAGAGCTGTCGAATATTATTTAAAGTTTATCATTGACAATTTTAGTGCTAAAAAGTGTTTCTTTGTCGTTACATAACTATGTCTAAAAGTAAATATAAACCATTTTACTTTTTATGTCGCACATGTGTTGTGTCCATATATGTATCGATCCATACATAGATTTTTCAAACAAATAAAATAACTATACCTACAATCCACTTAGAAGATGATCAATGTATGTATACCGTCTTTGGTTAATTTTGATTTTTTTTTCATACTTTTTATTATTTTTCCTTTTAATATTCTTTTGTATTTTGTTTATTGTTTTCATCGTATCTTCTATTTACATCTTTTAATTCTCTTCCATCCCTTTCTTAAGCCTCTCAAAGTCGCACACATCTTTATAAGACAAGGTTGATGAGCTTTTTACGCACTATAAAAACATATTGTCTTTATGGGATTGAATTAGAAGCATTATCACAAATATTTTTTCCTTATGGTCGTTGTTGAAGACATTTAAAACACGAAAAAAAATCTTCCAAATAGAAGAGTGGAGGCAATAATTATACGAAACATGAATTGGGTACTATCATTGGGATTTAACTTGTATTAACTTTCTAGAAACTATAGATCACGATGACGTAATAATAAGATGTTTCTTTATAATAAAAAAATGGTTTATCGCTATAATTTTACTCTTTTTGTTGATAAAGTAGAATTTCACTCCTTAAGACTATATTTAAATATACGGTGGGGTGAAAGCTTTACTATAAAGTGAGATGGATTACATGAAAAAATTTACTACATTGTTTTGTTAGAAAGTTTCGAGCATTGAAGTTGGGAGCATTAATAAGGTTAATGTTCAGAATCTCAAGAGAGTGATACATCACATATCCGCTCAAAATATCACATATCCGTTCAAAATATTAAGACATTAATAAATTAGTCAGATGTCTTAAAAATCAAATATTTCACCCATTTGTAGGTGATGCGGAACTAATTCACTCACACTTCCACCCAACAACACCTCTCACAAGTGTGAATCCACTGCATTCTATAAGACGATCAAATACAAGATCTAGTTCATGCTCCTCCGCCAAGTCGAACCATGACTCTAATACCACTTGTTGGGGAGTACGAAGAAGTATAGTGTAGCTTATGGCTTATAAACTAGTGTTATATCAAACTCTGTCGAAGACGAAGAGCTATTTTAGCTCTCGAAATATGCTAGGTAGTTAGCATGTCAAAATGAGCTAGTATGTTAGCACATTTGTTTAGTATGTTAGTTGAAAGCTATGATTTTAGTTTTCTTATAAATAGTATATTAGTTCTCACTTCTCATTAACTTTGATTAAGGGGAAAAGTTGTGTGGTTGAGATTCAATTGCTAATATTGTTCCCTAATGTGTAATTAAATCAAGAATCTAAGGTTTCATACCACTTTGAATTGTCTCTCTTTTATCTCTCATATCTTTCTTACTTCGTGGTTTTCTTATTGATAAAGAAATTGTTTATACTCTGTTTTCATGGCATCGATTTCACAACATCTAGGAACAACAAGACCAATATATTAGGATCACAAGAGAGAAAGACACCACATCTCCATCCAAATATTAAGGTATTAGATATATGAGGCTTCTCTCTTATAAATCCAACAGTTAACCAATTCAAGTTTATGTGAGATTTAACCACTCACACTTTTACACAACAATTTCCTCCACAAGTATGAGCCCCCACGCATCTTATAATAGGATCTAATATAAGATCCAACCCCCTCTCTCCCATCAAGTCGAACCATGACTCTGATACCACGTGTTGGGGAGTCACTACTACAGAAAACACCTATCATAATAGTTTGAAATGGGAAAGCACCACGTTGGTCCAACCATTTAAGGTAAGGTATGATTGTATGTACGATGCTGTCCACTACAGACGTGCGACCATGATTGTATCTACGTAGTATGCTACCTACTACAACGGTTACTTTAAACAACCGTTGTGATATCCTTTAATACAACATATTTAACAATGGTTGGGCTAAATAACTATTGTGATATATAGACATGAGTTTATTATAAACTATGTGGAATGCTTATTTCATCAATGCTCACTAAACATATAATCTTTCACTCTGCACTAGAACATTATAATATAACAAATTAAGTTTTTGTTAGAAGTACAAGATCATGTTCAATGCTAGAAAAGAGTTCTTCAACACCTTATCCATATTTTTTCTTTGACAGTAAGAACTTGGTTTAATGATCTTAGTTCTTCAACCGCCAATTCATTCGCCTCTAGTTCTTTTTACAAAATATTATCTACTTTGCAAACAATATTAGAGGTGGAGAGAGAGGCGGTTGAAGACCTATAACCATTAAACCAAGTTCTAACTGTCAAACAAAAAATGCAGTTAACGCGTGAAGAATTCTTGTCAAGAATTGAACCGTGTACTTGTTTTCTAATACAACTTTATCTATCATATCATGATTTATTAATGCAGTTTGAAAAGTTATATATTCGATAAGGGATTGTAAAAACACTCAAACCACATAATATATAATAAACTCATCTTTTAAACAAACATTAACAACAACATTCATCAACAATAAACCATAAACAACAAATACAACATGTCAAGTCATAGAATGCTTCAGAAACGTACCATACATGTTCCATAATGGCATGTCCACAATGAAATAAGGATGAAGCTAAAGTTAGAGCAGCAAACTTAACAACCTTAACTACAAGTTTGCAACGCTAACTTTAGCTTCGTCCTCTTTAGTGAAACAAGCATTCCTACCTAGAAGTCAAAACAAGAAGAAAGTTCATACATCATGAAACAAGCTATTGAAACAGAATTTGAAAAAAAACTATAGAGAAAACGAACCTGTAAATACCCATTGGTTAAGATTTGATGTTATGGTTTTGTTTTGGAGTTTCCATATGGGAGAAACGAGTGACAAAGTTGTTAGGGTTTTGTTTGGAGAGAGATGAGTGAAATAGTTGTTAGGGTTTTGTTTTGAGAGAGACGACTGTTATGTACTGAAGTGAGAGATGATTTCTCTTATATATAAATAAGTATCACCTTTAATCACGGTTGGTAATAAAAATTGTGGTGATATACATTGTCAATCACATTTTTATAACGATAAATTGCTAATTATTGGTGATGGGATTTGAATCATTTCAATCAGTGTACCTTTCACTATGATTGCTTCATTTGACCATTGTGACATATCCTTTAGTAAATACAAAAAAAAAGTGCCCAAAAATAAACTATTACCACAGTTAACACTATGATCGTTATGAAATTGGTGTTACGAAAGGACTATTTTGTAGTAGTGAGTCCGGGAAAGTTAGGAGAAATAATGGACCCAATGCTCCAGAACCACAAAAGATGGAGACCACAAATCTCCATCCAAAACTTTGAGGAATCAAGTATATGGATCATATCTGTTATAAAACCAATATTTCACACATTCATAAGAAATATGGTATTTTAATCACTCACACTTTCACCTTACAATCTTCCCTACAAGTGTGGTGTGACATCTCCCTCTCTTGTGATCCTAGAACATTGGTTCTGTTGTCTCTCTCGAGTTCCCCAAACCCCATAACAAGTGATATTAGAGTCATATTTAGACTTAATGGGAGAGCATATAGGATCATATGTTGGAATCTATTATAGGATGTGTGAGACTCACATTTGTAAATGAGATTTTTATATGCAAGTGTGAGTGTTTAAATCTCACATCGACTATGAATAAATGTAAGTTGTTATAGAGTTTGGGAAAGTTAAGAAAACCAGCGAGACCAATGATCCTGGATCACAAGAGATGGAGACACTACATCTCCACTCAAATCCTCAAGGCAACTTAAATTACGTAAATTCACTTATTCCTCAAACTAACACATTTTTGACATGTAAAAATTCTCCATGAATGTTGTTGTTGTTACTGTTGTTGTCGTTGATAATGTTGTTGTTGTTGTTATTGTTGTTGTTGTTGTCGTCGTTGATGTTGTTGTTGCTTCCGTCATTGTTGTTTTTGTTATTGTTATGATTTATGATACTTAACGTATAATGTAGTGTTTTTGTTCAGGTATTTTTAGTTTCTATTATTTGTTATTATTGTTGTTTTACTGAGATGGAATGCTCATGTATTTTCAGAAGCTGTGTGTGATTATAGATCGTAGTTGGATGAAAGCCAATATATTAAGTAAAGAGTATGAGAACATAGTGATTCAATTTCTTGAATTCAGGAGAAAATAAACCTTCCTGGCGATAATGGGATTTTTGTGTGTCCTTGTAAAACTTGTCGAAATACACAAAAGAAACATCCAAGGGTTGTTATATTCAAGCATTTATGCTATGGTAGAATTATTTAAAATTACACGAAATGGGTATAACATGGTGAAGTGAAAAAAAAAGACATATGTCACATAGTGTTGAAGATGATGAATTTGTGAATGATACTCTAGAAGACATGATTCATGATATTGGAGTAGATGCTTTTTAGAAAGCTCACATGTAAGAAACTTTGCAAAGAGACCTCAAAGAGTCGTTATATTAGGGGTGCAAAATTTTACAAGATTGTCATTTGTGTTAAGACTATTTAATCTTAAGATAAGAGGTGGGTGGACGGATAAAAGTTTCATTGAATTGCATGAATTGTTGCATGAAATGCTTCCAGAAGGTAACACGTTGTTGAACCGTAGTTATGAGACCAATAAGATATTGTGTCCAATGGGTTTGGACTATATTAAAATACATACATGTCGTAATGATTTGATATTATACAGGAAAAAGTATGAAAACTTGAAGGAGTGCCTGAGGTGTGGGGAGTCACCCTACAAGCAGAAGGATATTGGTGTTGAAGATGATGATGGTGTAACTATAAAGGATGTTCCTTCCTAGGTGATGTGGTACCCACCAACAATTCAAAGGTTCAAGAGACTATTTGCTAATGTAAATGACACAAAGAATAATAAACGCATGCAGATGAAATAGTATGTGATGGGAAAATTCGCCATATAGATGATTTATTACAATGGAAGAAAATTGATTTGTTGTTTCCATATTTTGCCCTTGAGCCAAGGAACCTTAGGATTGGACTTTCCACCGAAGGAATGAATAAATTTGATAATTTGAGTACTAACCATACTTCATGGCATGTTCTTCTCATTATTTACAACCTATCTTCGTGGTTGTGAATAAAACGCAAATATATGATGTTATCAATGATGATTTTGGGTCCAAAACCTCCAAGGAACGACATATATAGTTATTTAATCCCGTTGATTAAATATTTAAGAATCTTGTGGGAGGAATGCGTTGATGTTGATGATGCATTTATAGGTGATAACTTTAAGTTGCATGCTATGTTATTTTGCACAATCAATTACTTTCATATATACGGTAATTTGTCTGGGTACAACGTCCAAGGACATAAAGCGTGTCATATATGGGAAGATGATACATGCTTCCACCAATTACAAAATGTAAAAAAAGATTATTTACCTTGGACATCAAAAATTTCTAAGACCTAATCATCCGTATTTTAGATTACGGAAGGATTTTAATTGAAAACAAGAGTTTGGTATCGCTCCAAAGCCCTTAATCGGGGAGGAAGTTCATAAAATACAATAAGACATTAATGTTGTCTTTGGAAAGAAACGAAAAGGGCATGTGGAGAAAAAATATTTGGAAAAAGAGGTTGGTGTTCTTTGATCTTCCATATTGGTCTAGTCTTAATGTAAGATATTGTTTTGATGTGATGCATATGGAGAAAAATATATGTGATAGTTTGATTGGAATACTTCTAAACATTAAAGGCAAGACAAAATATACTAAGAAATCCCGTGAAGATATGGTGGTGATGAGTATACGAAAAGAGTTATCCCCAAAAGATATAAGAAATATAACATATCTTTCCACAACATGTCACACTGTGTCTAAAAAATAAAAAAAAAAAATTTGCAATTGTTGTAAGGTGTCAAAGTTTCCCAAGGGTACTCCTCAAATATGAAGAAACTTGTGTCAATGAATAATCTCAAATTAGTTGGATTAAAATATCAATATGGTCATGTCTTGATGCAACAACTTCTACCACTGTCTATCCGTGGAATTCTACCAAAAAATGTAAGGGTAATTATAACTAGACTGTGCTTATTCTTCAATGTTATATGTAGTAAAGTCATTGAACCTAAAAATTTAGATGAGTTAGAACACGAGGCTGCAATTTTCTTGTATTAATTAGAGATATGTTTCCTTCCATCATTTTTTGAGTTTATGGTTCAATTAGTTATTCATCTAGTAAGGGAGATTAGAATTTGCGGTCCAATTTATTTACGATGGATGTATCTGGTAGAGCGATACATAAAGATCTTTAAAGATTATACAAAGAATCATCACCATCCAAAATCTTCGATCATTGAACAGTACATCACAGAAGAAACTATTGAGTTTTGTACAGAGTATTTGTCAGAAGCGATCTATAGGAATTCCCGAGTCTTGTCGTGATGAAAGATACGATGGTATAAGTATTCAAAGTTTAAATGTTAAGAAATTTGATTGAGATGTAGTTCTTCAAGCATATTTGTATATATTAAAAAACATTAGTGAAGTTCAACCTTAGTTGACCATTCACAAAAGTCTTATCAAGGAAAAAATCCCCCAAATTAGTGAAAAAATATAGTTGAAAGCATAGCAAAACTTTCATAAATTGGTTTAATGAAAGGTTTCTTAAGAAAGTAGTGCATAAGACAATTAAATTGATCTCACATATGCCTAACTTTAATGTGATATTTTAGAGTGCATACGACATTACTAAATATTCATTCTATACAAAATCAAAGGATGATCGTAGTACCGTGAAAAATAGTGGGGTTATGGTTGAAGCTGAATCCACGCACTTCTCTAGTTCGAAAGATAAGAATCATCTACTGACATCTATAGCGTACTTTGAGGTTATTGAGGAGATTTTGGAGATTGATTATGTTACTTTTAAAGTGCCTTTATTTAAGTACAAATGGATTGACAATAACACTGGTGTAGAAATCGATGAATTAGGATTCACACGAAATGATCTTCAAAAGATGACTATATGAACGAACCATTCATCATGACATCCCAAGCAAAACAAGTTTTTTTATGTCACTGATCCTTCTAATATTCCTGATAGTGATGAAAATCAAGATTTAAATTTGATACTCCTTATTTCGAAACACATGTACGTCTCTCATCTGAAGAAAATAGCTCAGATGATGTTGTACAGTCATGATCATCAATAGGGGATATGGGAAAACTAGTAAGTAAATATTTTATATCACTTAGTAATGTACTCCCTCCGTTCCTTTTTAAGTGTTATCTTTTTGCCTTTTTACACATACCAAGAAAGCAGATCATTATTGTTACTTTTTCAACAATAATTCTCTTTTTACCTATAATACCCTTAACTATTTACTACATTCATTTTACTTCTTTTTTTTCTCTCTCTCTCTCTCTCTATATATATAATAATTACCTAAGGGTAATTTTGACAAAATACAATTAATTATACCTTGAACTTTGTAAATGACAATTAAAAAAAACAATTTTTTTTCAAAAAAAAGAACTTAAAAAGGAACAGAGGGAGTATATTTATTCATTTATCTTTTTATATTCTTTTTACTAAAGATTTAATTTTGTTGTTGTTGATCTTAATTGATTTTAAATGTGGTTCAAATTATAGGTGTTTAACGACCGGTGACAAATCACAAAAGAGAACTTTTGCACGACCAACAAGATTTTACACTTTGGTTATTGCTTTTGTTGGTTGATCATTTGTTTTAGTGTTGATTTGTTGTAAAATTATAAGGTGTACACATGTCATTTTAGCTTTGTAAATGGTGTAATTAATGAATATTTTGGGTACAATGTTTCAGTTTTAGAAATGGGCCAAAGGTACAAAGTTTCTATTTCAGAAATCGCGAAAATACTGTAATACAGGTTCAAACCAAAAATATAGAAGAAAAAAAATAACAATGTTTTCCCCTCGGTTATTGTTATACAGCGAGGTAATAATTATTCTCTATTACCTTGGTTTCTTAAATGACCGAGAGAAAATATGGGACGCCTCATCTAATTCTGAAAATTATAAAAATACAACTGTTGGGGATCGAATCCATGTGAATAACCATTTACCCATCGATTATTCCAAACCCGAGATGTAAAATGACACGTTTTCATGACGTTCTTCGTTACCTTGTATGTGTAACCGATGTTAAATCTCATTCGCGGTCAATGTTAAATGTGTTTTTTGTAGTAGTTAAAGAGGATGACTTACGACTATGACATAGGGGAATATCTCATATCTACATGAACCACTTAAACAAGTTGTTCCGCAAGAGCTTGGTAATTAGTCTGCCAAACTTACGTTTTGAAAAAAAAATCTATTATGTGATGTGAATATGGTAAATAAGTAAGGTCTTCTTTTAATGAAAAAATGTTATTTCTACACTCAACTCTTACCACTTTTGGATATGAATCTTTTTGCCCCATTCTAAACCAAAAAATTTAGTGGAAATTTCTATGTTCCTATAATTGTGAATGACTAGTCTCATTATATCTAGACATTATTCTTTCCTGTATGTGGGTTCAACCTCACCTTATAGGTCATGTTTTCTCCTTTAGGAACTCAAAACTGGACTATGACGATTGCTTAATCCTTTAGTGGTGCATTGAGTTGCTCTTCAATTAATCTATCTCCCAACTTATTGTTTTGAGGAGTTATCCGAATCTTGACGCCTCTGATTTTTTTTTTCTTTTTAAGATTGGGCTTAATAAATCTTGTACTTGTAAATAGTTTTCTTCATCTCTACTTCTTTGAATACGCTCCCTTTTTATATATTACATATTTTCACTTTCAAAAATTATATGATTGCTAGTTTTCATCTTTCTATTATTCTTTTTCTCATCTTCTTGTTTTCCATTACCGCCCACACAAAATAGGTTTGAACATTGAATTTGAAGTCACATTTATTTTCAAAACATAGCTATGGAGAGCTGTCGTATTTCATTTAAAGTTTAACCATTGACATTTTTTTAGTGATGCTAAAAGTGTGTCCTTGTCGTTACATGTTCAAGTATGTCTAAAATAAAATCACGTAATAAGATTTTCTTCCTCTTTAATGTGGGAAACGAACCTTTAAAAGTTAATCATTGTATATTGGCAATAAGAACTTTTTCCTTGTTGATAAAATTGACAATAAGAACATAATACGTGGAAATGAATTACGCCAAATGTATCAATCAAACAATAAAGTGTCATTAATTAGACTTTGATCTTAAAGGTGCATGCATATGTCATAATTTCTTCACAATATACCTGTACCCTAGAAAATACAAATTATCCAAAATATCCTTTATTTTATCATACTTAATATCATTGATCTAGGAAAAAGCAAAAGATATTTCAAATTACTATAAGTTTATAAAGACAAAATATTTGGTATTAATATTCATATCAGAAAATTTTATTTTCATAAACTTCTTTTAATAAAATAATTGAATAATAAGATTAAAATTTGTCAATATAAATTAATTTTTATATGTAATAAATGTGTATATATGATAGTGTAGAAAAATTGATTTCTAGTGGGAATATTGTTTGTCATTGCAAGCCATTTTTTCCCAAATAAATTACTCATTTTTCATATTCCATTTAAGAAACATACAATTTGTATATTCAAACCAAATATTTCATTCTAAAAAGATTCAGTAAAAATTTATAGCAAATAAAATTGATTTATAATAACACAAAATTAATCAATAAAGTTAATTTTATAATTATTGTGACAGATTTTTTCTTTCAATCGTGGTTAAAAATAATTTATCAAAATTTTCAAAAAAAGAACTTAAGAATATTCATACTTCATTTTTTGTAAAAATTCTACTAATTTAGTATGTCTAAAGGTATATTTTTTATTTAAAAAAATTGTTTTTAATCTGATAGAGTTAGTTTATGTGTTTGGAATGGTGTAGGCTCAAATGAGAGAATGAAGTCTAATTTTAACTAATGGAGGTAAAATGAGAATTTTTTTTTTAAATATCCAGGTTTTTTAAAAAAATTTCAAAAATAAACATTTTTTCAAAAAAATTACAAAATTGGACAATTTTTGTCCTAATTTTGTACATAGGCGCCACCCTAGTTGGCGCCTACCCTTAAAGGGTAGGGCAAGTCGCCACTAGGAGTGGCGCCTACACTCTAATTCTTTTTTTTTTTTTTTTGTTAATTTTTTTTTTTTAATTTTTTTTAATTTATTAATTTAGATTTATTATAAATGATATAAATTTATATTAATACATATATATAAATAAAATTATTTACAAGATTAATATATATATATATATATATATATATATATATATATATATATATATATATATATATATATATATATATTAATTAAATTTATAAGTAATTAATATTATTTATAAATTTTTGGGAAAATTAGGGTTAATCATGTTAAGGTTAATTTATCAAGTGCGACACTAATTAGGGTTAAGTAGATTGGTGTACAACCCAGATCTTTTCCTATAAATAAAGTGTTATTTCCTTGCATTTTCTTCACCACTGTTTCCTATCACTTTCTGTATCAAGTTGAGTTCATGGCATCCCCAAGACCGTCTTCATGGCAGCGAACATCATCAAGGCGCCAGGATCCTGAACAAGTAATCTTAAAAAGGGATGGGCATGTTATTTTCTCGCCTTTGAAACCCCCAATGGAGATGAAATTTTGGAACATCCGTTCGTTGGACCAACTAAAAAGGTCCTTGATGTCTTGGTTAGAGGGAGATTACCAATCTGGTGAAGTCATCAGAAGGATTCAGAGGCTTAGAACAAGGTTCTCATTTGAAACTGGAGAAACGATACGTTGGTGGGTTGAAGTTGAAAGCGACATTGATTGCATCCAAATGATGCATGGATCAGACGACATAGTGTTAACTGTTGTAATTTCTTAGATTTTAATGGTTGTTTGTCATGTTGTTGTTGTATTTGTTATTGTTCTAGTACTTGTTCTTGTTTTAGTACTTGTTTTTGTTCCAGTATTTGTTTTTGTTTTAGTAATTGGTGTTGTAATGTTAGATGTTTGTGTTTGTTGTTCAAGTGTCATCTTCTATTTGGAATAAAAAGTAAACTTTAATGATAAATAGCATTGGTACACAGGTTTATGAATATGAAAACTAAGTTGTGGAAGTAAATCCACGATATGGACATTTGTTCTTATTATGCCCTAGTTGTCTACATATGCTACACTTCCTCTGCATTTTCTCTGCGACGTCCATTTCAGTTCTAATGCGCCTGCTATTTGGGCGGCCACTTTTATTCCGCCGCATCGATTCGTTGTGCCAAACAATTTCCCCGTCATACTCTAGCCAATACGCCTCCAATGCTACCACCGGAAAGGGATTGTCGTATACATTGAGCAATGTTGCAACTTTGTAGATGGGAGACACTAGCGATAATGCATCGAAGTGGCTGTGTGAACACGCTGCAATGACATGGGAACAAGGCATACGATAGGCCTGAAATTGACCACAGTCGCACCAACGGTCTGGTATTAGGACCCTATACTCTTGTCTGGGCAGCCCTTGGTTGTGGTCAATTGTTTCCTTGACACTAAAAGTGTGGCCATGGCGGTCGAATTCCGTAACCCGATGGCTGCTGGCTTTGGCAGATTCCTGCCTCATAAACTTCATGCAGGCATCACTATATACCTGACTCGTCTGCAACACTTCATGCCAGCGCCTGCCTCTTGTTACGAACAATGTTGCCATCCGAAAATAGGTCGCACTCACCAATGCGGTTACCGGAAGGTTATGTATGCCCTTAAAGACGCCGTTCATTGATTCCACAAGATTTGTTGTCATGTGGCCCCATCTCACCCCATCGTCGTATGATCTAGTCCACTTCGCTCTGTCGATATTATCAATCCACCTCCCTGCATCAGAATTTGCCAACACTATTTCCCGGCGGTAGTATTGGAATCCAGGTTGGTTTAATGCATACCCCGCGTTTATCAAATGTTGCTTCAAGAAGTTATCCTTGAACTCCCGCATAAAATTTTGAGCAATATGCCTGATGCAGTAAACATGGGTAGACGAGGGGTCATGCCAACCATTTGCTGGATTATTGTATGCACTGTCTATTGAAGCGTGCCTGTCAGAAATCACACAGATGCCAGCTTGTGGAGTCACGTGCGTTCGGAGATTCTTAAGGAAGAAACTCCAAGCAGCAGCCGTTTCTCCTTCAACCAATGCAAAGGCTATTGGGAAAATATTAGAGTTGCCATCTTGTGCGACCGCCATCAGTAACGATCCTTTGTATTTCCCATACAGCCAAGTTCCATCGACTTGAACAAGTGGTTTGCAGAATGTGAAACCGATGATGCAGGGACGGAATGCCCAGAAAAGTCTATGGAAAATTCCATTACCTTCTAGACGAGTTCCGTCAGGGGATTGTGCCGGCAAGGTCTCCATTATAGAAACCGTCCCAGGTGAATACAATCGTAGTGCAGCCAGGTAGCGTGGTAGTTGTTTGTATGATTCCTCCCAGTTACCGTATACTGTAACACCCTTCTAAAATACCCCAAATATTTAATTAAAATAACAACATATAAATCAGAGTAATCATGCAATTAAGGGTGTCACACAATTTTCTTCGCACCATTCGTCATACTATTTAGTCATGCTCATTATTTAACTCAAAACATAAAGTATTGCACAATACGCAGCGGATAGAGATCAAATCGATCATTCAAAACATGTAACATACTACATGTAAACTGGTTCAACAAACATCAATAACACAATTAAAATGTTCCCTCCCGATGTTACATCTATCAGAGCATGACCCACTAAGGAGACTACACTAGACTCCAAGCATTAGCTTCTACTCAATCACTGCTCGTTACCTGAAAAATAGTTGTAAGGGTGAGTGCCTCAATCGATATAATAAGCATTATAGAATATAATGTCATGTTAAGTAATTTAACACATTAATCACCCTAATCGTATCATGTAACACCCCGATAATAATATGATAATTATTTAAATTAAGTTAATAATATATTTATTAATTTAATTAAATAATTGGATTATTATTATTATTATTTTGGAATTATTGAATTATTATTATTATTGGAATAACAATATAATTTGTAAAATATATAAGTTGGAATAAGTAAAAAGAGTTCATTTTGGAAAATAAGGTTTTCACGTGAAACTCAGAGAAGCGGCTGAAAGAGGCAGAGTAAGAGGAAGAACCAGAGAGCAAAGGTTGGATAAGAGAAGAGCTTGGAGCTCAAAGATCTGCCGGATTAATCAGGTAAGGGGGGTTTATCGTCGTTTAATGGGTATTATGGGTTAGCATGTAATGGGTAGTGATAAACCGTGATTTGACCCTAATTGGGATTTTGAAATGCTGAGAAATTTTGATGAATAAGTTGGGTTAGACTGTAATTGAATCTGTGTTTGGGTTAGTTGTAAATTTCCGAAAGTGTAGCTTTTTACGGAATTGGAATCGGAGGTCCGGAAGTCCTCCAATGGCGGAAAATGCGGAGAATTCTGCATTCTGCTTTGAGTTAGCGCAGGAACAGCTTCTGTCTTGCGTTAACCGGTTAACCCAGGGTGTTAACCGGTTAACACTGTTTTGAATTGTGAAAATTTGCTGTTTTGTCTGCGTTAACCGGTTAACCCAGGGTGTTAACCGGTTAACACTGTTGTGATTGCTGAAAATATTGCTGTTTGTGCTGCGTTAACCGGTTAACCCAGGGCGTTAACCGGTTAACACTGTTAAGTTTAGGGACAGGAAGCGTGTTGTGCTGCGTTAACCGGTTAACCCAGGGCGTTAACCGGTTAACACTGTTGCAGAGTGGAAAAAGTGTTAATTAAAATGATGTGTGCCTAATTGGTGGTTGCCTATATCGGTGTGTGATATAGTAGGAATTATTTCCCGCTGTTTTGAGTAGTATAGGTATTAGTAGAGTGTGCTAATACTGTGTTTAATTATTTTAACATGATATGATGTGTTGATACATGTGTTGATGATGTATGATGATATGCATAATGCTGTGAATGTATATATTATGCATGTATTTGTGAATGGACTGTTGTATGGCTTAGAGTGTGAGCATATGTCCATTGCGAAATTGTTGTTGATGTTGCATTGCTAGATGATTAGCGTGCATAGCATAGCCTTTGGGGCTGTAGCTAATTCCCATGGTGAGGAATTAGTGAGTGAATCATTGTGGATTTGTTGTTGATGTTTGCATGCTAGATGATTAGTGTGCATAGCATAGCCTTCGGGGCTGTAGCTAATTCCCATGGTGAGGAATTAGTGAGTGAGTCACTAGGTCTCAAATGAGTGGGACTAGTGAGCTTAGTAGCCGTATCTGGAGGGATCGGTGAGCTTGAACTATATGTTCAAGAATAGTCGGTACCGCATGTGTGGAGTCTCATTGCATAATGTATGTATGGCGTATAATATGAATGGATGTATTCCAATATTATACGCGTGTTTGTGTTGTTATGGAGTATGATTTGAGATTATACTTGTGCTTTATGTTGGTGTTGAATACGATATTGAGCTGATGTGCTGTTACTGATTGTATGTTGTGATTAGGGTGATTAATGTGTCAAATTACTTAACATGACATGAGATTCTATAATGCTTATTATATCGATTGAGGAACTCACCCTTACAACTATTTTTCAGGTAACGAGCAATGAGTTGAGTAGAAGCTAATACTTGGAGTCTAGTGTAGTCTCCTTAGTGGGTCATGCTCTGATAGATGTAACATCGGGATGGGATGTTTCTTTCCTGTTTTCATTGATGGTTGTTGAATAAGCTTACATGTATTGTGTTACATGTTTGAATGATCGATTTGATCTCTATCCGCTGCGTATTGTGCAATACTTTGTGTTTTGAGTTAAATAATGAGCATGACTAAATATTTATGGCGAACAGTGTGAAATCTTGTGTGACACCCTTGATTGCATATTACTCTGATTGATATGTTGTTATATTTTAATTAAATATTTGGGGTATTTTAGAAGGGTGTTACATTAGTGGTATCAGAGCATAGTCGGTCGAGTCGAGTCGTAATTATTCTGTTTCCCCTGTACGGGATAGGTGTTGTGTAACCCTATCAGTACTTATTGTTTTAGCTTGTTGGGTTTTCAGAATAGAGATGGCTGGAAGAGGTAGAGATGATGCTGCGATTGCTGAGGCTCTGGGTATGCTAGCTGGAGTACTTGGAGGGAATCCGAATGTTGTGGGAATGGGAGCTGCTCGTCAATTGAGTGAGTTCCAGAACAATCCTCCAATGTTCAAGGGAGCATACGATCCAGATGGCGCTCAGAAGTGGTTGAAGGAGATCGAGAGGATCTTCCGAGTAACTGAGTGTGCCGATAACCAGAAGGTCAGGTTCGGTACGCATATGCTGTCAGAAGAAGCTGATGATTGGTGGGTTGCTACCCGCACTGAGTTGGAATCTGCTGGAAATGCTGAGATCACTTGGGCTGTGTTCAGAGAGAGATTCCTGAGGAAGTATTTTCCAGAGGATGTTAGAGGAAAGAAAGAGATAGAGTTCTTGGAATTGAAGCAGGGCAATCGGTCGGTTACTGAGTATGCTGCTAAGTTCACAGAGCTGTCGAAGTATTACACTCCCTATAATGAGGCTGCTGGAGAATTTTCGAAATGTGTGAAGTTTGAAAACGGGTTGCGTCCCGAGATCAAACAGGCTATTGGATATCAGCGGATCAGAGTGTTTTCTGACTTGGTTGACTGTTGCAGGATTTTTGAACAGGATTCCAAAGCCAGAGCAGAGAGCTATCAACAGAGAGTTGATAGGAAAGGCAAGAATCAGAATGATCGTGGAAAACCGTATGCAGCTGGCAAAGGTTTCCAGAAGCAGAGTGGGATGAAGAGGCCTAGTGTGGGAGACTCTAGTGCCCCTTCTAAGTGTTATAGATGTGGTCGGGCTGGACATCGTGTCCATGAGTGTACCAGTGCTGAGATGAAGTGTTTCAAGTGTGGAAAAGGTGGTCATTTGGCTGCAGAGTGTCGGTTGAAGACTGTAACTTGTTTCAACTGTGGCGAGTTGGGTCATATCAGTCCACAGTGTCCTAAGCCGAAGAGAGAGAACCAGTCAGGAGGCAAGGTCTTTGCTTTATCGGGTTCTGAGACTTCTGCAGATGATCGTTTGATCCGAGGTACGTGTTATATTAATGGCTTTCCTCTTGTAGCTATTATTGACACCGGTGCTACTCATTCCTTTATATCTTTGGATTGTGTTGTGAAACTTAAGTTAGAGATATCTGAGATGCTTGGAAGTATGGTGATTGATACTCCTGCGAAGGGTTCAGTGACTACTACTTCAGTTTGTTTGAATTGTCCTTTGAGTATTTTTGGTAGAGACTTTGGGATAGACCTTGTGTGTCTTCCACTAGTACAGATTGATGTTATCCTGGGAATGAACTGGTTGGTGTTTAACCGAGTTTCTATCAATTGTTTTGATAAGACTGTGATATTTCCTGAGGTTGAGGAAGGAAAGGATTTGTTTCTATCAGCGAGACAAGTGGATGGGGCAGTAGCAGATGGGGCAGAGTTGTTTATGCTGTTAGCGACTTTGGAGGCTAAAGATAAACTGGTGATTTGTGATCTAGCCGTGGTGTGTGATTTTCCTGATGTGTTTCCTGAAGAAGTGAACGAATTGCCGCCAGAGCGTGAAGTTGAGTTCTCGATTGATTTGGTACCTGGTACTAGACCGATATCGATGGCTCCGTACCGTATGTCTGCTGTTGAGTTAACTGAATTGAAGAGTCAGTTGGAAGATCTGTTGGATAAGAAATTTATTCGTCCGAGTGTGTCACCGTGGGGTGCACCAGTGTTATTGGTTAAGAAGAAAGAAGGTACTATGAGGTTGTGTGTGGACTACAGGCAACTGAATAAAGTGACGATCAAGAATCGGTATCCTTTGCCGAGGATCGATGATTTGATGGATCAGTTGGTTGGTGCGAGTGTGTTCAGCAAGATAGATTTGAGATCTGGGTATCATCAGATACGTGTGAAAACTGAGGATATTCAGAAGACTGCTTTCAGGACAAGGTATGGACATTATGAGTATTCTGTAATGCCTTTTGGTGTGACTAATGCGCCTGGAGTATTTATGGAGTATATGAATAGGATTTTCCATCCGTACCTAGATAAGTTTGTTGTGGTGTTTATTGACGATATTTTGGTGTATTCGAAATCTGAAGAAGATCATGCTGAACATTTGAGAGTGGTTCTAGGAGTTCTGCGAGAAAAGAAGTTATTTGCTAAACTGTCCAAATGTGAATTTTGGTTAGAAGAGGTTAGTTTTCTTGGTCATGTGATTTCAAGAGGTGGTGTTGCTGTTGATCCTTCTAAGATAGAAGCGGTATCTAAGTGGGAAGCTCCGAAGTCAGTTTCGGAGATAAGGAGTTTTCTTGGACTTGCAGGTTATTATAGGAAGTTCATTGAGGGATTTTCTAAGTTGGCGTTACCGTTGACGATGTTGACTAGAAAGGGGCAAGCGTTTGTTTGGGACTCAAAATGTGAAGAGGGTTTCCAAGAGTTAAAGAGGAGGTTGACTACTGCTCCTATTCTGATATTACCAAGTTCGTCGGAATCATTTGAGGTTTACTGTGATGCTTCATTGTTGGGTTTGGGTGGCGTGTTGATGCAGAATAAGCAGGTTATAGCTTATGCTTCGAGACAAATAAGGGTTCATGAGAGGAACTATCCGACACACGATTTAGAGTTGGCAGCTGTGGTGTTTGTTCTGAAGTTGTGGAGACATTACTTGTATGGGTCAAGATTTGAGGTTTTCAGCGACCATAAAAGTTTAAAGTATTTGTTTGATCAGAAAGAGCTGAATATGAGACAGAGGAGATGGTTAGAATTTCTGAAGGATTATGACTTTGGTTTGAATTACCATCCGGGTAAAGCAAACGTAGTGGCTGATGCATTGAGTCGGAAATCATTGCATATGTCTATGTTAATGGTTAAGGAATTGGATTTAATTGAGCAGTTTAGAGACTTGAGTTTGGTGTGTGAGAGTACTCGCACCAGTGTTAAATTGGGAATGTTGAAGTTAACAAGTGGTATTCTGGATGAGATCAGAGAGGGTCAGAAATCCGATGTACTTTTGGTTGACAAGTTGACTCTAGTGAATCAAGGTCAAGGTGACGAATTCAGAGTTGATGAGAATGGTGTTTTGAGATTTGGTAAGCGGGTGTGTATTCCGGATGTTACCGAACTTAAGAGGAGTATTCTTGAGGAAGGACATCGTAGTGGCTTGAGTATTCATCCTGGAGCTACGAAGATGTATCATGATTTGAAAAAGTTATTTTGGTGGCCGGGGATGAAAAGAGAAATTGCGAGTTTTGTTTATTCCTGTTTGACTTGTCAGAAGTCAAAGAATGAGCATCAGAAGCCGTCTGGGCTAATGCAACCGTTGGCTATTCCAGAGTGGAAGTGGGATAGTATCAGTATGGATTTTGTTTCTGGATTGCCGAGGACAAATAAGAATTTTGAAGCCATTTGGGTGATTGTTGACAGGTTGACAAAATCGGCTCATTTCATTCCGATCAGAATGGATTATCCGTTAGAGAGATTAGCCGAGTTGTATATTGAGAAGATTGTAAGTTTGCATGGTATTCCGTCTAGTATTGTTTCAGACAGAGATCCTAGATTTACATCGAAGTTCTGGGAAGGTTTGCAGAGGGCTTTGGGAACTAAGCTGAGATTGAGTTCTGCATATCATCCGCAGACTGATGGTCAGACTGAGAGGACGATTCAGTCATTAGAGGATCTTTTGAGAGCTTGTGTTTTGGAAAAGGGAGGTGCTTGGGATTGTTATTTACCTTTGATTGAGTTTACCTACAACAATAGTTTTCATTCGAGCATTGGTATGGCACCGTTTGAAGCTTTGTATGGTAGGAGATGTCGGACACCGTTATGTTGGTATGAGTCCGGTGAGAGTGTTGTGGTTGGACCGGAGATTGTTCAACAGACTACAGAAAAGATTAAGATGATTCAAGAGAAGATGAGAATTGCTCAGAGTCGTCAGAAGAGTTATCATGATAAGAGGAGGAAGTCACTTGAGTTTCAAGAGGGAGATCATGTGTTTCTTCGTGTTACTCCGATAACTGGTGTTGGTCGAGCTTTGAAGTCGAAGAAGTTGACACCTCGATTTATTGGTCCTTATCAGATTTTGGAGAGGATAGGGGAGGTAGCCTATCGTGTCGCTTTACCGCCGTCGCTTGCGAATTTGCATGAGGTTTTTCATGTGTCTCAGTTGAGGAGGTACATTCATGATCCGTCGCATATAGTCCAAGTAGATGATGTACAGGTGAGAGATAACCTGACTGTTGAAACATCACCTATGAGGATCGAGGATCGAGAGTTGAAGCAGTTGTGGGGTAAAGAGATTGCCTTGGTGAAGGTAGCTTGGGGAGGACCAGCAGGTGGCAATGTGACTTGGGAACTTGAGAGTAAGATGAAGGAGTCTTACCCGGAGTTGTTCTCTTGAGGTATGTTTTCGAGGACGAAAACTCTTTTAGTGGGGGAGAGTTGTAACACCCCGATAATAATATGATAATTATTTAAATTAAGTTAATAATATATTTATTAATTTAATTAAATAATTGGATTATTATTATTATTATTTTGGAATTATTGAATTATTATTATTATTGGAATAACAATATAATTTGTAAAATATATAAGTTGGAATAAGTAAAAAGAGTTCATTTTGGAAAATAAGGTTTTCACGTGAAACTCAGAGAAGCGGCTGAAAGAGGCAGAGTAAGAGGAAGAACCAGAGAGCAAAGGTTGGATAAGAGAAGAGCTTGGAGCTCAAAGATCTGCCGGATTAATCAGGTAAGGGGGGTTTATCGTCGTTTAATGGGTATTATGGGTTAGCATGTAATGGGTAGTGATAAACCGTGATTTGACCCTAATTGGGATTTTGAAATGCTGAGAAATTTTGATGAATAAGTTGGGTTAGACTGTAATTGAATCTGTGTTTGGGTTAGTTGTAAATTTCCGAAAGTGTAGCTTTTTACGGAATTGGAATCGGAGGTCCGGAAGTCCTCCAATGGCGGAAAATGCGGAGAATTCTGCATTCTGCTTTGAGTTAGCGCAGGAACAGCTTCTGTCTTGCGTTAACCGGTTAACCCAGGGTGTTAACCGGTTAACACTATTTTGAATTGTGAAAATTTGCTGTTTTGTCTGCGTTAACCGGTTAACCCAGGGTGTTAACCGGTTAACACTGTTGTGATTGCTGAAAATATTGTTGTTTGTGCTGCGTTAACCGGTTAACCCAGGGCGTTAACCGGTTAACACTGTTAAGTTTAGGGACAGGAAGCGTGTTGTGCTGCGTTAACCGGTTAACCCAGGGCGTTAACCGGTTAACACTGTTGCAGAGTGGAAAAAGTGTTAATTAAAATGATGTGTGCCTAATTGGTGGTTGCCTATATCGGTGTGTGATATAGTAGGGATTATTTCCCGCTGTTTTGAGTAGTATAGGTATTAGTAGAGTGTGCTAATACTGTGTTTAATTATTTTAACATGATATGATGTGTTGATACATGTGTTGATGATGTATGATGATATGCATAATGCTGTGAATGTATATATTATGCATGTATTTGTGAATGGACTGTTGTATGGCTTAGAGTGTGAGCATATGTCCATTGCGAAATTGTTGTTGATGTTGCATTGCTAGATGATTAGCGTGCATAGCATAGCCTTTGGGGCTGTAGCTAATTCCCATGGTGAGGAATTAGTGAGTGAATCATTGTGGATTTGTTGTTGATGTTTGCATGCTAGATGATTAGTGTGCATAGCATAGCCTTCGGGGCTGTAGCTAATTCCCATGGTGAGGAATTAGTGAGTGAGTCACTAGGTCTCAAATGAGTGGGACTAGTGAGCTTAGTAGCCGTATCTGGAGGGATCGGTGAGCTTGAACTATATGTTCAAGAATAGTCGGTACCGCATGTGTGGAGTCTCATTGCATAATGTATGTATGGCGTATAATATGAATGGATGTATTCCAATATTATACGCGTGTTTGTGTTGTTATGGAGTATGATTTGAGATTATACTTGTGCTTTATGTTGGTGTTGAATACGATATTGAGCTGATGTGCTGTTACTGATTGTATGTTGTGATTAGGGTGATTAATGTGTCAAATTACTTAACATGACATGAGATTCTATAATGCTTATTATATCGATTGAGGAACTCACCCTTACAACTATTTTTCAGGTAACGAGCAATGAGTTCAGTAGAAGCTAATACTTGGAGTCTAGTGTAGTCTCCTTAGTGGGTCATGCTCTGATAGATGTAACATCGGGATGGGATGTTTCTTTCCTGTTTTCATTGATGGTTGTTGAATAAGCTTACATGTATTGTGTTACATGTTTGAATGATCGATTTGATCTCTATCCGCTGTGTATTGTGCAATACTTTGTGTTTTGAGTTAAATAATAAGCATGACTAAATATTTATGGCGAATAGTGTGAAATCTTGTGTGACACCCTTGATTGCATATTACTCTGATTGATATGTTGTTATATTTTAATTAAATATTTGGGGTATTTTAGAAGGGTGTTACATATCACACATTCAGTAACGGCATATCAACTCAAATATCATACTCAATATCAACACAATTCATACTCATGCTCAATGCCAACATAACACACGTATAACATTGGAATACATCCATTCATATTATACACTACACATATATTATGCAATGAGACTCCATGCATGCGGTACCGACTATTCGTGAACATATAGTTCAACTTCACCGACCAAATCCAGGTACGGCTACCAAGCTCACCAGTCCCACTCATTTGAGACCTAGTGACTCACATCACTAATTCCTCACCATGGGAATTAGCTACCACCCCAAGGGCCATGCTATGCACGCTAATTCACCTAGCATGCAAACATCAAAAACAGTCCAAATGACTAACATCACTAATTCCTCACCATGGGAATTAGCTACCACCATAAAGGCCACATTATGCACGCTAATCACCTAGCAATGCAACATCACAACAATAATCCACAATGGACCGATGCTCACTCTCTAAGCCATAAAACAGTCCATTCACAACACATGCATAACACACACATTCACAACATTATGCATACCATCATACATTATCAACACATGTATCAACACATCATATCATGTCAAATAATTAAACACAGTATTAGCACACCCTACTAATACCTATACTGCTCAAAACAGCGGGAATTAATCCCTACTATATCACACACCGATATAGGCAACCATCAATTAGGCACACAACATTTTAATTAACAATTTTTCCACTCTGCAACAGTGTTAACCGGTTAACGCCCTGGGTTAACCGGTTAACGCAGCACAAACACGCTTCCTGCCCAAAACTTAACAGTGTTAACCGGTTAACGCCCTGGGTTAACCGGTTAACGCAGACAGAACAGCAATATCTCAGCAATCACAACAGTGTTAACCGGTTAACGCCCTGGGTTAACCGGTTAACGCAGACAAAACAGCAATTTTACACAATACAACACAGTGTTAACCGGTTAACACCCTGGGTTAACCGGTTAACGCAAGACAGAAAGCTGTTCCTGCGCTAAACACAAGGCAGAATGCAGAATTCTCCGCATTTTCCGCCGTTGGAGGACTTCCGGACCTCCGATTCCAATTCCGTAACAAGCTATACGTCCAGCAAATTACGACTCACACGACTATCGATTCAATTACAGTTTTTAACACAGTTTATCCAACGTAATTTTCAGCATTCACAATCCCAATTAGGGTCAATTCAACGGTTTATCACTACCCATTACATGCTAATCCATAATACCCATTAAACGACGATAAACCCCCCTTACCTGAGTTAATCCGGCAATCTCTAAGCTCCAAGCTTTTCTCTTCTCCAACCTTTGCCCTTGCTCTTCCTCTTTGCCCTTTCTCCACTTTCCACTTTTCAGCCGCTTCTCTGTTTCACGTAAAACTCTTTTTACCAAATGGGATTCTTTTTCCTTACTTCACACTTATATATTTTCCAATAATTATTATTCCAAAATAATAATAATAATAATCCAATAATTCCAATTATTTAACTAAATTAATAAATATAATATTAATTTAAATCAAATAATTATCTTATTTTTATTGGGGTGTTACAACTCTCCCCCACTAAAAGAGTTTTCGTCCTCGAAAACGTACCTCAAGCGAATAACTCCGGATAAGACTCCTTCATCTGACTCTCCAGTTCCCAAGTCACATTGCCACCTGCTGGTCCTCCCCAAGCTACCTTCACCAAGGCAATCTCTTTACCCCGCAACTGCTTCAACTCTCGATCCTCAATCCTCATAGGTGATGTTTCAACAGTCAGGTTATCTCTCACCTGTACATCATCTATTTGGACTACATGCGACGGATCAGGAATGTACCTCCTCAACTGAGACACATGAAAAACCTCATGCAAATTCGCAAGTGACGGCGGTAAAGCGATACGATAGGCTACCTCCCCTATCCTCTCCAAAATATGATAAGGACCAATAAATCGAGGTGTCAACTTCTTCGACTTCAAAGCTCGACCAACTCCAGTTATCGGAGTAACACGAAGAAACACATGATCTCCCTCTTGGAACTCAAGTGACTTCCTCCTCTTGTCATGATAACTTTTCTGACGACTCTGAGTGATTCTCATCTTCTCCTGAATCATCTTAATCTTTTCCGTAGTCTGTTGAACAATCTCCGGTCCAACCACAGCACTCTCACCGGACTCATACCAACATAGAGGCGTCCGACATCTTCTACCATACAAAGCTTCAAACGGTGCCATACCAATGCTCGAATGAAAACTATTGTTGTAGGTAAACTCAATCAAAGGCAAATAACAATCCCAAGCACCTCCCTTTTCCAAAACACAAGCTCTCAAAAGATCCTCTAATGACTGAATCGTCCTCTCAGTCTGACCATCAGTCTGCGGATGATATGCAGAACTCAATCTCAGCTTAGTTCCCAAAGCCTTCTGCAAACCTTCCCAAAACTTCGATGTAAATCTCGGGTCTCTGTCCGAAACAATACTCGACGGAATACCATGCAAACTTACAATCTTCTCAATATACAACTCGGCTAATCTCTCTAACGGATAATCCATTCTGATCGGAATGAAATGAGCCGATTTTGTCAATCTGTCAACAATCACCCAAATAGCTTCAAGATTCTTAATTGTTCTCGGTAAACCAGAAACAAAATCCATACTGATACTATCCCACTTCCACTCTGGAATAGTCAACGGTTGCATTAGCCCAGACGGCTTCTGATGCTCAATCTTTGACTTCTGACAAGTCAAACAAGAATAAACAAAATTCGCAATTTCTCTTTTCATTCCCGGCCACCAAAATAACTTTTTCAAATCATGATACATCTTCGTAGCCCCAGGATGAATACTCAGGCCACTACGATGTCCTTCCTCAAGAATACTCTTCTTAAGTTCGGTAACATCCGGAATACACACCCGATTACCAAATTTCAAAACACCATTCTCATCAACTCTGAATTCACCACCTTGACCTTGATTCACTAGAGTCAACTTATCAACCAAAAGTACATCGGATTTCTGACCCTCTCTAATCTCATCCAGAATACCACTCGTTAACTTCAACATTCCCAATTTAACACTATGGTGAGTACTCTCACACACCAAACTCAAGTCTCTAAACTGCTCAATTAAATCCAATTCCTTAACCATTAACATAGACATATGTAATGATTTCCGACTCAATGCATCAGCCACTACGTTTGCTTTACCCGGATGGTAATTCAAACCAAAGTCATAATCCTTCAGAAACTCTAACCATCTCCTCTGTCTCATATTCAGCTCTTTCTGATCAAACAAATACTTTAAACTTTTATGGTCACTGAAAACCTCAAATCTTGACCCATACAAGTAATGCCTCCATAGCTTCAGAACAAATACCACAGCTGCCAACTCTAAATCGTGTGTCGGATAGTTCCTTTCATGAATCCTCAGTTGTCTCGAAGCATAAGCTATAACCTGCTTATTCTGCATCAACACACCACCCAAACCCAACAATGAAGCATCACAGTAAACCTCAAATGGTTCCGACGGACTCGGTAATATCAGAATAGGAGCAGTAGTCAACCTTCTCTTTAACTCTTGGAAACCTTCTTCACATTTTGAGTCCCAAACAAATGCTTGCCCCTTTCTAGTCAACATCGTCAACGGTAACGCCAACTTAGAAAATCCCTCAATGAACTTCCTATAATAACCAGCCAAACCAAGGAAACTTCGAATCTTAGCAACAGACTTCGGAGCTTCCCACTTAGACACCGCTTCTATCTTAGAAGGATCAACAGCAATACCACCTCTTGAAATCACATGACCAAGAAAACTAACCTCTTCTAAC
This sequence comes from Lathyrus oleraceus, assembly GCF_024323335.1. Classification (NCBI taxonomy): domain Eukaryota; kingdom Viridiplantae; phylum Streptophyta; class Magnoliopsida; order Fabales; family Fabaceae; genus Lathyrus; species Lathyrus oleraceus. The sequence goes on along the minus strand of NC_066583.1, from coordinate 597,163,289 downwards.
CAAAATTCACACTTGGATAGTTTAGAAAATAACTTCTTTTCTCGTAGAACTTCTAAAACCACTCTCAAATGTTCAGCATGCTCTTCTTCAGATTTCGAATACACCAAAATGTCATCAATAAACACCACAACAAACTTGTCTAGGTACGGATGGAAAATCCTATTCATATACTCCATGAATACTCCAGGCGCATTAGTCACACCAAAAGGCATTACAGAATACTCATAATGTCCATACCTTGTTCTGAAAGCAGTCTTCTGAATATCCTCAGTTTTCACACGTATCTGATGATATCCCGATCTCAAATCTATCTTGCTGAACACACTCGCACCAACCAACTGATCCATCAAATCATCAATCCTCGGCAAAGGATACCGATTCTTGATCGTCACTTTATTCAGTTGCCTGTAGTCCAGACACAACCTCATAGTACCTTCTTTCTTCTTAACCAATGACACTGGTGCACCCCACGGTGACACACTCGGACGAATAAATTTCTTATCCAACAGATCTTCCAACTGACTCTTCAATTCAGTTAACTCAACAACAGACATACGGTACGGAGCCATCGATATCGGTCTAGTACCAGGTACCAAATCAATCGAGAACTCAACTTCACGCTCTGGCGGTAATTCATTCACTTCTTCAGGAAACACATCAGGAAAATCACACACCACGGCTAGATTGCAAATCGCCAGTTTATCTTTAGCCTCCAAAGTCGCTAACAGCATAAACAACTCTGCCCCATCTGCTACTGCCTCATTCACCTGCCTTGCTGACAGAAACAAACTCTTCCCTTCCTCAATCTCAGGAAAGATCACAATTTTATCAAAACAATTGATATAAACTCGGTTAAACACCAACCAGTTCATACCCAGAATAACATCAATCTGCACTAGTGGAAGACACACTAGGTCCATCCCAAAGTCTCTACCAAAAATACTCAAAGGACAATTTAAACAAACTGAAGTAGTAGTCACTGAACCCTTCGCAGGAGTATCAATCACCATATTTCCATGCATCTCAGATATCTCTAACTTAAGTTTCACAGCACAATCCAAAGATATAAAGGAATGAGTCGCACCTGTGTCAATAATAGCTACAAGAGGAAAGCCATTAATATAACACGTACCTCGGATCAAACGATCATCTGCAGAAGTCTCAGAACCCGATAAAGCAAAGACCTTGCCTCCCGACTGGTTCTCCTTCTTTGGCTTAGGACACTGTGGACTGATATGACCCACCTCTCCACAGTTGAAACAAGTCAGAGTCTTCAACCAGCACTCTGCAGCCAAATGACCACCTTTACCACACTTGAAACACTTCTTCTCAGCACTGGTACACTCGTGGAAACGATGTCCCGCCTGACCACATCTGTAACACTTAGCAGGAGCACTAGAGTCTCCCCCACTAGGCCTCTTCATCCCACTCTGTCTCTGGAAACCTTTGTCAGCCGCATACGGTTTCCCACGATCATTCTGATTCTTGCCTTTCCTATCAACCCTCTGCTGATAGCTCTCCGCTCTGGCTTTGGAATCCTGTTCAAAAATCCTGCAACAGTCAACCAGATCAGAAAACACTCTAATCCGCTGATACCCAATAGCCTGCTTGATCTCAGGACGCAACCCGTTCTCAAACTTCACACATTTCGAAAATTCCCCAGTAGCCTCATCATAGGGAGTGTAATACTTCGACAGCTCTGTGAACTTAGCAGCATACTCAGTAACAGACTTGTTACCCTGCTTCAATTCTAAGAACTCTATCTTTTTCTTTCCTCTGACATCCTCTGGAAAGTACTTCCTCAGGAATCGTTCTCTGAACACAGCCCAAGTGATCTCAGCATTCCCAGCAGATTCCAACTCAGTGCGGGTAGCAACCCACCAATCATCTGCTTCCTCTGACAGCATATGCGTACCGAACCTGACCTTCTGGTTATCGGCACACTCAGTCACCCGGAAGATTCTCTCGATCTCCTTCAACCACTTCTGAGCGCCATCTGGATCGTATGCTCCCTTGAACATTGGAGGATTGTTCTTCTGGAACTCACTCAATTGACGAGCAGCTCCCATTCCCTCAACATTCGGATTCCCTCCAAGTACTCCAGCTAGCATACCCAGAGCCTCAGCAATCGCAGCATCGTCTCTACCTCTTCCAGCCATCTCTATTCTGAAAACCCAACAAGCTAAAACAATAAGTACTGATAGGGTTACACAACACCTATCCCGTATAGGGGAAACAGAATAATTACGACTCGACTCGACCGACTATGCTCTGATACCACTAATGTAACACCCTTCTAAAATACCCCAAATATTTAATTAAAATAACAACATATAAATCAGAGTAATCATGCAATTAAGGGTGTCACACAATTTTCTTCGCACCATTCGTCATACTATTTAGTCATGCTCATTATTTAACTCAAAACATAAAGTATTACACAATACGCAGCGGATAGAGATCAAATCGATCATTCAAAACATGTAACATACTACATGTAAACTGGTTCAACAAACATCAACAACACAATTAAAATGTTCCCTCTCGATGTTACATCTATCAGAGCATGACCCACTAAGGAGACTACACTAGACTCCAAGCATTAGCTTCTACTCAATCACTGCTCGTTACCTGAAAAATAGTTGTAAGGGTGAGTGCCTCAATCGATATAATAAGCATTATAGAATATAATGTCATGTTAAGTAATTTAACACATTAATCACCCTAATCGTATCACACATTCAGTAACGGCATATCAACTCAAATATCATACTCAATATCAACACAATTCATACTCATGCTCAATGCCAACACAACACACGTATAACATTGGAATACATCCATTCATATTATACACTACACATATATTATGCAATGAGACTCCATGCATGCGGTACCGACTATTCGTGAACATATAGTTCAACTTCACCGACCAAATCCAGGTACGGCTACCAAGCTCACCAGTCCCACTCATTTGAGACCTAGTGACTCACATCACTAATTCCTCACCATGGGAATTAGCTACCACCCCAAGGGCCATGCTATGCACGCTAATTCACCTAGCATGCAAACATCAAAAACAGTCCAAATGACTAACATCACTAATTCCTCACCATGGGAATTAGCTACCACCATAAAGGCCACATTATGCACGCTAATCACCTAGCAATGCAACATCACAACAATAATCCACAATGGACCGATGCTCACTCTCTAAGCCATAAAACAGTCCATTCACAACACATGCATAACACACACATTCACAACATTATGCATACCATCATACATTATCAACACATGTATCAACACATCATATCATGTCAAATAATTAAACACAGTATTAGCACACCCTACTAATACCTATACTGCTCAAAACAGCAGGAATTAATCCCTACTATATCACACACCGATATAGGCAACCATCAATTAGGCACACAATATTTTAATTAACAATTTTTCCACTCTGCAACAGTGTTAACCGATTAACGCCCTGGGTTAACCGGTTAACGCAGCACAAACACGCTTCCTGCCCAAAACTTAACAGTGTTAACCGGTTAACGCCCTGGGTTAACCGGTTAACGCAGACAGAACAGCAATATCTCAGCAATCACAACAGTGTTAACCGGTTAACGCCCTGGGTTAACCGGTTAACGCAGACAAAACATCAATTTTACACAATACAACACAGTGTTAACCGGTTAACACCCTGGGTTAACCGGTTAACGCAAGACAGAAAGCTGTTCCTGCGCTAACACAAGGCAGAATGCAGAATTCTCCGCATTTTCCGCCGTTGGAGGACTTCCGGACCTCCGATTCCAATTCCGTAACAAGCTATACGTCCAGCAAATTACGACTCACACGACTATCGATTCAATTACAGTTTTTAACACAGTTTATCCAACGTAATTTTCAGCATTCACAATCCCAATTAGGGTCAATTCAACGGTTTATCACTACCCATTACATGCTAATCCATAATACCCATTAAACGACGATAAACCCCCCTTACCTGAGTTAATCCGGCAATCTCTAAGCTCCAAGCTTTTCTCTTCTCCAACCTTTGCCCTTGCTCTTCCTCTTTGCCCTTTCTCCACTTTCCACTTTTCAGCCGCTTCTCTGTTTCACGTAAAACTCTTTTTACCAAATGGGATTCTTTTTCCTTACTTCACACTTATATATTTTCCAATAATTATTATTCCAAAATAATAATAATAATAATCCAATAATTCCAATTATTTAACTAAATTAATAAATATAATATTAATTTAAATCAAATAATTATCTTATTTTTATTAGGGTGTTACATATACCAGTTCAATTGCCTTGGTTTTCGCTAACCAAGCCTTTCTGTATGACGGTGTATATTTGAAAACAGCCACACAATGGGAGATAATTGTTTTGACCTTCAGTGACGGGTCAGCCTCAACTAGAGGTAATATGGAATGGCAGATCATATCATGGCTAGGTTTGCGATGATCCTGTGCCATGTTGGTGTTTACGCAAATGTGAGCTTGAGATATGGACCCTATCACCCACGCATTATGTTTCTTCTTGTACGATGCCATCAACCTATACCCACACTCCGGATTTTTGCATACAATAACGTATCTTTCCGGATTTGATTTGATGACATCGTAGTCAACACAGTTTTTCAAGTGCCAGTTCTTTATTGCTAACAGACACTCTTCCTTGGTCCGAAATTGGTCACCCTTCTTTAAGTCCTCATCAGACCTCATATATGGGTTGTAGAACATATCTGATGAGGGCTCATCCTCGCCCAAGTTGAGTGTTGTGAAGTGCGCAGGCGGTGAGTAGCGTTGCGCTATAGGTATTTGAACTTGGTCTTCGTCTTCAGAATGACGGTTCACCAAGTCATCAACCACGTCTTCAGCATCATCAACCACATCGTCTTCAACGTGGTGCTCAACATCTTGTTCGTCATCAATCACAGGATCAATAACCTGTGATTGAATATTCTGAGTTGGTTGAGGTTGTTCCAACACAATGTACAACACTATGTATTCGTAACCAGAGTACTCATGGTTACTGTCGCATCCGCGAAAAAACAACCGGAGGGCTGAAACAAAAACACAACATAGAGCCGCCACTACGCGTTATTTAACCCAAAATAGGGAAAGGAAACGCTCAGAGAAACCTGGAAAGAGCATGGTCTCGCAACCAAAGAGAAAGGGTAAGGGAGTCGGTTACGCAAGGGGAAGGTATTAGCACCCCTCATGTCCGTCGTACTCGACGGGATCCACGTTCTAAAAGAAAGAAAAGGTTGCTAAAACATCACACACACACACAAGGAACGCAGGTGGGGTTAAGGGGAAGAGAGCTCGATAGGACGTCGCATCCTATGCCTACGTATCTCGTCTGGAACGAGAATCAGAGCTGCCGTAGTTCGGCTCACGCACGCCAAACAAGCAAACAAACACACAGGCAAACATGGAGCCTGAATGCCAATCACTGGACTTACATCAGCATCCGGACCAAAACACACACAAGAGGGCAAACGTGGAGCCCGACTGCCAATCACTGGACTTACATCGGCATCCGAACCAAACAAACACAAGAAGATAACAAGCAAACACACACAAAAAAGAAAAAAAGTGCCCGGAGAGACCTCGCACGGTCTCCTGCCTACATACCTCGTCTGGAACGAGGATCAGGGCGATGTAGTTCCCCTGAAAGGGAAAGGAAGAACATGCAAACTAGTAGGGAGTCGGGAACTCGAGCCTACAAGTCATCAAGCAAGCCAGAAGAGACGCTGAGACGTCAGAAGAAACGACACACACAGACTAACAGGGAGTCGGGAACTCGAGCCTGATAGCTGCCAAACAAAACACACGCAAAAAAGAAAAGGGTGCCCAGAGAGACCTCGCGCGGTCTCCTGCCTACATACCTCGTCTGGAACGAGGATCAGGGCGATGTAGTTCCCCTGAAAGGGAAAGAAATTCTAGCCAGAAACCAATGGGAGACACACTACCAGGGAGCTGTACTCGAGCCTAGTGTTGTCATGCATCATTGCCCTACGTTCAGGTTTCTACCTACTTGCACAACTGCAAACTAATCCTATCCAGGAAGAAAGCAAGCATACAAGCATACAAGCAAACAGAGCAAACAAATATTCACAAAGCACACACTATAACCAGTCAAGTGGGCTCAAACAAAGGGTTTGACTGCCGAAGCAAGTCATCTGTACAAGGGTGGAGTTAGCTCTTAACCTTGCCATTAAGAGGCTAAGGTGAAGCTGATGAGAGGTGAGTGAAGATTAGACTTCACAGCTCTTATCCCTGTCCAGGGAGAGCTTCAGACAAAGGAGCGTGGGTCCAGAATGGAGGGACCCTTCTACGCTCAAGACTCTGACTCGATTGTGCAACAACACAAGATCTTGGGTTTGTGTCCCAATGCATCAACACACAGCCGTGTGAGCAGAGGGACGACTCAACAGAATAGTGAGGGATAGATCGCATATCCCTTTGATCCACCAATTGCCTCATAGAGGTCTTTACCTGCTTGGGCACAAATGTAAACAACCACAAACATCGCCTCTCAAGGAGGACTTCAGACAGTTGCCTGGCCAAGTAACAGGCCAGGTCTTCCAGACTACATGGAGAATAGAAGTCCTACCTCAAGTGGTTTAAAAACCAAGCAGCAGCAAGCAAGTTCTTAAAGAACTGTAAGCGACTAAATGTACCTGAAATCAATCAAGTATCATCAGTACTCAGACAAACCAACAATAAACAGCAAATGTTAATCTATACAGACAACACAAGTTAATGCACACAAGTGCAAGCTATAAGCTCAAGCTCAAGCATCAATCCCTACAAAACAAAGCCAATGTTAGTTCACAACATCAAACAAAACTCAATTTAATAAACTTGCACTTTTTCCCTTAAGCCTTTTGCATTTCAACATGAAAATCCAAACCAAATGTGAGAAACTAGACCACTAGGCCAAGCCTAGGGTCCAAAAGGGATAAAAAATTCTAAACAGCAAGTGTAATTCAACCAAAATCAAATTCAAACAAATTAAAAGCAAATGCAATTGATCCCATGCTCATACCATTCACCATTATCATTTTATGCACAATTTAACATCAATCATGTAATTTGCAACCTCAAATGACCAAACAGAACTATCTCACTCAAATCCATACCAAAACAATTCAATTAATTCCACAAAAATTCACACCTAAACAGGACACATTCAATGTATAGCATGTCAATTTTCAGATCAATTGGACAAAAGGAAATAGGTCAATGAAAATCAAGAAATCCAGACACATTTATTCAAGCCAATTCAAGGCATCCAAACAAGCATCATCTTCCATAAATCATAAAACAGTGACAACAATTAAGAAATGAATGGGATAAAAACCATGATGTCCTATAATGTGTCTAGAATGCTCATATCAAATTTCATCTTCATCCAATACCATATGAGAATTTCACAAGCAAAATTCCAACATGTGTCACACAAGGTTACCAAATGAGCATACAGAGAAGAAAATTATCAATCAATTTGAAAATGCAACCAAAAATCCCAGCAAAATTCACATGTTATCTTGACATATCAATGATCATTCATGCAAAAAATTGGAGCAATCAAACATTTCTAGGCCAGACAAATAAAATCATGAAGTTGACCTAGTTTGGTGTGACACAAATTGTCACACCTTACTTCAAAAAATCATATCTCCATCACCAAGTATCCAAAAATCACAAACTCTACATGGAAATCACCATAAATGAGTCCAGAACAAGCACAAAATTTTTCATCCATTTCTTTAAAGGTATGAGCATTTCATGATGGTTTTGGCAAAGTGTATACAAATGTGACATATTCCACAAACCCTAGGCATTTTAATTTTCTATACATGCAAAAAAATTCACAAAAATCATCACTAAATGCTTCACATCATCATGAGCATGGCACAAAAAATCTCACTCAATTTGGATGAAAAATGAGTGAGATATGAATTTCCTAAGTTCACATAACAAAATGAAATAAGAAAAGAAAATGAAAATGAAATAGTTATTTATTTAAAGAAGCAATGGCATTTTTGCAATTCTGAGGAAGTCCATCAAAACGACGTCGTTTCCAGACGCGGCCAGGAAATGTTCCTATTGGCTAACAGTGGCGCCAAACACAATTCAAAAGAGGCCATGGAAAGTTGAAGATCTACACGCGTATTTTTCCAGAAAAACAACAAAATCATCATCGTTCTAAGCTCAGAAATGCAGAAAATCGAAAAACCTCAAATCACCATGAAAATTAACAAGCGGATATCCATTGGAACCGTCTGAGCACCAGGATCATGAATATGTGATCAATTCATCCTAATTCCTAACATATCTCACGGATCGATCAATTAAAGAAATAACATCAAAGCTTTGAATCGAGATATCTCATTCCACAATTAACCAAATCGAAAACTAACTACATCCTGATCATCTACGTTGAATGTACTTCAAAACGCATATGGAAATTCAAAGAATGGTGAAGTTCGAGTTTATGTACCTTGGAGATGGCAGTGACGATTCTTGAAGCTTCTTGATGTAATTCTTCAAAACAGATGAAGAAGAATGTTGAGGAAGGTGCTAGACACTCGTGCTTCAGCTCAATGTTGATCCAAGTGCAAGAATTTTCCAATCACCATTATTGCACTCACTTTGAACAGTCGCGATTTGAATGCTTTTTCTTGCTCCAAATCACCAAAACAGTTGAAGCTAATGGTTTATGGAAGATGAAGCAAAAGGAATTTCTCAAAATGATTGAGAATTGGTGAAGAAATCTTGAAAAGTGTTGATGATGTTCTTGAGAGAATTTGCAATTTGGAGGGAAAGTTAGTTATGAATTCTTGTGAATTGTGATTATGTGTGCAATTCAGTTACAATTAACACTTTATACTTCAGCTTAATCACCTTCTAATCACCAATTAACCAAAAATGAAATAATTAGCATAATGCCATTTTTCAATGCAAGGGCAAAAATGACTTTTCACATTAGGGCACATGACAGCAATGTGACAGCTCAGACACCTTCTAATTATCATTTGGAATGTGTTGGCTTTGGTCTCATGTTGATTGGCCTTGTACAATTCATTTTCACTATGCTATGCCAAAATTGCATTTTAAGTGCAAGTTCAAAAGTAGCCTAGCCAAATATTGCATCTTGAAAACTCATGACAGTTCAAACCACTTCTAATTTGCATTTGTGATGTGTTGCAAAAACTCCCATTCCAAAATTCCAAGTATTTCTCAAGTTGGACCATTTTGCCCTTGGATTTTCATTAGTACACTTGAAAATTGACCTTTTGCATTGACCATTTTTGATGAATTTTGATTATGCACCATGAAAGTACATGTCAAATGGAGTTTGCTCATAAAAAGATCATCCAATTTGGACACTCCATGTGAAAGTTATGCCACTTTGATTATGGGTCATTTTTGAAATTGAATGGACCATAACTTGCCAACCATACATGGGAATTTCAAGTTCTTGGACTTTTTGGAAAGGTGAGACCAAGATCTACAACTTTCATGTTGAACAAATTTTCATTTGAAGCTTCCTTGGACGTGTAATTTTGTGGTCAAAAACTTTCCATTTTTGGAAACTTCCATTACAAGTCACTTTCTATTTTTGGCAATTTTTGTCCTGACTTTATTTTCTTCATTCTTGAGCTTTGACATGTCAAATAACACTTGTTTCAACATGAATGAAGTGTATCCAACTCTCTCCCACCTCCAAATCCACAAAATCAAGCACAGTTGACCACAGTTGACTTTTTCAACTAATAGATGAATTTGGCAATGCACTGATCAATCTGAGCCCCAATCCTCTGATGAAATGGCTCAATGATGAAGCCCTAGCCTCCATAAGCTCAATACAATCATGAAATGATCCCCATATCCATCATAGACCCCATCTCCTTCATATGCCCTGATTAGCCCAATGCAACTGATTAGGGTTGACCAGTGGTCAAAACCCTAATCTCAAGGAATATGCTTCAACACTTGAATCTTCTGATGATAAACCATGATGATGATAATGAATCATTTCAAACAAGATGAAAACCAATCTCCTTGAGAATCACAACCCTAATTTGAACCTCCACATCCTCAGATGATTAATGACCAGTCCAATGAAACCCTAGCTTGTATCATGACCTCTCCATCTCCTGATCAAGACTTAAGAGGATGACTTGCACAATGTAACCACATGATATGCAAGATGCAATGCCTAATGACCTAAAATGATATGTAAATATGTTAAGCTAGTCCCAAGAGAGGAGGGCAAATTTTGAGGTGTTACAGCTGCCCCTATTCAATCCACTGTGAACCTGTCGATATGAACAACCTCGGCTTTCAGATGATCAGGATGAAGAGTGATTGAATACCAAGAACAGACGAACAATTTGCACTCTGATGGGAAATAATTAACAATGCCTGTCGGAATCGGCAAAGAAACACAATCTTCTGAAAAATCCGTCTGGTACGGAAAAAGTCGGCCTGAACACCGAAACAGCAACATCAACCTGGATACCAAAATAAATGGTAACGCAGGGATAACCATGGCCTGAACACCACACATCCGTTGGGGATTATCATTCTTTTTCTTTTCTTGAACCCCGAAAAATTTTCTGCGCAAATGATCCTCGGATCTCTGCATTCGAACCCCGCTCTCCTGTTTCCTTGTGATAATCCCGCTGGCAACGTCGGAAATAACACCAAACACCACTCTGATGGCGACATGTCAGAGGGTACACCTTCAACCAGACACGGACTGATGACTGGGAAGAAACTCGACGTTTACTGGACATCGAACGATGATGTTTTACAGGACACCAAAGAAAACTCGACCAAACATTAAACAATGACTGGGAGAAAACTCGATGTTTACTGTACATCGGACAATGATGTTGACGGGACATCGAACAAGGATGTTGACAGGACATCGAACAATGATGTTTACAGGCATCACGTAATGATGTTTACAGGCATCAAACAATGATGTTTACAGGCATCAAACAATGATGTTGACAGGACATCGAACAATGATGTTGACAGGCATCAAACAATGATGTTTACAGGCATCAAACAATGATGTTGACAGGACATCGAGCAATGATGTTGACAGGCATCAAACAATGATGTTTACAGGCATCAAACAATGATGTTTACAGGCATCAAACAATGATGTTTACAGGCATCAAACAATGATGTTTACAGGCATCAAACAATGATGTTTACAGGCATCAAACAATGATGTTTACAGGCATCAAACAATGATGTTTACAGGCATCAAACAATGATGTTGACAGGCATCAAACAATGATCGACCAGACATTAAACAATGACTGGGAAATAACTTGACGTTGACTGGACATCGAATGATGATGTTTACTGACACCAAAGAAAGCTCGACCAGACACTAAACAATGACTGGGAAATACTGTTGCTCCAAAATCCCGCTGCTGAACTCCTCGGAGTATCGTCTTCACTGTCCGGCAAAACCAATCCTCAAGCGGTAACCACGGCTTGAATCGCGCTGATCGCGTAACGTCCTCTGATTTTATTTCCATCTCTGTCCGACGGAAACATTTCCTCCAATATCGCACTACTGGGGAACATTGCTGATCTGACGTCATGATGCTAAACTCCACAGAGTAACATCTTCGCTTTCTGGCACAACCACCTCTCAAACGATAACCACGGCTTGAGACTAGCTCTATGCTTGCAACAATGATGCATGATCTTTTTCTGCGTAATGCTCCATACTTATGGAAATGCTACGCGATTTATTTTTTCTATGCAACATGCTATGCTATTTTTCATGATGAATGTATAAAAAGGTATCCCCCTCAAGGGACTCTTCCGGAAAGCACGAGACACTCTGCTGAGGAACTCGTCAATACTCCGATCTCCATCCCGCTGGGGAATAACACTACTGTTGGGAAAAGGTAACCCTTGCTGGGAAGAACCTCCTTTGCACCCAATCCGCTCGAGAAACTGCTGGGGATAAGAACCACCAACGCTCTGTGGGGATACAACAGTCTTCGACTTGCTGGGGATATCAATCCCGACTCCGCTTGGAGAACCCTCACAGATACCTGTCGACTTCACTGGGAAAATGCTCACAGATACTCTGCCGGGAAACAGCCACCTTCAGGCCTGGCGACTGGGGAAGCATCGATCTGACACCTGCTGGGGATAACCATCCTGATCCTGCTAGGGAAGCAAATGCCACTCCGCTGGGGACAACCCATGCAATCCATAGGTAGAATCAACTCAGCTGGGGATGCAGATGTCAATCTGCTACGGAAACTCATCCAATCCACTGGTAGGATGAACACTGCTGGAGATATATTTCATTGAAACCCGCTCCACTCGGGGAATAACAACCTTCAGGCCTGGCTGCTGAGGAAACACGTTTAAAACCTGCCGGGGATAACCATCCTGACTCAGCTAAGGGATCCACAGACCTTGGATCTGCTGGGGATTTAGCCTTCACAACTCTGCTTGGGGACTACGCTGGGAAATGAAAAAAGTTGGTACAGAACACTCGTCGACTCGTCGAACCAGTATCCGCCTCCCAATCCCGTATCGGCTTTCCACTTTTGAGAACTCCCAGACTCGTCTGGACCCTTTCTGCTCCATCATCTTGTACTCCCAATCGCTCCGCGCTCGACGGAAAGCGTACTCCTGGGATTATACATACTTTTCAATCTTCCGACTTTGAAGAGTCTTCTTGATTAATTCCAAAGGTCGTCGGACGTCTCGACGTCTTCTCATCACTTTTCTACCCATCATTCGTCCCTGATTGGACCCTGCGGGGAATTTCTACAGACTTTCCAATCTTCCGATTTTGAAGAGTCTTCTTGATTAAAATCAAGGATCGTCGTACGTCTCAACGTCTTCGTCATCCTTTCATTCATTCGTCCTTGATCGGACTCCCATGGGGATTTGCTTTATCAACAGCTTCCACATCACAACCTGCAAGTGAGTGAAAATACCTAACAACACCTGCAAAAGAGATCGTTAGATAAAACCGTGCCCCAGGCGTGTCAAGATTTCAACACTTGGGTCACTCAACCTTCCGAATAAGATTTCAAGCTTTCAATCTCATAAACATGCATTGGAAGGGACCTGTATGTCTTAAAATGCAAGATTCTTTATCAAAAATATCTGGATGTTTTTGCAATCAAAGCAGTAATGAAAGACAAAAACAAAATTATTTGACTGAATATGCATTTTATTGATTTGAAAAGTGTGGCTCAAATTGAGCAATACAAAGGAAGCAATTCCTGAAAAGAGGTAATTGTGCACAAAAGGAAAAATCTATCCTAATGGCAATGTGAAACCCGTGATCTCATCGAGTTCCAACTCGGTTACACCCCATATGTCCTCAGACTCTCCATGCTTTCTGCCTTTTGAACAAGACGATCCCGATTGATCCCTACCGGGTATTATCCATGATGCTTTAACCAAAGCGCGAACGATCATGCTGGACGCAGTTGTTCGTTTCAATCCCTCTTTTGCCTTGACCGCCCTTTCGGGTTTTCAGTCCACCGGGATACCTTTTTTTTTGCCCAAGTCGCCTTCTCAGGTTTTCGACTTGCCGGGCGTACAGTTTTTCTTTTTATCCCTAATTTTTGCCCGAACCTCTTTCTGTTTTTGGTTCGCCGGGATGCCCATTTTTGCATGGACTATTTTGTTCTTTTCGTCCAGCGGGTCTTTTATACGAAGTATTTTTTAACTGCGTCCGCATTCACAGGGGATGGAAAATCCTCGCCCTCCATGGTCGTTAGCAACAAGGCTCTGTCGGAGAAGACCTTCTTGACCATGAATGGACCTTCATAATTGGGTGTCCATTTGCCCCTTCGATCGTTTTGAGGAGGAAGGATCCTTTTCAGCACCATATCACCTACGTGATACACCCGAGGTCGCACCTTCTTGTCAAAAGCACGCTTCATCCTTTGCTGGTATAACTGCCCATGACAGATGGCTGCTAGCCTCTTTTCTTCAATCAGGCTTAACTCTTCATACCGGGTCCTTACCCATTCCGCCTCTTGCAATTTCACGTCCATCAGGAGTCTCCAAGAGGGAATCTGAACTTCAACAGGTAATACCGCCTCCATTCCATATACCAATGAGAAAGGAGTTGCCCCAGTAGATGTGCGTACCGACGTTCGATACCCGGGCTACAAGCTTCGTACTCAGCCACCATTGTGGGCGCATCCAAATGTTATCCGGGCAACTGAAGCTTATTCACCTTATCCTCCCCATCAGACATCAGAATCCGTTCGGATTCAGGGTCAGGCCCCTCCTCCGGGATCGGCTACTCTCAATCTTTCGATCAGAGCACCTCGAGATATCCTCATCAGGGAACTCAAACTTCATCAGTTGATAATCCTCAACGGGTTGCGGGGCGATGTAATCAGACAATTCACTCCCCTCGATTGCTTTCTGAGGGATATACTGGATATCACATCAGTCAAAATCATTGGCCCTTTCGCAACTCGTCCGGTCATTGCCGGCTCTTCAAAAATCTACCTGATCAGATCCATCTCGAAATCCACAAAGTGGTATGAACCAGCATATACTGTCTCAGTCGGCGAGCAGCCCAGACCAAAGCACAGCAAGTTTTCTCGAGCAGTGAATATCTTGTTTCACAGTCGGTAAACTTTTTGCTAAGGTAGTATATGGCATGCTCTTTTCGACCAGACTCGTCATGCTGCCCCAATACACACCCCATAGACCCCTCGAGGACTGTCAGGTACAGAATTAACGGTCTTCCCTCCACAGGAGGCATCAGAATCGGAGGCTCCTGCAAATACTCTTTTATTTTTTCAAATGCCGCTTGGCAATCATTATTCCACCTGACCGTTTGATCTTTTCTCAACAACTTGAAAATCGGTTCACACGTGGCTGTTAGATGAGATATGAACCGTGAAATGTAGTTCAATCTACCTAAGAAACCACGAACCTCTTTCTCTGTTCTCGGTTCAGGCATTTCTCTTATTGCTTTTACTTTAGCAGGATCCACCTCGATTCCTTTCTCGCTTACAATGAACCCCAACAACTTACCGGATCGCACTCTGATAGTGCCCTCACTCGAATTCAACCTTAGTTTGAATTGTCTCAACCGGTCAAACGACTTGCCCCGGTCTGCCAGATGCCCCTCCCCTGTTTGGGACTTTGCTATCATGTCATAGCATAGCATTCAACTTTATGATGAATCATATCATGAAACAAAGTCACCATGGCTCTCTGATACAGGCACTGGCGTTCTGCTTCTTTAGAGGACAGTCTTCTTTCCATGGTAGCTTGTGCACAACGACATCGGTATCCGACCCTGGCATATCCTGACATGACCAGGCGAAGGTATCCACATGTCCCTTCAACAGGACTACCATTCTGCTCTCGACTCGCCTCTGAAGCGGCCCCAATTTTTCCTTCCTGACCTCGGCGGTATACCGGTTAACAAGCTCAACTCGCTCTTCACGCGGCTGAATCACCTTCTCCTCTTGTTTTGACAACCTGGCTAATTCCAGCAGATCACAATCTTCTTCGCCTTCTTCTTCAGCAAGATGGATCGGATTGTCGAAGTCATACGAGGTGTAACCAAATCGTTATCAATGAAATCCGGAGAATTACTTTTCGAAGTCGGAAAGAGACAAATCAAAAAAAAAGAGAAAAATGAAAATAAACATTGCCATTTTTATTTGTTTTTAAACTGCAAAAATAAATGAAAAACAGGGAACACCGCTTTTTGACTGAAAAACATCCATTTATTAATGATGCAGAATTTTGCAAATTATGAACATGAGGTGGCCCTTACAATGGACTATTACGCGTCGGGCCACGCGTATGGCTTTCATGCAGATAAAACTGAAAACAAGAAATATTACCCTTTAGGATGAGTGACAGTGATGATCTTTTTAGGCCTTCCAGCTTCCTGGTACGCACGATTTTATCCACGATTCCAGCTCGCGGTCACTGTAAATCTCTCCACCCACTGTACAGGCGTGATCTGAATCTAGCATTCCAGCACTGACAAAGGTGAACGACGGACGACGTCTTCTGTTCCGCTCAGAAGAGTCTTGACCTGGATGATAACCAATCCCAAACATATCCGCCTTTACCACAATGCCTATGATCTGTCCCCAGCCTGGGATCCCTCCATTTCTCACCACTTCCACCGCCTGCTTGTAAGAAGAAATGGACGGCTTTTTCTCTTTCTCAACACCAACGGCATTTTTCACCTTGATTGTTTCAACTGCCATACTGGGTGCTTTACACCTTACATTGTCCATTTCTACTTTCATCTTTCTCTGGACTGATTCCCCAATTACTACACACCCCTTTGTAGCGATGGCCGCACAACAATCATCAACACGAGGGAAAGCTCCATTTTTCGTCGGGCGTTTTGGGACCACAGACATGGGCATTCTTAACTGATCCTTCTCAGTCACCTCTATCCCTTTCTTGTCCTTCGACATCATCTCCACTTTTACAGGACCATGCCTTGTCACGGGGTTAGCACTATCATCTGTCGTCAGTGCAAAATTGATTGCCTTAGAATCTACCAAGTCTTGGACCACATGCTTAAAAGCTTTGCAATCCTCAACATGATGTCCAGGTGCCCCAGCATGGAACTCACACCTGACATTCTCATCGTAACTGGCAGGCCTCTGATCAGGTTTCAACAGAGTCGACATCCTCGGCTGCACCAACCCAAGATCCTTCAACCTTTTAAACAACGAGGCGTAAGTCACAGGCGGCTTATTGAAATGACGATCTGTCGTCCTCCTTCTCACTTGACCCACTGCTCTTTGTGTCCTCTGTTGAGGTGGTGGTTGCTGCTGTTGTGTAGATCGATTACTAGTAGGGATCGTTGCCGTATCAGCATATGG
Organism: Lathyrus oleraceus; assembly: GCF_024323335.1. Lineage (NCBI taxonomy): Eukaryota > Viridiplantae > Streptophyta > Magnoliopsida > Fabales > Fabaceae > Lathyrus > Lathyrus oleraceus. The sequence goes on along the minus strand of NC_066583.1, from coordinate 597,146,365 downwards.
GTGATAACGATCCTTACCGCGTTCTCTTTTGGCCTGCACACCACCTGATTCAACCTCCTTCTCTAGATGACCATTGCCAGAGGGCTTCTTTACTACAGAGCCAGAGGGATTTGTTACTTCGGATGACGGAGCCTTTCCCTGAACTTTCTCCTTGATCATTCAGCCCTCAATCCTTTCCAATCTCTCGGCCATGGCTTTCTGCCCCAAGGCAAGCCCTTGCACAACACTGAACAAATCCCTCACCATCTCTTTCAGCTCGAGGATGTCGGCGTTGGGAGGATCCATCAGTTTGGATTTGTTGCCCCTAGCAGGATATCTAAGCAAACAAGCTATGCGCACCGGTTCACACCTACAAAACAGCAAATGGGTTAGTATGCATGAATGCAACATCTATCCATATGAGGAAGATTCTGTCCTTTGATTCTGGTTTCATCGAGACGGATAATATTTCACCAATAACATTCTGACATCCGGATGTCTCTCAACCAGATTCTCAATCCATAATACTCCCCATATGGCTAGATGTAGGTTCGATGCAGATGAATGCAAAATGAGAATGATGCAGATGTATGAATGCAATGCACTGTGCCATCCTCCAAGTCCTCTGATCATCTGTTGCTCTGAATCACAACCCTGATCTCTGAACCGATCACAACCATCTGAAGTATGGTTAACCACAAATCCGACTCAAGGGTCCCGAAATAAACGGGAGATACATCATCATCATCACCAGACAAACTCTGATCAGATACCCAATAATCTTTGAATCGGCCCGGGGAATCCTGAAATAAACGGATCCCCACTAATAAATAACACGGACAGCACTCCGGCGTCTCAGAAATAAATGACCATAAATCCGACTTTATAAATATGACTCTGATCAACGGAACCAAAAGTCACCATCTGAGTCACCATCTGAACATGCCTCTGAAAGAATCACCCTCCCCTCACAGGTAAATTCTAATCAGGTCACCCTAAGGCGGATAATAGTCTCGACAATCGGGCAGAGATACTCAATGGGTTTGCCCTTTCGGGTGTGCCATTGTAGCTCTCCTGAGATCGTCTAAACCAAAGATCCGGGAATGATCGGTCACCAGAGTCAACAGCTCAAATGAAGTAACTCAACCAAAGTGGATACTCCACAGAGGCAAGCACTATCAAATGAACCTCGTCCGGCTTGTGGTACATCACGTTGCCAGGCACATGTTGACCTAACATGAAGGAGGCAACATGAGACCACACTAGTCCTAGGTGTATACTCGGGCCTGGGTTTTAGCCCCACTCAGAACGCCCACCCCAACAGAGGAACCACCTGCACAGAGGACGGCAACATGATAGTATGATGCATGCAAATACTTATGCAAATATATACACTGGTTAGCATAATAAATGCAATAAATAACACAACACAAGCAACCTAAACTATCCTAGAACGCTAGGAGAAACTCGCTTAGGGAAGATGGACCAGCACAGGTCAACATCTATGAATCCCCAGCAGAGTCGCCAGCTGTCGCATCCGCGAAAAAACAACCGGAGGGCTGAAACAAAAACACAACACAGAGCCGCCACTGCGCGTTATTTATCCCAAAATAGGGAAAGGAAACGCTCAGAGAAACCTGGAAAGAGCATGGTCTCGCGACCAAAGAGAAAGGGTAAGGGAGTCGGTTACGCAAGGGGAAGGTATTAGCACCCCTCACGTCCGTCGTACTCGACGGGATCCACGTTCTAAAAGAAAGAAAAGGTTGCTAAAACATCACACACACACACAAGGAACGCAGGTGGGGTTAAGGGGAAGAGAGCTCGATAGGACGTCGCATCCTATGCCTACGTATCTCGTCTGGAACGAGAATCAGAGCTGCCGTAGTTCGGCTCACGCACGCCAAACAAGCAAACAAACACACAGGCAAACATGGAGCCTGAATGCCAATCACTGGACTTACATCAGCATCCGGACCAAAACACACACAAGAGGGCAAACGTGGAGCCCGACTGCCAATCACTGGACTTACATCGGCATCCGAACCAAACAAACACAAGAAGATAACAAGCAAACACACACAAAAAAGAAAAAAAGTGCCCGGAGAGACCTCGCACGGTCTCCTGCCTACATACCTCGTCTGGAACGAGGATCAGGGCGATGTAGTTCCCCTGAAAGGGAAAGGAAGAACATGCAAACTAGTAGGGAGTCGGGAACTCGAGCCTACAAGTCATCAAGCAAGCCAGAAGAGACGCTGAGACGTCAGAAGAAACGACACACACAGACTAACAGGGAGTCGGGAACTCGAGCCTGATAGCTGCCAAACAAAACACACGCAAAAAAGAAAAGGGTGCCCGGAGAGACCTCGCGCGGTCTCCTGCCTACATACCTCGTCTGGAACGAGGATCAGGGCGATGTAGTTCCCCTGAAAGGGAAAGAAATTCTAGCCAGAAACCAATGGGAGACACACTACCAGGGAGCTGTACTCGAGCCTAGTGTTGTCATGCATCATTGCCCTACGTTCAGGTTTCTACCTACTTGCACAACTGCAAACTAATCCTATCCAGGAAGAAAGCAAGCATACAAGCATACAAGCAAACAGAGCAAACAAATATTCACAAAGCACACACTATAACCAGTCAAGTGGGCTCAAACAAAGGGTTTGACTGCCGAAGCAAGTCATCTGTACAAGGGTGGAGTTAGCTCTTAACCTTGCCATTGAGAGGCTAAGGTGAAGCTGATGAGAGGTGAGTGAAGATTAGACTTCACAGCTCTTATCCCTGTCCAGGGAGAGCTTAAGACAAAGGAGCGTGGGTCCAGAATGGAGGGACCCTTCTAAGCTCAAGACTCTGACTCGATTGTGCAACAACACAAGATCTTGGGTTTGTGTCCCAATGCATCAACACACAGCCGTGTGAGCAGAGGGACGACTCAACAGAATAGTGAGGGATAGATTGCATATCCCTTTGATCCACCAATTGCCTCATAGAGGTCTTTACCTGCTTGGGCACAAATGTAAACAACCACAAACATCGCCTCTCAAGGAGGACTTCAGACAGTTGCCTGGCCAAGTAACAGGCCAGGTCTTCCAGACTACATGGAGAATAGAAGTCCTACCTCAAGTGGTTTAAAAACCAAGCAGCAGCAAGCAAGTTCTTAAAGAACTGTAAGCGACTAAATGTACCTGAAATCAATCAAGTATCATCAGTACTCAGACAAACCAACAATAAACAGCAAATGTTAATCTATACAGACAACACAAGTTAATGCACACAAGTGCAAGCTATAAGCTCAAGCTCAAGCATCAATCCCTACAAAACAAAGCCAATGTTAGTTCACAACATCAAACAAAACTCAATTTAATCAACTTGCACTTTTTCCCTTAAGCCTTTTGCATTTCAACTTGAAAATCCAAACCAAATGTGAGAAACTAGACCACTAGGCCAAGCCTAGGGTCCAAAAGGGATAAAAAATTCTAAACAGCAAGTGTAATTCAACCAAAATCAAATTCAAACAAATTAAAAGCAAATGCAATTGATCCCATGCTCATACCATTCACCATTATCATTTTATGCACAATTTAACATCAATCATGTAATTTGCAACCTCAAATGACCAAACAGAACTATCTCACTCAAATCCATACCAAAACAATTCAATTAATTCCACAAAAATTCACACCTAAACAGGACACATTCAATGTATAGCATGTCAATTTTCAGATCAATTGGACAAAAGGAAATAGGTCAATGAAAATCAAGAAATCCAGACACATTTATTCAAGCCAATTCAAGGCATCCAAACAAGCATCATCTTCCATAAATCATAAAACAGTGACAACAATTAAGAAATGAATGGGATAAAAACCATGATGTCCTATAATGTGTCTAGAATGCTCATATCAAATTTCATCTTCATCCAATACCATATGAGAATTTCACAAGCAAAATTCCAACATGTGTCACACAAGGTTACCAAATGAGCATACAGAGAAGAAAATTATCAATCAATTTGAAAATGCAACCAAAAATCCCAGCAAAATTCACATGTTATCTTGGCATATCAATGATCATTCATGCAAAAAATTGGAGCAATCAAACATTTCTAGGCCAGACAAATAAAATCATGAAGTTGACCTAGCTTGGTGTGACACAAATTGTCACACCTTACTTCAAAAAATCATATCTCCATCACCAAGTATCCAAAAATCACAAACTCTACATGGAAATCACCATCAATGAGTCCATAACAAGCACAAAATTTTTCATCCATTTCTTCAAAGGTATGAGCATTTCATGATGGTTTTGGAAAAGTGTATACAAATGTGACATATTCCACAAACCCTAGGCATTTTAATTTTCTATACATGCAAAAAAATTCACAAAAATCATCACTAAATTCTTCACATCATCATGAGCATGGCACAAAAAATCTCACTCAATTTGGATGAAAAATGAGTGAGATATGAATTTCCTAAGTTCACATAACAAAATGAAATAAGAAAAGAAAATGAAAATGAAATAGTTATTTATTTAAAGAAGCAATGGCATTTTTGCAATTCTGAGGAAGTCCATCAAAACGACGTCGTTTCCAGACGCGGCCAGGAAATGTTCCTATTGGCTAACAGTGGCGCCAAACACAATTCAAAAGAGGCCATGGAAAGTTGAAGATCTACACGCGTATTTTTCCAGAAAAACAACAAAATCATCATCGTTCTAAGCTCAGAAATGCAGAAAATCGAAAAACCTCAAATCACCATGAAAATTAACAAGCGGATATCCATTGGAACCGTCTGAGCACCAGGATCATGAATATGTGATCAATTCATCCTAATTCCTAACATATCTCACGGATCGATCAATTAAAGAAATAACATCAAAGCTTTGAATCGAGATATCTCATTCCACAATTAACCAAATCGAAAACTAACTACATCCTGATCATCTACGTTGAATGCACTTCAAAACGCATATGGAAATTCAAAGAATGGTGAAGTTCGAGTTTATGTACCTTGGAGATGGCAGTGACGATTCTTGAAGCTTCTTGATGTAATTCTTCAAAACAGATGAAGAAGAATGTTGAGGAAGGTGCTAGACACTCGTGCTTCAGCTCAATGTTGATCCAAGTGCAAGAATTTTCCAATCACCATTATTGCACTCACTTTGAACAGTCGCGATTTGAATGCTTTCTTGCTCCAAATCACCAAAACAGTTGAAGCTAATGGTTTATGGAAGATGAAGCAAAAGGAATTTCTCAAAATGATTGAGAATTGGTGAAGAAATCTTGAAAAGTGTTGATGATGTTCTTGAGAGAATTTGCAATTTGGAGGGAAAGTTAGTTATGAATTCTTGTGAATTGTGATTATGTGTGCAATTCAGTTACAATTAACACTTTATACTTCAGCTTAATCACCTTCTAATCACCAATTAACCAAAAATGAAATAATTAGCATAATGCCATTTTTCAATGCAAGGGCAAAAATGACTTTTCACATTAGGGCACATGACAGCAATGTGACAGCTCAGACACCTTCTAATTATCATTTGGAATGTGTTGGCTTTGGTCTCATGTTGATTGGCCTTGTACAATTCATTTTCACTATGCTATGCCAAAATTGCATTTTAAGTGCAAGTTCAAAAGTAGCCTAGCCAAATATTGCATCTTGAAAACTCATGACAGTTCAAACCACTTCTAATTTGCATTTGTGATGTGTTGCAAAAACTCCCATTCCAAAACTCCAAGTATTTCTCAAGTTGGACCATTTTGCCCTTGGATTTTCATTAGTACACTTGAAAATTGACCTTTTGCATTGACCATTTTTGATGAATTTTGATTATGCACCATGAAAGTACATGTCAAATGGAGTTTGCTCATAAAAAGATCATCCAATTTGGACACTCCATGTGAAAGTTATGCCACTTTGATTATGGGTCATTTTTGAAATTGAATGGACCATAACTTGCCAACCATACATGGGAATTTCAAGTTCTTGGACTTTTTGGAAAGGTGAGACCAAGATCTACAACTTTCATGTTGAACAAATTTTCATTTGAAGCTTCCTTGGACGTGTAATTTTGTGGTCAAAAACTTTCCATTTTTGGAAACTTCCATTACAAGTCACTTTCTATTTTTGGCAATTTTTGTCCTGACTTTATTTTCTTCATTCTTGAGCTTTGACATGTCAAATAACACTTGTTTCAACATGAATGAAGTGTATCCAACTCTCTCCCACCTCCAAATCCACAAAATCAAGCACAGTTGACCACAGTTGACTTTTTCAACTAATAGATGAATTTGGCAATGCACTGATCAATCTGAGCCCCAATCCTCTGATGAAATGGCTCAATGATGAAGCCCTAGCCTCCATAAGCTCAATACAATCATGAAATGATCCCCATATCCATCATAGACCCCATCTCCTTCATATGCCCTGATTAGCCCAATGCAACTGATTAGGGTTGACCAGTGGTCAAAACCCTAATCTCAAGGAATATGCTTCAACACTTGAATCTTCTGATGATAAACCATGATGATGATAATGAATCATTTCAAACAAGATGAAAACCAATCTCCTTGAGAATCACAACCCTAATTTGAACCTCCACATCCTCAGATGATTAATGACCAGTCCAATGAAACCCTAGCTTGTATCATGACCTCTCCATCTCCTGATCAAGACTTAAGAGGATGACTTGCACAATGTAACCACATGATATGCAAGATGCAATGCCTAATGACCTAAAATGATATGTAAATATGTTAAGCTAGTCCCAAGAGAGGAGGGCAAATTTTGAGGTGTTACAGTTACGAAGCATGTATTGTGTCTCCATGTCATTTTGTATCAATTTTATTCAATTTTAAACAACCTCTTTTATTCAATTTTATTTAAGATTAATTATTTATTTTAAACAACCTGATTATTTATTTTAAACAACCTATACCAATGCATGCCAACACTACCACCTAGCCTGCACCTATTCTGCAAGATTCCCACGCATGCCTTACACGTGTCACACCTTTGCATCATCAGATTCCACCAAGTCTTCCCCAAGACAAGACAACTCCCACCTAGTCTGCACCAATGCATGCCAACACTACCACCTAGCATGCACCTATTCTGCAAGATTCCCACGCATGCCTTACACGTGTCACACCTTTGCATCATCAGATTCCACCAAGTCTTCCCCAAGACAAGACAACTCCCACCTAGTCTGTACCAATGCATGCCAACACTACCACCTAGCCTGCACCTATTCTGCAAGATTCCCACGCATGCCTTCCACGTGTCACACCTTTGCATCATCAGATTCCACCAAGTCTTCCCCAAGACAAGACAACTCCCACCTAGTCTGCACCAATGCATGCCAACACTACCACCTAGCCTGCACCTATTCTGCAAGATTCCCACGCATGCCTTCCACGTGTCACACCTTTGCATCATCAGATTCCACCAAGTCTTCCCCAAGACAAGACAACTCCCACCTAGTCTGCACCAATGCATGCCAACACTACCACCTAGCCTGCACCTATTCTGCAAGATTCCCACGCATGCCTTCCACGTGTCACACCTTTGCATCATCAGATTCCACCAAGTCTTCCCCAAGACAAGACAACTCCCACCTAGTCTGCACCAATGCATGCCAACACTACCACCTAGCCTGCACCTATTCTGCAAGATTCCCACGCATGCCTTACACTTGTCACATTTTTGCATCATCAGATTCCACCAAGTCTTCCCCAAGACAAGACAACTCCCACCTAGTCTGCACCAATGCATGCCAACACTACCACGCATGCCTTACACTTGTCACATTTTTGCATATTCAGTCTACTTGAAAACGAGTATAAATAGAGGGTCATTCTTGCAAGTTTTCATCAACCACTAACACTTTTATTCAGAGAACTCCGGCGAAACTTCTCATCCACCCCACTTCGTTCTACATTGCAGTCATGTCTCTTCTTACCATGGGCCAAGAACACAGAGGCACTAGGGCAAACATTGCCTCATTCGTAAGTTTTTCTTGAACATTGCCTCTTTCGTATGTTTGTAATTAGTTTTTTAAAAGTCCAATCTAATGATTGTTTATATTGTTTGTTTTTAAAGGATCCCAAGAAATTTCGTCAACGTTCACACCCAATGCCTTATCCAGACCCATGGTGCGTACCTTACATACAGCGTGCGGGTTTCGGTCATGTTATGCATGTCGTAAATGCCACAATTGATGTCAAATTCATTTTGGCTCTGTGTGAACGTTGGAGACCTGAGACACACACTTTTCACCTACCAACTGGTGAATGTACCGTCACATTAGAGGACGTGTACATGCTTTTGGGTCTTAGAATAGATGGTAAGCCTGTCACCAGAAATGTTCAACAGCCTAACCAAATATGTGTTCAAATGTTGGGGGTAGATCTGGTCGAGGGTGAGGGGTCTGCCAAAGCAAGGGGTCAGGGTATTAAATTATCTAGCCTACAATTGTACCACGACTCCATAACTTTGACTGAGGAATCCTCCGAACAAGAAAAAGTCATAAAAACCCGGGTTTACATTATGCTATTGTTTGGGAACTTGCTATTTCCCGAAGGGACGGGAAATAGCATAAACTTTATGTACCTGAGTTTGCTCGGGGACATTGATAGAATAAGCACATATAGTTGGGGTTCTGCAGTATTAGCATTCCTATATAGCTCTTTGTGTAAAAACGCACAAAATGAGCACTGTACATTTTCTGGATGTGCTTTTTTGCTCCAAACATGGGGGTGGTGGAGATTGCCGAGGCTAGCCCCAGAAAATCTTAATGTCTACTCCTTCCCCTACGCAACTAGGTAAATTTATGATGCTATTTCATTTTGTATATTTATTGTATAAATATTTGTAAATAATATTATTTATCTTTTTTTGTTTAGGTTCATTACAACCGGACTGGATTACAGTCTTACCCCCAAAAATAAAATTATATTTTATCGTCAACTCTTGGATCATCTCCGAGCACAAGATGTATTACCACTAAATCACTCAGCTTCTAACTGATTTATTAATATCATGCATTCTCGATAAATAACATATTTACTTTTTTCTTTGCAGTTTATTTGGAGGCCATATTTGGGATTGGAACATCAACCCAACCCCGAAGATGCAGCTGTTTGGACAGCAAAAACGGCCATAATGCGGTTCACCACTGTGGAGATGCACCAAAGTGACCGTGTCAAGCTTCAATTCGGAATGCATCAAGAAATCCCAGCCCCCCCAATGTCTATGGAACCTTGGCATCTAAAAAAAGTCAGCCACCAGTGGTATGCCCAAAATTGGAAGGAATTTGCTAAGGAGTTTCGTAAAATGTGGAAAGACCGTGCCCACTATGTTCTACAATTTCCGGTGGCGCCCAACGAAATGAAGCCGACAAGGGAATATGTGGATTGGTATAGAGCAAATACAAATCCAGAAATGATTGTGTCTGACCCGTTCTATTTGGACGATCCCCGGATGCAACAACCATATTTCCAACAACAACAACCACCACAGTATTCCCAACAACAACAACCACCACCTTATTACCAATAACAACCACCACCACCATTTTACCAACAACAACCACCACCACCATTTTACCAACAACAACCACCACCACCATATTACCAACAACAACCACCACAACACATGTCCACCCCCCAACCAAATCAACAATACATACCACAAACTCAACCCCAATACCTTGAAGACTACCAACAAGAAACTCAACATTCCCACCACCATCAACAGTCCCAACACCTACCACAATATCAATCCCCCCACTTCCACCAATCCCAACACTTCCATCATGACAATGTCCCGAGCTCTTCCAGTCCTCCACCTAGCCCCGACACGGGTATACAAGAGGACTACCAACAGGACTACTATACACCACAACAAACATTGTACTTTGGCCAACCCGATTCAACCCTAAACTACCAAAGACCACAATTCGAGGGCGCACCCAGCAGTAGTCAGTTTGTCCCACCGAGACAAAGCTTTGAGGGGGCAGAGGGGACCCGTCTTTCCTACAGCATGTTGAAATGTATATTTCGTGTCGGGTTTTTGTTATCGTATCCACAGAGATTGTAAGATATCACTGCCGTTCGATGGTTGTTTTAATCTTAACTTAATGTGACAATAGGGTTTTGGTTTATATCAAGTTATCTTGCATACAAAGTAATTAATTGCGGTAAAAGTTATGTTTTGATTAATATGAGAAATATTGTCAAAGTTAGGTTTCAATGATCACTTTGCATGTATTTGCTCGGTCAACAATCTTATAAACTCCTTTAGATGATAAATCATTTCACAAAGTCCTCTCAAAATGTTTCTCTCGAACACATATTGTGAGTTTTGCCATTTTGATCCATTGTTTCTCTCGAACACAATCTATCAAAATGACAACTTTTTGGTTCAACCTTATGGTGAACAAAATCATTCGTTACTATCTCTAGCTAACGAACAAGTTTGGATGAAAACCTAGGTCAAGAGTCGGTAAACATCTCTCGATCATAAACCAACACAAAGAGTTTTAAATAGAAACAAAGTTTTCATCATATATTTACCGTTAAAGAGTTTACATATGAGGATCCTTACATTTACACACAAAGCTAGTAATCACCTACATCTAACCTTGACAAATGGATGACTTAGCTACTCATTTTCATGGTAGCTTGGTCGGCAAGTAAGGAAAGAAGGTTGATCAACATCCAAGTCGGATAATCGAAGTTGGATGGGAATCCACCTTCTTTTTGTGGAAGATGGTTGCTAGATGAAGAGAAATGGAAATTAGGGCATAAAAGCTCCCAAAACAATGCTGCAAAAATATCTAGAAAAAGTACAGAAATGGAAAAGTTGGTAAAAATGAGGTATGGTGCTCAAAAGTGGCACCTGCTACTTATAGACCTCAGCTGGTCTGTCATGTTCGCTAGGCGAGCAGAATGGCTCGCCTAGCGAGGGTCTAAAATGGGCACAAAAGGCCCCTGCGCCCAGAGAAAACAGGGCCTGCTGAACTGTGATGTTCGCCTAGCGAACATACCTTCGCCTAGCGAAGGACACGCCTCAACCTTCGCCCCAGCGAGGTTGAGAGGTTTTGCTACTGGAATGCTCGCTGGGGACTCGTTAGAGCTTCGCCTAGCGAGTGAGTGCTGGCTGCGTTTTTTCACCAAAACAGAATGAATTCGCTACCACATTCGCCTTGAGCTCGCCTAGCGAATTAATTTGCTAATTTACTGGAGCTTTTCGCCTGGAACTCGCCTAGCGAACCAAAGCTTCGCCACAGCCTCGCCTAGCGAGCAGGCAGATGAAATGCTTGTATTCTTTGGTTCCTTTGCCAATTTCTTTGTGTCTTCATTTTCAATTAGTTCATGTCTTTCCTGCACAATAACACACAAATCAAAGGCACCAAGCTTGTTTATCAATGTAATGCATTCCATGTAAAACAAATGTGGTTTTGACAATTTTAGCAAGGAAAAAGAGTGAAAGATGCCCACATATGATAGCTCAAATAAGCACTTTTGGGCATCTAACAACTCTCCCCAACTAGATTCTTGCTTGTCCTCAAGCAAAGTATGCCTCTTGAAGGACAAGAGGATTTGCTTTAAGAAACTGGTTTCTCCGAAGTTGGATAAACGGCTCAAACACAAGCGAAATCAGCAAATACAAGTTCCCAACGGTTCGAAGAAAATAATACATAAGAACTAAAACTTAAATAGCAATGCAAAATATTTATCTATCTACAACAATACTATTCTGAATGAATCATCCTATCTCTCCTCTTCGAATAAGGAATGAAGATTTTGCGCGTTTGCAACCGCGGGACTAATCTCACTCTCTAACAAATAATGAAGAAATCAAATATATTCATACAATGTCTAACAATTAAAAATGGTACTGTGGAAGCATAAAGATCACTAAGGGCTTTTCGGTTGAAGCTTGGTTAGGTTAACAAACAAGGGTCATTTCTAAGGCCATTGAAACGAAAGTGCCGATGCAAAAGAGACATTCACAGTATTATTCACACTACTCGACTTTGTTTCATTTGTTTCTTATTTGAAACCTTCACAACACATATTCCACAACTCAATTTTTATTTTTCACTATTTTTCTTCCGAACAAGCATTCGTTTTCATTCTTTCTATTTTTGTTCTTTTCTTTCACATCAAATATACAAAACAGATGTTTCTTTTCTATATTTTCTATACATATATTTTTCTATGCTTGCTCGATTTTTCTTTTCTTTTTCAAGAGTTGTGGTACTTACCAATTCTTTTTCGTTCTCCCCAACTTATTTCTTCCACACCCTAAGTGAATGCTCTTAACTTTTTACACCAAAAGAACAATAATCAAGATTTTCCGGGTTGTAAAAAAAAGATTTTTGAGATCTCGCTTTATTTCAAGCCGAGATTCAACTGTTTAGGCTCAAAGGGGTTAACAAATACTCTCTCTGCTCACAGGTAAGTTGTTTTTGGATGTAGTTGTGCTCAAAAGAAAACAAGTGCCTTGATCATTTCTAATTGCTTCCACAATTTCACAATAATAAAAGACAAAGAATGAATCACATGAATCAACAAAACTTATTAGAATCCAGCATTTAAGTGAACAATGGAGGTTTCCTCACAATTTGTGGTTTTAAGTTCTAAATGAAACATTCATTCAATTATGTTGCAAAAAGACAATATTCAATTTACCAAAAAGAGTAAAGTTCCTAATGCATTCTAAAATTCTAGCCGACGGTAACCATGTACCTTAGCTTCATTCACTTGTTTATTCTTATCATTGCCATCCAAGCTCGGATGCACCTTCATTGGGTACTTCTTGAGGAGCAACCAATCTAGAAGGGTTTGCCACTCAATCAACCAAAAATTTATTAAACACACAAAATTAAAAACAAAAATAAATAACATTAACTGAAAATACAAATTTGTTCGTGGGGGACAAAACACCCCAATAGTACAACACCATGGTCAAAATACAAAATCCGAAGATACAAATAAAAATAACATAAAAACTGAAAACACACAAAAACTTAACCCACAAAGGGCTCAGGACTCCTCTTCGCTACCGGCCTCAGAACCGGTAGCCTCATCATCAACATCATCATCATCAGCATCAGCGTCCACCCCCTCACCATAGACTGGCCTGTCCACAGGCCAATTAGCGTTAAGCATAAACTGCTCACGCGCTAACAATGCTCGAGCACCGGAGGGGTCATTACCTTGCAGTTCCAACCTCTGCATACTGTTGTGCATATCAATCATAGCTCTCTGGGATGCCGCCATCCACTCAAAACTGTAGTCACACACCGCTCGTAGGTAGGGATCAAGCCCGGGAGTAGAAGCACTAGGACCATCAGTAGCCCTAGTACTTCCTGAGGCTGCACTGCCACCGGTAGTCTTTGGCCTACAATATTTAGCCACATACCTATCATCGATAGGTGCCGGGATCCTAACCTGCCCACGAGACGGAAGTCTCACCCTAGCCTGAACACATAAGCTCATAATCAAACACGGGAAAGCCAAGGGACAATTAACACGAGCCCCTGACTTAAGCCCGCTCTCGACCACCGTCTTCAGCTCATTGGCGATTATCCTCGCCACATCAATCTCAACATTTGTGAGGATGGAATGGACCAAATGTGCCACTGGGGTCGGCACAGTAGAGGTGTGTGATTTGGGCTGGATGTTGGTCAAAACCAAGAGCAGAATCAGCTGAGCCATGGGAGTCATGTCCTCCCGGTGATACCTCACTGGAACCCCAGATGGGTTCGGCTCAACCGATTTCCCAGGTAAAAGCAGGTCGGCGGTAATGGCAGGGACATCTCGGTGAAGCCTGAGGTCGGTGTGGTATTGGTCTCTCTGGTCAGCTCCCAGCAGGAGCGGTTCCCCTAGGACTCGGTTGATAGTATCCCGGTCAAATGGAATTGCACGCCCGGCAACTCTAGAGACCCAAGTAAAGGGCTTGTCGTCGTCGGGCAGTGCGTTAGCATAAAACTCCCGCACTGTCGCAATGTCGTAATGCTCTAAGGGACTTATCAACCTATCCCACTTCTTGGCGTCTATCAACCCGGCGAAAGTTCTGTAAGTGCCCTGTGGGTTGATCAGAAATCGCTTCTCTGGAAGTATTTTTCGCTTCTCCAGAGCGATGTATCTGGCGGCCTGCTTCGGGCCGACAAACTTGTCTTGGTCGAATTGAATAGGAACCGTTCGAGATGCAGATGCTCCCTTTCTTTTCTTACCAGCTCCAGATCTAGACTCCATCTGCAAAAGATATAAAGAAACAACACACACCAAACAACAGATTAGCCAACAAAGCATAATTTAAAATACTGCCTTGCTCGCTGCTGCTTCGCCTAGCGAAGTGGCAGCGAACGCTCGCCCTAGGTTCGCCTAGCGAGTTCTAGCGAACCTTACGGGTTTTGGGGTTTTCTGCATTTTCAAAGATTTTTCCCCCAATACCCATACTCTATTGGTTCCCACATCAGAACCTAATGATTTCTCATGAAAATTAATCGTTCTATGCGATTGGCGATTGCCTAATTGCATGCAAAACCTAAAGTAACACTAAATCCCCAATTTGAAAACCTAAATCTCTCTAAAATTGCAAACTCCAAAATACCACATGCAACCTCAATGTTCCCATACCACACTCATCCTATTTGCCATTCACATTTGGAAATTAAGAGTTAAAACAAAAAGACAAATGTAGTAGGGCAAACCTTAGTTACACGGATTCGGAAATGTGAAGTGAAAAGAGTTTGCAATCGACCGAAACGAACAAGTGTTGGTGATAAAGATGCAAATGAGAGAGTTTGAGAAGCGTAGCACAAATTCCTCAGCAGAGCCGTTCAGAATTTTTTTTGCAGGTATGGGGCAAAATGGCCCTGCTGAGATTTAAATAGTAAACAGTACTGCAGCGCTCGCTGCTGCCTCGCCTAGCGAGCAGCTAGCGAGCATGCTCGCTACTGCCTCGCCTAGCGAGCTGCAAGCGAGCATGACAGCAAGTGCATTGACAAATGCAGAACTTGCAAGTTATCCAGCATGGGTTTAGCACAGTGTACTCAATACAACATAAAACATAAAACAGTAAATACTTACAATGTTGGGGTGCCTCCCAACTAGCGCTTGTTTAACGTCGGCTAAGCTCGACGGTGCGATGCTCACAGAGGAGCATCGAGCGGCTGAGCACAACTCTCGCGATCCACATGACCGCCGAGATACACTTTCAATCGTTGGCCATTCACGGTCCAACTATCTTTCTCGTCCATGTCTTCAATGACAATGGCCCCGTACTCTTTTACTTCTTTCACCCGAAATGGCCCGGACCATTTTGATTTCAACTTCCCGGGAAACAACTTCAACCGGGAGTTGAACAATAGGACCAATTGTCCGGGCACAAATTCTTTGTTACGGATCTTCTTGTCATGATACTTCTTTGCTTTTTCCTTGTACAACCAACTTGAGTGGTATGCGGCATTGCGCATCTCCTCCAACTCAAGTAGTTGTACTTTCCTTTTTTCACCGGCCGACTCATTTTCAAAATTTAAAAACTTTAGGGCCCACAAGGCCTTGTGCTCCAATTCAACCGGCAAATGGCAAGTTTTACCAAATACCAATTGAAAGGGAGTTAGGCCAATTGGAGCTTTAAAGGCCGTACGGTAGGCCCATAATGCTTCGTCCAATTTTTGGGACCACTCTTTTTTAGAATTAGACACGGTTTTTTCTAGGATTCTCTTAATCTCTCGATTAGAGACCTCCGCTTGCCCGTTAGCCTGAGGGTGGTACGGAGTTGTCACCCTATGCGATACACCATAATGCTTTAGAATTGTTTCCAAAGGTGCATTGCAAAAGTGTGACCCTCCGTCACTTATCAACACTCGGGGGGTTCCAAAACGGGAAAATATGTTTTTCTTTAAAAATTTTATCACAGTTTTGGCATCCGCCCGAGGTGAGGCAATCGCCTCAACCCACTTAGAGACATAATCAACAGCAACAAGCATGTACTCATTCCCATAAGAGGGTGGGAAAGGTCCTACGAAATCTATGCCCCATCAATCGAACACTTCCACTTCTTGGATATTTTGGAGAGGCATCTCATCTCTTTTACCTATCCCACCGCTTCTTTGGCAGCTGTCACAACTTTGCGCATGGATATGTGCGTCTTTGAAAATAGTTGGCCAATAAAATCCCGATTGAAGAATTTTAGTGGCCGTTCTAACCCCATTATAATGTCCGCCATAAGGCGAGTTGTGACAATGCCAAAGGATGCTCTGGGCTTCATCACCAGTTACGCATCTTCTTAACAGGTTATCGCTACCCAACTTAAATAAGTATGGGTCATCCCAAACATAATACTTCGCATCCGAAAGGAACTTCCTCTTTTGGTTCGAAGTTAGGTCGGCAGGCACAAAACCACTAGCCTTGTGGTTTGCAAAGTCTGCAAACCACGGCCTAACTTGAACCTTAAACAGTTTTTCATCAGGAAATTCTTCCCGGATTTCCTTTTCAGATGCGGTAACCTCGACATTCACTAAGCGGGATAAATGATCCGCTACCAAGTTTTCCGACCCCTTCTTGTCTTTGATTTCGACATCGAATTCTTGTAACAAGAGGATCCAACGGATGAGCCTTTGCTTCGAATCCGGCTTGGTTAGCAGATATTTAATCGCCGCGTGGTCGGTGTACACAACGACTTTAGACCCTATAAGATAGGACCTAAACTTTTCTAGCGCATACACTATTGCGAGTAGTTCTTTTTCCGTTGTGGCATAATTTATTTGAGCCTCGTTAAGAACCTTACTCGCATAATGTAAGGCATGAAAAGTTTTGTCTTTTCTTTGGCCAAGTACCGCTCCAACAGCATAGTCACTCGCGTCACACATTAGTTCAAAATTTTCATTCCAATCGGGAGCGACTATTATTGGAGCGGTAACCAATTTTTCTTTTAAAACCTCAAAAGCTTGCAAACAATCTTCGGTGAAGAGAAATACCTGGTCTTTGGCGAGCAAATTGCTCAAAGGTTTAGCCACCTTTGAGAAGTCCTTGATGAAGCGCCGGTAGAACCCCGCGTGCCCCAAAAAGCTACGGATGCCCTTCACATTCACCGGAGGGGGTAATTTTTCAATTACTTCAACCTTAGCTCTATCCACTTCAAGCCCCCTTTTAGAGACTTTGTGGCCTAGCACGATCCCCTCGGTCACCATGAAGTGACACTTTTCCCAATTTAGCACCAAATTGGTCTTCACACACCTTTCCAACACCGTCTTCAAATTTGCCAAGCATAGACTAAACGTCCCACCAAATACCGAGAAGTCATCCATGAAGACTTCCATTGTTTTCTCTATTAAGTCGGCAAAAATGGCTTGGACACATCGTTGGAAGGTCGCCGGTGCATTGCACAGCCCAAAGGGCATTTTTCTGTATGCGAACACTCCAAACGGACACGTGAAAGCCGTCTTCTCATGATCAACCGGGTCAACCGCAATTTGGTTGTACCCGGAGTAGCCGTCCAAAAAACAATAGTATTGTTGGCCCGATAGTCTTTCAAGCATTTGATCCATAAATGGGAGTGGGAAATGGTCCTTACGAGTCGCGGTATTCAACCGTCTATAATCTATACACATTCTCTACCCCGTGGCAACTTTAGTCGGGATCAATTCGTCTTTGTCATTTCGAATTACGGTCATTCCACCCTTCTTCGGAACCACGTGCACGGGACTAACCCACGGACTATCCGAGATCGGGTAAATCATTCCCGCATCTAATAGCTTCACCACTTCCTTTCTTACAACCTCCTTCATCATAGGGTTTAAGCGGCGTTGTGGTTGAGCCACCGACTTAAAATCTTCCTCCATCAAAATCTTGTGCATACAATAGGATGGACTAATTCCTTTTAGATCGGAAAGAGTCCAACCCATAGCTTCTTGATTGGTTTTTAGCACAATGATTAGACGGGCTTCTTCTTCTTTTGTCAAGAGGTTGCTTATGATGACCGGCTTTGCCTCGGTCTCATCTAGAAACACATATTTCAAAGTCGAAGGTAACTCTTTTAATTCAATTGGCGCTTTCTCGTCAATGACCTCCTTCTTCAAGTTTTCTTCCTCTACTTCCCACGGTTGTAGGTCTTCCAAACTATCTAGTTCCTCTAAGCATTCCTCAAGAGCTAGCTCCTCTTCAACAGTGAAAACCTCCAATGAGTCGTCAAGAGCTAACTCCATAGGAGATATCTCATGAATATGCTTTGAAACCTCTATAATAGCGTCTTCGATCACATCGATGCGAAAGCTATCATTTCTATCCTTGGAATGCTTCATCGCCTCGAATAGATCAAATGTGACTTCCTCATTTTGAACCCGCACCTTCATTAAACCGTCATCAACATCTATCATCATTCTTGCGGTCTTCATGAATGGTCGGCCCAATATGAGCGGAGCATCATCATCTTCCTCCATATCAATTACAATAAAATCCACCGGGAAAAAGAATTTGTCGACCTTCACCAACACATCTTGGGCTACGCCATGAGGATGGGTCGTCGACTTATCCGCCAATTGCAATGTCATTCGGATGGACTTAATCTCGATGTTGCCAAGCCTCTTGATAATTGACAAAGGTATAAGATTAATACTCGACCCCAAGTCAATAAGTCCCTTTCCGACATACACGTCACCAATTTTAACCGACAATGTAACTCTTCCCGGATCAACCTCTTTCTTAGGAAGCGTCCTTTGAATAATGGCACTACAGCTCGCATCAAGGACGATGGTCTCCGGTTCCGTATACCTCCGCTTTTTGGTTAGTATGTCCTTCATGAATTTGGCATACTTTGGCATTTGTTCCAAGGCTTCAGCAAACGGAATGTTGATTTGCAACTGTTTAAAAATATCCATGAACCGGGCGTAATGCCGTTCATTCTCCCTTTTGGAAGGAGCATGAGGATAAGGAAGGTTTTGGACAGGAGTAGCGCTCACTACCTCCTTTCCCTTTGCAATTCTAGCACTTTTCCATCTAGGCTTCTTCACTACCTCCCTTATTACCTCATCACTTTTATTTTCCTCAATCTCCACACCTTTTTCTTTTTCAACTTCACCATTATTTTTATTCTTTTCAACTAATTCCTCATCACTCCACACTCCTATTTCACCATCAACATTTTCCTCCACTATTTCCTCCTCAATTTCTTTCTCTTTCTCTCTTTGTTCACTCTCAACTCTTTTTTCATTCTCACTACCCAACTCCCTCCCACTTCTCGTCATAATCGCCTTACAATGCTCCTTAGGATTTGTTTGCGTATTAGCCGAAAAAGAAGGACCGGTTTGTTGTTCCGCGAGTTGCTTGGCAAGTTGCCCAACTTGAGTTTCAAGATTTTTTATGGCCGCGTCATTACTCTTTTGATTGGCCATTGACATTTGCATGAATTGCGTCAATGTCTCTTCCAATTTAGAATTGACGACCGACTGTTGTTGAGATTGATACGGATTTTGGGGAGGGTTTTGACGGCTAGAAGAACCACCTCCATAACCTTGGTTATGATAATAGTTGCTTCTAGGTTGGAACCCTTGGTTCCCTTGGAATTGTTGTTGTTGTTGAGGGTGCGGTTGATAAGGTTGTTGTTGTCTCGGTTGATAGTCCCGTTGATTGGCCATGTAGTTTACTTCGTCAAAACCGGGAGGTGGACAAAATCCGGTGTCATGTTCACCTTTACAAAGTTCACAACAAGCTATTTGTTTAGCTTTTGACGGTTCTCTTAACTCTTTGATTTGTTGCGTTAAGAGTTCCACTTGTTGTGAGATGAGCTTGTTTTGGGCTAGGATGGCATCATTCGTCCCTAACTCAAGCACTCCCGCCTTCTTCAAAGAATTTCCACGACTTTGACTCTGAAGATCATTCAAAGCCATTCGATTGATAATGTTGGTGGCTTCTTCGGCACTTTTTGACATCAACGAGCCACCCGAGGTGGCATCCAACAACGTCTTGCAGTTTGGTTGAAGTCCATTTCTGAAGATATGGATTTGAGTTAATTCATCAAATCCATGCCCTTTACATTTCCTAAGCATGGACTTGAATCTCTCCCACGCTTCATTCAAAGATTCACTGGTTCCTTGAGAAAACACCGAGATGGCCGTCTTTGATTCCATGAATCGGTTATGGGAGAAAAATCTTTCAATGAATTTCTCTTCTAACACGTTCCAGTCTGTCATTACGGCAGGTGTTTGATCGAGATACCAATCCTTTGCTTTACCGAGCAAAGCGTGGGGAAATAATCGTCTGAACAACGGAAGCTCCTGAGCCTGATCCACTCCGGCAGCCAATGCTATCTCATAAAATTTTGTGAGAAAAGGAAATGGGTCTTCATGGTCCATTCCGGTGAATGGACTCCCATATAATAAATTCAGAGTTCCCGTCTTCATCTCAGCTTGCCTTCCTGTTTGGTTGGCAAACTGAGCGGTGTTCCTTGGACTATTGATACATGGAGTAGAAATAGGTGGTGGTGGTTGTGGCTCCATGTTTGGTATGAATGGGTGTGGATTTGTGGTAGAAGAACTTTCTCCTTGCTCTTGGCGTTGTCTAGCCTGTTGCCTCCTACGTCTCGTTTTGCTATTGAGCCTCCTTGCGGTTCTCTCGATCTCAGGATCAAAAAGAAGTTCGTCCACAGGGATTTGCCCTCGCATAAAACGTAAGCTGCACACTAAACCAAACAAATTACAAGCACAAGTCAAAAATTCACAAGCTAAAACTTAAACAACCATTGCGATGCTCGCAATATCAATTTACAATCCCCGGCAACGGCGCCATTTTGTTGAAATGTATATTTCGTGTCGGGTTTTTGTTATCGTATCCACAGAGATTGTAAGATATCACTACCGTTCGATGGTTGTTTTAATCTTAACTTAATGTGACAATAGGGTTTTGGTTTATATCAAGTTATCTTGCATACAAAGTAATTAATTGCGGTAAAAGTTATGTTTTGATTAATATGAGAAATATTGTCAAAGTTAGGTTTCAATGATCACTTTGCATGTATTTGCTCGGTCAACAATCTTATAAACTCCTTTAGATGATAAATCATTTCACAAAGTCCTCTCAAAATGTTTCTCTCGAACACATATTGTGAGTTTTGCCATTTTGATCCATTGTTTCTCTCGAACACAATCTATCAAAATGACAACTTTTTGGTTCAACCTTATGGTGAACAAAATCATTCGTTACTATCTCTAGCTAACGAACAAGTTTGGATGAAAACCTAGGTCAAGAGTCGGTAAACATCTCTCGATCATAAACCAACACAAAGAGTTTTAAATAGAAACAAAGTTTTCATCATATATTTACCGTTAAAGAGTTTACATATGAGGATCCTTACATTTACACACAAAGCTAGTAATCACCTACATCTAACCTTGACAAATGGATGACTTAGCTACTCATTTTCATGGTAGCTTGGTCGGCAAGTAAGGAAAGAAGGTTGATCAACATCCAAGTCGGATAATCGAAGTTGGATGGGAATCCACCTTCTTTTTGTGGAAGATGGTTGCTAGATGAAGAGAAATGGAAATTAGGGCATAAAAGCTCCCAAAACAATGCTGCAAAAATATCTAGAAAAAGTACAGAAATGGAAAAGTTGGTAAAAATGAGGTATGGTGCTCAAAAGTGGCACCTGCTACTTATAGACCTCAGCTAGTCTGTCATGTTCGCTAGGCGAGCAGAATGGCTCGCCTAGCGAGGGTCTAAAATGGGCACAAAAGGCCCCTGCGCCCAGAGAAAACAGGGCCTGCTGAACTGTGATGTTCGCCTAGCGAACATACCTTCGCCTAGCGAAGGACACGCCTCAACCTTCGCCCCAGCGAGGTTGAGAGGTTTTGCTACTGGAATGCTCGCTGGGGACTCGCTAGAGCTTCGCCTAGCGAGTGAGTGCTGGCTGCGTTTTTTCACCAAAACAGAATGAATTCGCTACCACATTCGCCTTGAGCTCGCCTAGCGAATTAATTTGCTAATTTACTGGAGCTTTTCGCCTGGAACTCGCCTAGCGAACCAAAGCTTCGCCACAGCCTCGCCTAGCGAGCAGGCAGATGAAATGCTTGTATTCTTTGGTTCCTTTGCCAATTTCTTTGTGTCTTCATTTTCAATTAGTTCATGTCTTTCCTGCACAATAATACACAAATCAAAGGCACCAAGCTTGTTTATCAATGTAATGCATTCCATGTAAAACAAATGTGGTTTTGACAATTTTAGCAAGGAAAAAGAGTGAAAGATGCCCACATATGATAGCTCAAATAAGCACTTTTGGGCATCTAACACAGCACTGAAGGGACTTCGACCCAACCACAACGGCAAACGGCAAGGGGACGCGTTAGGGCAAGGGGTGGTAATAGGGAAGCACCACCACCACGTGAACCGTCTAGGCGAGTAATTAGACCTCCCCCGTGCGGATCGTACCAGGGACCGCATCATATGTGATTAATCATATCTTTGTAATATTTGTCTTGTCTATTATTTAAATAAAAATATTTTCTGTTTATTATCTTTATATCTTTATCTTTATCTTTAAAGATATTGTCTATCATATCTTTATATATATATATATATATATATATATATATATATATATATATATATATATATATATATATATTAATTTACATGTGTATAAATATTTATTTACACGTATATAAATTAATTTTTTTTCCAAAAACTTACAAATAATATTAATTACTTATAAATTAAATAATATATATATATATATATATATATATATATATATAAATTAATATATATATAAATTAATATATATATATATATATATCTTGAAAATAATTTTATATATATATATATGTGTTAATATAAATTAATATAATTAATAAAAAATATAAATTTATAAATTAAAAAAAAAAAAAAAACATATAAAAAAAAAAAAATGGAATGGGTGTAGGCGACACTCCTAGTGGCGACTTGCCCTACCCATTAAGGGTAGGCGCCAACTAGGGTGGCGCCTAGGTGTTAATTTTGGCCAAAAATGGCCATTTGTGTAATTATTTTGAAAAAATGGTTAATTTTGAAATTTTTTTGAAAATTCTGGATATTTAAAAAAAATATTCGTAAAATGAACTTTAAAGTTGCAATTTGCCGTAAACCCAAGTTGTTCATTTTGGGCCCTTATATCTGTCACACAATGTAATAGTCTATTTTGGAACTTTGCATATCAATTGCACCTTCCAATTTTAAATCCATCATTTTAATTTTTTGGGTTATATATATATATATATATATATATATATATATATATATATATATATATATATATATATATATATATATATATATTTGTGATCCCTCTAAATATATCAAATTTCGTTTATATTCTTTCAAAATATTTTTCTCATACATTTGTTCCCCTAAAGTTTTTTGTCACATAAGATGAATAAAATAAAGACCGATAATCTATCACTAAATTTATCGAAGAAGATGCGTATTCATAACTAAATCAAAGAATTCTCATTAAAATCGTCACATAAAATGAAAAATCGTAGTTGAACCCAAAATATGTCACAAAAATTGTTGTAGAAGATGAATATTGATAACTAAATCCAACATGTGTCACTAAAATCACGCCAGAACATGAATATTCATAGCTGGACCATAATCCAATCACTAAAACCATTTAAAAATAAATAAATAAAAAGTTATAGTTGAACCCATAATATGTCACTAAAACTATCACATAAAATGAATACTCACAATACCCATAAATTAAAAAAAACTTTAATTTAGCATTTTATTAGGAAGGAGGCTGAAAAATACCTATATTAATTCCACTCCACTCATTAAATATTTCATTTAATTCCTTTTTATAATTTTTTTTCATAAATATTTTAACATAAATATATGTTGTATCCTATTGTATATCTTGTCCGTTTACAAGTTACCTAAGAAGATTTTGCACACGATAACGTTTATTCAAATAAAATTCTTAATGGGGAGTGGAGCAAGAGACAACGAGAAAATTTGTTGGATTAGCTAGAAAAATATGCAAAACAAAGGAAGAGGGTGTACTCCGAATGAATGATTTGGAGTTATTCAATATGTGCTGCTTAACAAATGGAAATGGAAAATAGTCAATGATGAATAAGTCATTTGGAAGGAGATGCCGAACTTTAGATATGCCCCAATCAAATCAAAACATGTTGGTTAAGAGAAACTGAGATTTCGACAAAAGAACTCAATTTTATGGAGGAATATTATTTGGTTGGGAAAAGATGTCGCAACGAGAGCAAATTTCTTTCTGGGATAACTTGTATAACAAAGTAGGAGTTAGTATTATGAGTAAGAATAATTGGTGTACTTTCAACTAACTTCATTGATTTTGAGTAGAAATTACATATGTTACTTATAGTATAATTAAAGTCTATGCTATGTACAATGTTCATGACTTCACATGATTACAATCTCAAACTACTTTCCAACTATCATAACTAGAAGTTAGTTATTATGGTTACTCTATTTCAGCACATGTTTAATTTTTTATTCATTATTACTTGTACTTGAAGAAAATTCATCTTGTAACACCCTCTAACAAGTTGATGGTTGATAAATGTCAAGCATCATCAACTTGTTTAACAAGCTATTGAATGGTTGAGGTAGTATTAGCTTAGTAAAGATATTTTCCAGTTGATCCTTTGAAGAACATGGAAGTAGTTTCATTAATCCATTCAACATCTTCTCCCTAACTATATGGCAATCAATCTCCAAGTGTTTGGTTCTTTTATGAAACACAAGGTTTCTTGTAATGTGTAGTGCATTCTGGTTATCACCATACATCACTAGTGTTTTCATGCTTTCAACCTTTAAATCCCTGAACAAATATACAAGTCATTGAAGCTCATATGTAGTATTTGATAATGCTTAATGTTCAACCTCACTTGATGATCTAGATGTATTTAGTTGTTTCTTGTTTCTCCATGAAATGAGGGATCTTCCATGGAAGAAAAATTGACCTGAAGTAGATCTTCTAGTATCTGAGCATCCAGGCCAATCGACATTCAAGTATCCTTGCAGTTTGATCTATGAATCTCTACATAGAAACATTCCTCTACTAGGGCATGATTTCAAATACCTGAGAACATGAGTAGTTGCATTGAAATGGTTCGCTATTGGAGCAGATAGAAATTGGCTTAATTGTGGAGCACAGAAAGTTATGTCAGTTTTGGTTGCATTAAGGTAGAGTAGTCTCCCAACTAGTCTCATATATAAAGGAATATCATGATAAGGTGTACTAGCATCTTCGTGAAGCTTTATTGATGGATTTGATGGTGTTGAAACTGGTTTGGCACATAGCACTTCTGAATCTTTTAAAAAGATCAAAACAATAATTCTTTTGGCATAATGAGATTCCAAGTTTGGAATGAACAACTTCTATTCCAAGGAAGTACTTCAACTGTCCTAGATCCTTAATTTTGAATTCCTTATGTAACTTTCCTTTGAGCTGCTTCATCTCATGCAATGGATTACCTTATAAAATAACATGATTCACATAAACTAACATTATGGTAAATGATGTTTGATCTTGTTTGGTAAACAATGGTACACCTGCAATAACTTGTGTTGTATTGATGTTTGGTGAAGAATGAAGTCAATCTTTCGTGCTATTTCTTGCTTGTTTGTTTTAGTCCATACAGGGACTTAACAAGTTTCCATGCCGATTAGGCTTGTCATGCTTAACACCTGGTGGAGTTGTCATATACACACCCTTTTGAAGTTCTCTAT
Source organism: Lathyrus oleraceus (assembly GCF_024323335.1). Lineage (NCBI taxonomy): Eukaryota > Viridiplantae > Streptophyta > Magnoliopsida > Fabales > Fabaceae > Lathyrus > Lathyrus oleraceus. Next base: position 597,120,621 of record NC_066583.1, on the reverse strand, counting down.
GCAAGAAGGCATTATTCACATCCAATTGGTATATATGACAGTTGTTGATGGAAGCAAGAGCTACAACTGTTCTGTCTGTTGTTAATGTAGAAATTGAAGAGTATGTGTCATACCCCAATTTTGTATTACCTTCTAGTACTTTTAACTTGTTTTTCACATTGCATTGCACCTGTACTAAACCTAAATCAATTGCATACATGTCCCATCTGTGTCCATTTGGCCTCTAGCCATGGCCATCCATGTTTGAATTTGGCTCGCCATTGTCTCTTAAGTTTGAAGTGCATTGGATACTTTGATTGATTATGATTTGTGTCTATCGGTTTTGTTAAGGGCATGCTACCAATTTCTCTCATGTGTTATTCAAGACATTACATTCATCATTCACTAGATTTGTTTTTGAACTTTAATTCTAAAAACAACTCTTTGTTTGATTAGACAATTTTTAGTTAAGAGAAGTTTTCTTTTGGGACTTATCACATAATACTTGCATTAGATGCAATTAAAGTATTGAAGGATTTTTGTTCCATTTTTGAATAAGGTGTGTGTAGCGGTAAACTCATGACCATTAAGCTATGGATAAACTTAACGTCAATAAAACCAGAGTCGCCACCGCGCTTTTATTGTTTCCAAAGGAAAAGGGAAAAGTACAAACAAAACCCAAAGATAAGAAGTTTTCAAATCAAAACTAATAAAATGACAGAGATTACAGGTAAGGGGGTTGGTTACACAGAAGGAAGGTGGTAGCACCCAAAGTGTCCTAGGTACTCCTAGGGAGCCCTTTTTTATGTGTGTATGTGTTTTTGGTATAAAAGATGTTTGAGAAAAATAGAGTGTGGGGATGAGAAAAGAATTTATTGATTATAGTTTTTGTGTTTGACAATACCTTCAGACTTGTGCCTACGTACCAACATAAAAATGAGGGATCAAAGCCTCGTAGTTCGTGGTATCAATTTCAAAATGAGTGGATTGCTTTTAATAAAAAATTTAAGTTAAAAGAGGCACAAATGGCCCAAAAGTTTGAATGGGTGTTAGTTATTTTTGTCTTTTGAAATTTTAAGTCAATATTGTTAAGTTTATTTATAAGTTTTGATTAAGAAAAGAGTTTAAAAATGCAATGGCATAAGGCCAAAGTTTCTAATTTGAAATAAAATCTAAGTTTTGAAATCACAAGAAAGTTTTTGAAAAGGGGGAGAGATTTTGAAATTTAAGAAATGGGAGAAGATGAAGAGGCTATCCTAAGCATAAAAATAAAAGTTAAGAGTTGAAAAGATCTGACCAATGGGATGAAATCCAACAGATAAGAATGTCATATCAAAAAACCCGCTTTCCCTTTGGACTTTGAATCAATCAATAATCAGCAAGCAATTAGTTATATCAGACATCATGAAGATCAAGGTATCAAATAAAGATAGCCACATCCAAGCAAGCAATTCCCACATCTAGCAGTCTTCTTTGTCTTCTCATGTATCAGATGAAATACTCCTTGATTAACTCAAAATAAGGCATTAGACACAAGATCAAAATAACAGTTACATCAAGACCATGTGGCAGATGAACTCAAGTGGATCCAAATACTTGCATCAGATGAAAACCCAAATCACAATAACCTGGTCTCAGAAATGTTGGCATTGGTCAAGTCCCTTTGCATATGGAATGTTGCCTAATTCTAAGTCCAAAAGCTCAGATCAAACCCAACAGTCCACCAAACATTTTTTTAGGGTTTTTGCTGTTTATTAAGTATTTTAAGGTCCTAAGACCACAAACACAAACAAAGTACACAAACAAATATATACAATCACAATATATGGCTCAAATGAGCAAAGTGAAAATGACATAAACATAAACAAATAAATGCTATGTAAATGACAATGAATGGTAAATGACTTGTAATTAAATTGCATAAAGATAAATGACTTGAAAGTAAATCAATATTAATACAAGTTATTCAAATGTTAGTTGATTAGATGTTAGTGATGTTTTGATTTTCAATTGATTAAGTCATTCTTTGGAGAACACTCAACCATCTATTCACAAGCATGGATCTTTGAACCAAGACATCTTCCAAAGGAAGGAAAAAAAGGCCAAGTTTCCATACAATACCATGAAAGATGGGAGACTTACAATCTCACTTACTAGAATGATATGCCTTTAGGGTCAAATTTAGCTCTATGTTAACCAATCATAATTGGACTTATGTAGAAGTCACAACTATCTGAGGTCGGGCAATAAAACTTTAGGTGCTAATGCATGTTAGAGATTTGGTATAATGAACCAAACTCCTAAAACATACCACACACTAAAAGAAAAAGATCAAAAGGGTGGACTTATCTCATCCATACTTGTATTGGTTCATCTAACACAAGGTTATTGATGAATCAATTAGCCTTAGGATTTGGAGATTTCATTGGTCAATGGAAGGGATGGGAAAGAATGGGATTGAAGATGAAAAGGGAAGGGAGATGAGAGAAACACAAATTGGTCATGGGAGGAATTTTATCAAATTAAAATCATTCATTCATTTTGGGAGATGAAATGTACATTTCATCAATCCCCTAAATCCAATGATTTTAACTTAACAAAAGTCAAATCAACCTTGACCACGGCCCAAACACATAGTCAAACATCACAATTCAATAAAAATGGTTCAACATAATTTTTATACAATTAATCAATTAAAAGATAAAATTAAACATGCATTTAAATTCAATTTAATTTGGTCAAAACCTAAAATCTCTTCAAAACACTAAATAAATGGCCAAGAAATTTATCCTAGGTCAAATGACCTTAGACAAAAAATTTCATGATTTTTGAAAAGTCAGAAGTATTTTTAAACAATTAAAAATATGCATAAAAATAATTAATTCATGAAAAATATCAAAATTAGTCCAAAAAATAATTTTAATTCAGAAAATGAGAAATGAAAATATTTAAAGATTTTTGGCGAAAGTCCCATATTTGTTGGATTAAAAATCAAATTAATATGAATTAATCAAAATAAGTGGATTAAATGAAAAATAAAAAAACCAAATAGAATTCAAAAAAACAAGGGCCATCAGATCTCCCTCATTAATTGAGGTGGCAAATATGATGGTCACGCGCGCGCTATCCACGGTAGACCAAGTCAAACGCGCTGCAACAATGGTAATCATAACCAAGGCATAAGATTAAAATAATTTGAACGAATCTGATGGCTGAGAGGCGTGACAACACACCACCGGAGCTAGGGCTCCGGTCTTCTTCTCCGGTGGACCTCACCGGACTGGTCCACCATCAACCATCACCAAAATAAAAAACAAGGACATGGATTTAAAGAAAAAATGCCCAGGAGCTTGAATTTGGTCTCAATTTTCTCCAATTCCAAGTATATAAAAAGATACAGGGATTTGAATTTTGAGGATCATGAACTGAGTTGCTTCGATTTGACCTTAAAGCAACTCAATCTTCTTGCCTACATTGGTAGGACTTCAGCCAACCAAAAATTACAAAGAATAGTGAAGAATTGAGGGAGAATCGAAGAGATGAAAATTCTAGAAAATCACCTTCGAGGGAGCTTCAACCTTGCATGATCTCGATTCCAATTGTGCTTGGCTTTATTTCAGAAGCTTGTAGGAAGTGATTAAGATCAGAAAATGACCTAGACTCTTGGAGTTTCAATCTCAAAACAGAATGAGATTTGAATCTCGATTTTCAAATGAAAACCTTCAAGATTATCCTTTAATGGTGAGGGTTTGGATTGCAGGTTCAAAGCTTGGGCATGAGGTCCTTAATTCTGTGCAATGAGGGTCTTATTTATAGGCTATGAGATTCATTTCCACACACTTCCAAAAATTGCCAATTTTAGCAATTCACCTTGCATGCTTGCATGGGCGTGTGATAGGCCCATCAAGTGATGTATTCAGGTCCAAGAATGAGTGAGAATCATGCTGAAATCATGTCATGTGACCATGCATTTGTGTTTTGAATTGGATCATGAAATCCTTCCAAATGGTACCTCACATTGCCCCCATGCGCAGGTCCTTCATTCTTTGGCCAAATGAGGTGATCTTGGACTTTTTAGAAAGGTGAGATCAAGGGGAACAAATTTCATGTTTAACACTTTTTTATTTGAAGCTTGGATCATGATGGATTTTGAGGTGGAAGTTTGGGAAATCAAACATATTTGAAAATCTTCTAAGTACCAAGTCAAATGTTCACCTCTTCCACCTCGAATAACTTTTTCTATGGACTTAAAATGAAAAAAGTCCCTTCATAAAGTTTTAGTTCTTTAAAACTCTTCAATTTGGTCACAAATTTGACCTCATTTGTATTTGGCATGAAGGAGTTATGGATTTTAGAAGTTGAGGAAAATCACTTGTTCAATGGTAATGGTCCAAAGTGACCTATAATGTTTCCTCTTGGCACGTTCATTTTAAAGTTAAATTTGAACTTCCCCCAAAAGTCATAGTTGAAGTAAACTTATTGAATTTGATCATGGAATTTTAATGGATTTCATATCATAAAAATTGAGAAAGTTATGGTCTTAGGAAGTTGATCTCCAATCTAGGGTTCAGACAAAATGACCTATAATCTTTCACCATAAAAAATGACTTTCCACGCAAAATTAGCTCTTTAGTTCAACATGAAAGTTGTTTGGAATGTCATTATGAGTAACATTGCTCTTAGGATAATTTTCATATGACAAAAATTGTAGTAGATAGGGTCTAGGGAACCCTAGTTTTGACCCGTTGACTTTCTCTGGTCAACCACCATGAACCATCTTGCTAGCTTGACATTCTCTTGACTTTTGGGACTCATGGAGGATCATATATGAATAATATGATGTAATATGAAGTATCCCTTGAAATATTTGAACAAATGTTGAAGAAGCTTGCTGAGGAAGTCACACAAGATACCTAGATGAATTAGGGTTTCTAAGGCAAACAAACTTCAAACTCTTGATGATTTCTTGATCAAAATGACATGGGAAGATCATGGGGATCTATATATGATGTCTAGAGTCAATGCGAACCATTTCTTGATTGAACTCCTTGCATTGAAGGTCTAAAATCCTAGATATGAGCTTGATATAGCATGGGTGAACACACACACTACCTACAAAAGTAACAAACTATACATTGACATATTTTTTGCATTTGGGTTAGTAAATAATGAAAAAAAGTATGATACAATCAAATATGTTTGGTGACCTCTCCCAATGCAATTCCCAATGAATAAGAGGTAAGGAGGATGCCAAAGTGTGATCCCAAAAGCTAATGCATATGATGAGATAGCATGAGGGATCTTAGGGTCAAAATTAGGGTTTTACAGTGTGCAAGAAAAAGTTTTATGATATTATTTAAATTCTTTTATATTTTAGTCATAATAGAGAAAAATAAAACAAAATAGTTTTTTTACATTATTACAAAATACAAAAGAAATACAAAAAAAAGGAAAAAGAGATTCCAAACATATGGGAGTACCACACACACTTTCCTTCATCATGAGCTCATCATCATCACATTTCTTCCTCATAGTACCATGCCATCACCTTTGAACATCCCTACCTTTCCATATCCCGCAAAATAACCAAAGTATCATCAAACTCACCATCATCAACATGCTCACATGCATATACAAGTTGAATTGATCAAAATGAAAACAAGATGACAAGTCCAAGCAATGCAACACATAATCACCATGCATATCATATATCCATATGAGTTTTACACCAATTAAAAAAAAAGGAACAAATTAACACATACAGAACACGTGAGTGTCCTCATAATTATCCATCAAGCATCATCACTCATCCAACATAACACATTCTATGTCACTTATGTTGCTTGTTTCACGCTTGTTGCTTATTGTTTCGTAGTAACAATATGTTGAATTATTGATTGCTACTTGAATTACTGGTGTTCGAGATGGATTTGAGTATTTAGGTTCCATTAGGGGTTCTTGTTGGATCTATCGATTGGGTGTGTTTTTTTGTTGGAGTCTTTTTGTTTTGACATATTTTGGCGCAATTATGGGTGGATGAATGAAGAATACCATAGGTGTTCATCATGTTCATATGCAGAAGGTTGCGTTTGATCTTTGTTTTGGATAAATAGCATGTTTGTTTTGTTCGTGAGAGAGAGAGAAGGAGAGATAAATTTATATATATATATATATATATATATATATATATATATATATATATATATATATATATATATATATATATATATATATATATAGAGAGAGAGAGAGAGAGAGAGAGAGAGAGAGAGAGGGAGAAGTGAAGTTATGGCCATAGGTGGATCGCCCCTTGAATTAATCTCACTCACTCTTACCTACCTAAGTACATGTGGCATCCCCTCTAGCCATTGATTGCAGTGGCTTTTCCCCCTTTGACTGGGCATTAGTGTGCAAGCGTTCAACTTGCTACCATATGAATTTCCCTATCAACCCTTGATTTATTAATCCCCTAATCTAAGGGTGAAGGTTGAGTCAAAAAATGTTGACTACTCTTGCCCATGTTGGACTGGGCAAATGGGCCTTATGGGCCTCAAGTGCTCATGGCACCCTTTCTTTTCTCCATGTAGTCTTTTTCTTTTAATTTTTTGTTTGTTTTATATTTAGTATTTTTTTATTTGGGCCTTTGGGCCAAGGTCTAGCTTATTTTCTTCATGACATCCCTATATTACTCTTGCACACCTCCATACTAATTTTCATTTATTTCTTTTCTATTATTTACTTTAATTTTTGTAATTTGTTATAATTAATTAAATAAATAAATATTTTCAAATATAATAAAAACCCTTGATCCAACGTCAAGCGGTAATTTTCAAAACTTATTCTGTTTCGATTAATTTCGAACCAACGTGAATCAAAACCTCGATTTATTTCCAGCACGTATTTTACAAAATTATATATTCCCATTAAGACAACCTTCATATTAAAACCTTTTTTAAGCTTAATTTAAAATAAAAGTCTATTCACAATTAAATACAGTTGAAAAAGGAATAGGGGATGTACATCCTTCTATTACCCGAATAAGTGAATGATTGTCGGACGCCATATTACTCAAACTTTCGTCTTCTGAATAAAACACTCTAATTGAATATGGATGAAAAGGAATAGGAGGCACATGCCTCTCTCCTCCTTTAGTAAGCAAGTGGGAGGCACACGCCTTGCTGCTGCGAATACTCGTCTTCTGCCAATAATTTTTAAAACTCTGAGTTAGACAAAAAAAGGAAAGGGAGATGCACATCTTTATACTCTTCAAATAAGTGAGTGATTGACGTATGCCATATTGCTAGAACTTTCTTCTTCCTCCTAAAAAAATAACCCAACACATTGTCATACCCACAAATTTACCCTACCTCTTATAAAATTTCATGACCCTAATGCATAGACATACATTCATCATCTCATCATCTCATCATCTCATCATCTCATTTGCATTTACACTCATAATAAGAAAGCATAAACTCAAGGCATGGTGTTCATATCTGTGAGCCACCAAGATCTCTTGATCATGTTGGGGTATGCCCAATCCACCCTAAAGCCTAACTTATATCTTAAAGCATTCTTAAACCTAGGGGGACTACACAAGTTACTTCGCTCACCTCTAAAACCCTAATTGGATGGCGAGCATTCATTGGAAGCTTTGCTTATTCATCTGGTCATCCATGGATCTCAACCTTAATCCCTTGATCCTTTGTGGCTTGTACAAGTCATCATTTTACTTTGTGTTTTGACCTTGCCTTTGAGGAAACCCTAATACCTAAACATTGATTATGCATCAACCTTGTGAGACTACACTAAGACACCTCATGCACCCAAACCCTAGTTTGTATGACCTTGGCCCTTGAAGAACCTTTTGGTCCAAGAGATAAATTGTGCCCCCTTTGCTTCTATACTTTGCCATCTTTCTTGAAACCCTACTTCATGGATATTACACTTGATCACCTCATCAGCAATTGGTATATTAACATCCAACTCAAGCTCATTCCATTCCTCATTCATCTAAGGAACCCCAGAGATCAATTTTGGCCAAAGTTTGACTTTGGTCAACATTTGACTTTTTGGTCAACCTTGACCAAGGTCAATACATCTTTTCAAAGCCCTAATTTTCCCAACTTCAATCACCATTCATCAAATATAAGGCATGTTAGTTGGTTGGTCAAGTTTTGGCAAATTTGGCCTACCATTTGGTCCAAACCCCGTAACTTTTTCACGTTTTAACCTTTTGAGGATCTACTTAGATCCAAATGTCCTAAATGAACTCCTTTCCAACTTCGTTTCAAGTCCCAAAACCTAATACAAAGCATAAGGACCTCAAAGTTGGGATTGCCCAAGTTGGTCAAGTGGCCTTGTCAGGCCCAAAATCATGTCATGACATCCATTTTGCATCATTGTCATTTTCACCTCACAACACCTTTTGACCTAATTCTTTTTGAAATATGTTAAGGGTATGGCAAGGTTCATTTGGCCTAATTTTGTTTCAAAATTCACGGGCCAATTTTAAATGGGACAAGTGGAAAAATCATGCCTCACCATGATCCATGTAGCAGGTCAGATTAGCCAAACCATGTTGCATCATGTCTCAAGTCATTAATTCATGTGTTTCTCCTTTCCTTTTTGAACCAAGCACATGTTGCAACACTTATAGACACCAAATTCAAGCCCAAATGAGAGAAGCAAAGGGACATTTGGATACAAGTCAAAATAGCCTTAGGAAGTGTCGGGACCACCTTTGTCTCACCTAAAGCATTATGTATGTAAAACAAAATGGAGGGAAGGGAATTACAGAGGAAAGAGAAACCACCCTTAGCCAATAAGTTTGCATTTTTGTCACATTTCGAGCTCATACCATTTTAGAGTTTCCAACCCTAACACCTCGCCATAAACACTCCCTCAACTTCCCTATAAATAATGGATGCTTCTCCCTTCCATAACCAAGCTTCAGAGCCATCGAATCCCTGTTGAAAACATCTCTCACTTCCTTCAAAAATAGAGCAATTGGTTACAACCGTTGAAGCATTTACAACACCATAAAAACATCCCAAAACCTTCATCAAACCTTCATGAAGCTAACCAGATCCCTAGAAGTGACTGAGAAACCTTCTCCTGAGCTCCCCATATCCATCGGAACCACCATCTAAAACTTATTCCGACAAGGTAATTAACACCGTTATTTCATTCCAAACGAGTTACCACTCTACCACCATCTAAAACTTGACTCAGTGGTAAGGAAGTTGACCTATGACCCCAAGGATGGGGGTACAGTAGACCAGGAAGGAGTGTGATGAGGAAAATGAGTTGGGCTTATGCTTCAGTAAGCCCAAGAAAATGTTGTTGTTTATGAGTTCAGGAGGGACGTGGCATTAGCAACACGCATGGTGCAGGAGGCAAGGTCACTGGGCATGAGGGCGCTGAAGGCCAATGGGAAAGGTAAGGCAAGGGGAGTGAAGCCTTCAGTAGAGGTCATTACATATTTCCTCGTTCAAGTCTTCCTCTCACCCTCTCAAAAGTTCCTATCGCCAGAACCTTGCTCTGCCATTTTAGAGTGATTTGCAGAATGTGATTAATGAATATGGTGGAAGGAGATAATGAGAATATATAGCGAGGGATTTACAACTTAATCGGGCAGTGATTAGGTTAGTTTGGGAAACGTAGTTAGAAGTGTTAGGGCACCGTTATGGTTGGTTAATACAATGAAGGAGTTAGTTAAAAAGTTAACAGTGTTAAGTCTTGCTGTTAAAGTTGTAATCAGGTGCAATTAGTGAATTGATATTGGAAGTGTTAAATGATGGAATTAGTTTGTTGTGAAAAAACTTAAGAGTTTGTGTTGATTAGTTAAAAGTTCTGAGCTGTTGCAATGTAAACAAGAAAAATTGTTAGTGTTAGTTATTCGTTTGAATATGAAGTTAGTATAGAGTTATGTTAGAATTAGGGACTGCTATATTGAAACAGTTAGATTGAACTTGATATAAAAAGCATAGTTAGAAGTTCGTGTTAATTATGTTAGGGGTTAGTAGAAAATTCAATTGGTTAAGAGTATTAATTGTTAGTGAAAAATTCTAACTGTTAATGATTAATTCAGTTAATTAGTTGTGATTATCTTGTGAACTGTTTGGAAAATGTTAGTGAAAGTTAGTTAGGTTAGCTTGATGTTAATGAGATGGACTGTTAGAATTTGAATTATAACTGAGTTTTTTTTTGAATGAAATGTGTTTGAAATGTCAATGCACTGTAGCGATGGCAATTACTAGAATTGATGTTGGAATGAGTTCTTTAGTTTGAACTATTTTTGGAAATGTCAAGTTAGTGAATGGAAGTTAGTTTAGTGAGGAATGAACCAGGCACTATCATGAAAATTTGAATGTTAATTGATGATAGTTGTTATGTTTAAAATGCAATGCTAGTAGAACCTATGAACTATTATAAGATTTAGATTGGGTATGTTGTTGAATTGGTATTGTGTTAATGTGGTTTGGAAACAAAGCTACTTGATGTGAAAATGGGTTGTGAAATATTGGTTTTGCAGGTGTAAGTGGTTAACTATTTTGGGTTAACCGATTACCAACATGAAATTTGTTTTTTTTGTGTATGGCTATGCATGAATGCATATGTGTCATGTGTATGCAAATTGGTTCATGGATATTGGCTTGGATTTGTATTTGTGTATGTGCTTATGTGTTGGATTGGATGAGATGTACATTAGCTTACACTTTGGAATTTTGTTCTTGTAGGGTTAATGTGCATGAGGTGGAATGACCAAGGCTCATCTATGATATGTTCAAAGTATAGCATCAAGAGGAATTTTATAGAATACACCAAGAATATGAAGAAGTCATCGAAGACTTGGAGGCACGAAAATGGGAGATTCATGAGGAATGAGATACAAGTAGGATAGGATAGTCAATTGACTTTTGTCAACCATTTATCCAAAAAGTCAACAGTTGATCAAAAGTTAACTCTAGGTAAAAAATGTAATTTTTTGTAGATTTTGATTTGGATTCTTTTGTAATGTAGTTGGCTGTTTATGAAATGAAAATGGCCTTTTGAAATGAACTGTGTTAGTAATTTGTGCTTTAAGAAATATAATTTCCCTCCAAAAAATGAATTTGAATTTGATCTTGTATTGACCTCTTGAATGAATCTTGACCCTTTCCCGATCCATAAAAAATGAACCAAACATAATTGTTGTGCAAAAATAGTCAAGACATAGCATAATGAGATCCACCATCTTGATACATCTCTTTGTTGCATAAATAAAAAAAACCTTGAATTAATGATGATTGTTTGAAAATGCAATTGTAAATAAATGTTATGAATGATTATGAGTATACAGATGAAGTGAGGATCATGGGTCAGATAAAAAGGTTGGTGTAAGCCCTAGAGGCCAATACTTTTGGTACTTGTATCGAATTATTTATTAATAATAAAAGGCTTTTTCTTTATTATGTTTGTCTAATAAAGTCCCTAGAATAGATAGTCCGTTTAATGTATCAAGTATGACTTAATCATGAGATCACATTAAACATAAGGACATTATTCTTAAAGTATCCATAGTCGAGCTTTATTGTGAAGTGGGATAACATTAAAGCATTAAGACTATTATGTATATAGACTAATGATCACATCTCATGGATCATGGATAAGGAGTTATCAAGTCTTAAACATAGGTATGAATATTAAGAGTAATATTTATACTGGATTGACCCACTATGAGAATACTATATAGAATGTTATGCAAAGTGTCATAAGTTATTCTCATGGTGATAATGGTGTATACCACCCTTCGACCTGAAACCACTATGGACCCTAGATGTAGAGTCGAGTGCCTTATTGCTGATCAAACATTGTCCGTAACTGGATGACCATAAAGACAGTTGATGGGTACTCCACGAAGCGTGCTAAGGGACATGAGTGACCTAGATGGAATTTGCCCATCATGCGTAACAGGATAAATGTATATGGGCCCAATATTGAACTGGACAAGGATGACACGGTCTATGCCTTGTGTTCAATATAGACATAAGGGCAAAAGGGTAATTGTACATATAAGTATTATCACAAAAGGATTTGTCAGATCACATGACATTTTCGTGTCTTGGGTAGCAGTGATGTGTGCTAGATACCGCTCACTGTTTATTATGTTAAATACGTGATTTAATGTAATTGCCAATGCCGCGAAAACCTACAGGGTCACACACAAAAGGACGGATTGATGAGAGATAGAGTAACTGAGGAATACCGTAATGTACAGTGCCCTTAAGTGAATCGTAAAACATCGTAAGGTACGGTGTACTTAAGTAGAATACGAAATATGGTAAGGTACCACGCGCTTAAGTGATTTTGGCATATTATAAGATATGGGCCACATACACTTGAGTGGGCTTTTTAGATTGCAGCCCACACAAGTGGTTCTATAAATAGAACCCTTGTGTAGAAGCATTTGTGCAGTTGCAATTTCGTTTCTCTCTCTCTCTCTCTCTCTCTCAGACTCAAAGCCTTCATTCGTAGAAGCTAGCACTGAGATTGAAGGAATCCGTTCGTGTGGACTGAGTAGAGGCGTTGTCATCGTTCAACGTTTGTGATCGCTCCGTAGATCTGCATCAAAGGTTACAATCGCCACAAGAGGTAACAATTCTACCACTGATCATGCCCATTCGTAAGGATCACTAAAGGAGAAATTTTAAATTCCGTTGCGTTTTGGATCGCCCTTCTTCTTCAATTTTGGGATATGACAACAAGATAGGTCTATAATGGAGACAAGGTACAAACCAGAAGCTAAGTAGCTTAAGCTTAGGTATCCAGAGTCCGAGCTGTCACATGAGGCATGGATACAATTATCATATGATGTTCCTTCAGAAGATGAACTACACGTTCAAAATCCTCAGATTCTGATCCATCAGAATGTGAGACATTCAGCTTCTCTACATATGCTTTCATTAGGGTCAATTTTGATTTGAATTTTAAGCTTATGATTATACATACTTGAACATATGTTAGTATACCAATTGTGTTAGAACAAGATTTTGATTCTGCAATATATCTCTAAGTTTTAATGATAACAAAGAATGAAACAATTTGGTACCCTAATAATTTTATCTAAGTGTGCATGTTTCTAAGGTAAAATGAATATGAGGAAACCAATATCTGGCATCTGAAGTAGTCCAGAAAAGATGATCCAACACGAAGAAATCAGATCTGACTCTGAACAAGAACATATCTAAGAAGAAATCACATGCATAATCTGAAGCTGTAGTTCAACTATGGTATCTGAAGACTTAACATCTGAAGACTATTCAAGATAATATCTGAAGACTGAAAAAGAATATTTGAAGACTGCAAGACTCTGATCAAAGACATTGACTCAGCTCACTCGGATACATGCTCAACACTCTATCTGACATCACCAGATCAGAAACTTAATCAAGAAGCATTCAAAATATAGTACAGTTCTCTTTAAGGAAATTATGGATTATGTTCCAAGACTTCTATGGAAATGACAAGAAAGTTAATACCTTTAATTCCCATAGTTGTCAAGAAATCTCCCTTGATTTCCCTCTAATGGTATCATCTCAAAGTACTATATAAAGGCCTCGTCACAACATGCTGAATGCAACACTTCAATCTAAAACTCTCAATAGACAACATATTTTCATTTCTCTCATTGTAATATTCAATGCTCACATAAAAGTTGTTGCTCATAGTGTGTGGTCATTGTTTCATTTGTTCTTAAACGTGTGTTTATGTTGCTTACCTAGAAGCATCTTGTCAAACACTTGTATTCCTAAAAACCTTTGTAATTCCTCAAGTGACTTGTTTAGGTGTGTATCCTTAAGAGGGCTAAGAGGTTGTTAAGCTCTTAGACATTTTTTGTAATCTGTTGAGATTATTGGATTAAGTCCTTATTGAAGGCGAAATCACCTTGGTCGGGTGGACTAGAGTAGCTTTGATTTTCAAGTGAACCAGGATAAACTCTTTGTGTTGTTAGCATTCATATTTGTGTGCGTGGTGTTGCAAAAAGTTTCTGATTATTGTGAAAATAATTCAAACCCCCCTTTCTTGTTTTTCTCTACCTTTAATTGGTATCTGAGCTTAGGCTCTTTTATTGATTTTTGAATCAAACACTTAACCGTGTAGAGAGATCTAGAGTGAGAAATACTTCATGGCTAACACAAATGAAAGAGATAGCTACAACGCTAAACCTCCAGTTTTTAGTGGAGAAAAATTTGACCACTAGAAGGACATAATTGAAAGTTTCTTCCTAGGCTATGACGTTGATCTATGGGCTATTGTCACAAATGGTTATGAACCACCCATTTCTGCAATTAGTATCCCTATTCGAAGCAGCAGAATGAATGATGATCAGAAGCGTGATTTCAAGAATCACCATAAAGCAAGTACCATTATGTTAAATGGAATCTCCTACAATGAGTACGAGAAGATCACCAATAGGGAAACAACCAAAGAAATCCTTGATTCTTTGAAGATAACTCAACGAAGGCAATAATAAAGTTAAAGAGACTAAGGCTCTCGCCTTATTCTAGAAGTATGAAGCCTTTAGAATGGAAGATGATGAAGTTGTTGAAGTGATGTTATCAAGGTTCCAAACCTTAGTTGCAGGACTTAAGGTTCTGAAAAAAGGATACACTATAACAAATCATGTCAAGAAGATAATCAGAAGTCTTCCCAATAAGTGGAGACCTATGGTTACTGCTCTGGAGTTATCCAAGGATCTGAACATCATAAGTCTTGAAGAACTTATCAGCTCTCTTAGAAGTCATGAAATAGAGATAGAAGAAGATGAACCTTAGAAGAAAAGAAAATTTGTTGCTCTAAAGTCTATATTAGAAAGAAGATATCCATAAAGGAACATGGCCTTTCAAGCTGAAGAGGAAGATGATGACTCTGAGAATGAAGACTTTGATGATGAAGAAGAATTATCGCTTATTTCCATAAGATTCAAACATCTCTAGAGAAAAAGACAAAACAACTTCAGAAGGCCAAGACAGAAGGGGGAACGTCTAGATTCAACCTCCAGAGGCAGACCCAACAAGGAAGTGACATGTTATGAATGCAAAGAGCCTGGACATTACATAAATGAACGTCCAAAGCTAAAGAAGGATAACTCTATAAAGGAAAGCTTCAAGAAGAACTCTTTCAAAGAAAAGAAGAAAGGACTCATGGCAACATGGGACGACTCTGAATCTGAAGCTTCAGAACCTGACTATAAGGAGGAGCAAGCAAATGTAGCATTCATGGCCATTACCTCTGGAAGTTCATCTGAAAAAGAGTCTAACTCTGAAGAGGTATTCTCTGAATTTTCTCGTTCTGATCTGGAAGCCTGTTTATCATAATCTCTGAGCTTGTATCAGAAGCTTCGATAAAAATTCAAGAACCTAAAAAGGGTTCATGAAGAGACTGTTGAAGAGTGTGATAAGCTTGAGAAAGAAGTTTCTGAACTTAAAGAAAATAATTTCGTTCTTGAAAAAGAAAATGAATTTTCAACCAATAAATGTTCGAAACTTGAAGAAACTCTTTCTAAAGCTCCGCCTACTTCTAACACTATCATATACAAATATGAAAAAGCTTTTCAGAAATTTTTGAATAACGGACTTGAAAGAAGCAAAATGGCTTCTATGATCTATGGTGTTAGTCATAATAAGTGTTGGTTCTATGTGTTGGCATCAATTTTGGTAAAACTTAGTGTTATCACAAGATGTCACGCGTGTTGTCTTGACATGTGATATCAGCTTCCTGCAGGATGTTTGATATGGTTGTGCAGGATGTTTTCAAGACGTCAGACCCGATGTTAAGACATGTGCATACAGAACATTCAGTCTGAATGTTATGTGTTTTGTTGTTGCGCTTTTCATGAAAATCTTTGTGTGCTTATGTGGAGAGTGCATGCGTTATTCAAGGAGTAATTCTATTTAAAGCCAAAATATTTTGTCTCCCTAAAAGGAATGATTAGTTGCTATTTCTTAGGGAATATACTTTAAATTGAATTAGGGTTTCATGCTGCCAAGGCCCATTCAGAAAGCGTCTATATAAAGACTTTGTAAACCCTATTTTAGATATACAAGATACGAACGATAAAGAGAGAGAGTTTAGGGTTTTAGCCTTGTGTGAGCTTGTGTATTGCGAGCCATTCATACATATTATTGATGTATGTAATTGGACTGAGTTTTTGAGTTGTAATTTGTCCACTCTAAGCTTTGAAGTAAGAGTGTATTTGTTTACTTGATTGAAGCTTTTAAGAAAGATCAAGTATGTGTCCTTGAAGTGTGTCTTCTTTCTTTTGTATTTTCTTTTATGTCACTGTTGTGATAGAGGGGGAGTCAGTAGAGTCTCATATCTAAGAGTTCTTAGATAGAAGTCACACGGGTAGAGATTAGGTGAAAAGACTGTAACTTGAAGTTGTTTACTGAGAGTCTTTGAACTAATTCTGTTTAGTGGATTTCCTTCCTGGCTTGGTAGCCCCTAGACGTAGGTGAGTTTGCACCGAACTGGGTTAACAATTGCTTGTGTCGCTTTTTCAATTGGTTAATGATTTTTATTCTGTTCATATTTCATCTGATTGTTCAGATATTAGTGTCGTGACATTACCTTCGACATCTCATATATGATACCAGAATTTCAATAAGAAAAGAGGAATTGGTTATGACTCTGATGAAGATGATCTAAAACCTTCTATAGAAAACAAATCTAAATCTCCTTTTTCTTATCATTATACACCTGCACAAACACAGAAGTTTAATAACGCTAGAAAATAGTGTATATTGCAGTTATCTTGTGCAGTAGAGTTAAAACACCAATCATGGTAACTGGACTCTGGATGCTCGCAACACATGACAGAAAGAAAGCATATGTTCCAAAACCTGAAACTTAAAGATACTTGTTTTGTAGGCTTTTGAGAAAATCAGAAAGGAAAAATCAGAGGATCTGGAACAGTTGATAATAGATCTCTTCCCTCTATTTCTGGTGTCCTCTATGTTGAGGGATTAATGCATAACTTGTTACCCATAAGTCAATTAAGTGATAACGGTTATGATATAATCTTTAATAAAAAAACCTGCAAAACTGTTAATCACAAAAATGGCACAGTCCTTTTCACTGGAAAGAGGAAGAACAACATTTATAAATAAAGCTTTCATATTTAAAAAATCAAAATGTAAAATGCTTGATGTCTGTAAATGAAGAGCAATGAGTGTGGTATAGACGCTTGGGTCACATTAGCTTGATGAGGACTTCTCAGCTAAATAAAATTGAGTTAGTCAGAGGCCTACCTAAGCTGAAGTTTTCTTCAGATGCTCTTTGTGAAGCATGCCAGAAAGGTAAATTTTCTAAAACAACTTTCAAAACCAAAAATGTTATTTCTACCTCCAGACCTCTGGAACTTCTACACATTGATCTTTTTGGACCTGTTAAGACAATGTCAGTCAACGGTAAGAAGTATGAACTTGTCATTATTGATGATTATAGTCGTTGGACATGGGTAAGATTCTTAAGGCACAAGAATGAGTCACATTCTGTGTTCACCAGTTTCTGTTCAAAAGTGAAAAATGAATTTGACTCTAAAATCATCAAAGTCAGAAGTGATCATGGTGGAGAATTTGAAAACAAACTTTTTAAAGAACTTTTTGACTCTAATGGAATATCCCATGATTTCTCCTGTCCTAGAACTCCACAACATAATGGAGTTGTAGAAAGGAAGAATAGGACTCTCCAAGAAATGGTCAGAACCATGATCAAGGAAACTAATGCGGCTAAGCACTTCTGGGGAGAAGCTGTGAATATGACATGTTATATTCAGAATAGAATCTCCGTCAAACCTATTTTGGATAAGACTCCTTATGAACTGTGCAAGGGAAGAAAACCCAATGTTTCTTATTTTCATCCTTTTGGATGTTCTTCTTTTATTCTGAATACTAAATATAATCTGAACAAGTTTGACTATAAGGCACAAAAGTGTATTATGTTGGGATACTCAGGACGGTCTAAAAGATATAGAGTATACAAAATACAGAAACACAAATTGTGGAAGAATCAATACATGTCAAATTTGATGATAAGCTTGACTCAGAAAATTCAAAGCTATTTGAGAAATTTGCAGGTCTGGAGATAACACTTGCAGGTTCTGACGAAAAGACCAAAGAATCTGAAGAAGCAGAAAGAGGAACTTCAGAAGCACCTGAAATCACAACCAATTAGAAAAGACCAAGAAATAGGCAGAATATTTCTGAAGAATTGATTCTGGGGAACAAGAATGAACCTGTCAAAACAAGATCAACATTCAAAGTTTCTGAAGAAACACTTTTGGGACTAGTATCTCTGATAGAGCCAACATCCTGTGAAGAAGCTCTTCAAGACAAAGAATGGATTCTGGAAATGAAAGAAGAACTTGATCAGTTTTCCAAGAATGATGTTTGGGATCTTGTACCAAGACCCAAGGGAACCCATGTGATTGGAACCAAATGGGTCTACAGAAACAAGTTAAATGAAAAAGGTGAAGTGGTCAGAAACAAAGCACGGCTGGTGGCATAAGGTTATAGTCAACAAGAAGCAATTGACTACAATGAAACCTTTGCTCCAGTCGCGAGGTTAGAATCTACCCGTCTCCTTGTATCTTTTGTTGTTAATTATTCTATTAAGTTATATCAGATGGACGTCAAAAGCGTGTTTCTGAACTGTTATATTTATGAAGAAGTGTATGTCCATCAACCTCTTGACTTTGAAAACTAAAAATTCTAGAACATGTCTTTAAACTTAAGAAATCTCTTTACGGTCTGAAATAAGCTCCCAAAGCTTGGTATGAAAGACTTAGTTCATTTCTTCTAGAAAATTATTTTATCAAAGGCAAAGTGAACTCCAAAATCTTCTGCAAAAATATCAAAAACGATCTTATGATTTGTCAGATTTATGTTGATGACATAATATTTGGCTTTGCTAACCCCTCTATTTGCCAAGAATTTTCTGAGTTAATGCAGGCAGAATTTGAGATGAGTCTAATGCAAGATCTAAAGTTCTTTCTAGGAATTCAATCAATCAAACATCAGAAGCCACGTATGTCTATCAAAGCAAATACACAAAAGATATTCTAAAGAAATTTGGCATGTCAGAAAGCAAACCAGCCAAGACTTCCATGCATCCCACTTGCATTCTGGAGAAAGAAGAAGTAAGTCAAAAGGTTTTTCAGAAACTCTATTATGGTATGATAGGTTCTCTCCTCTATCTGAATGCTTCACGTTTAGATATATTATTCAGTGTGTGTCTATGTGCTATATTTCGGTCAGATCGAAGGGAATCTCACTTAACCGCTGTTAAGAGAATCCTTAGGTATCTGAAAGGAACACCTAACCTTGGCCTGAAGTATGAGAAAACATCAGAGTATAGGATTTCTGGGTATTATGATGCAGATTACGTTGGATATAGGTTGGAATGCAAAAGCACATTTGGGAATTGTCAGTTTCTGGGAGGAAACCTCATCTCGTGGGCAAGCAAAAGAAAATCAACCATTGCACTGTAAACTACAGAAGCAGAATACATTTCAGCTTCATTGTGCATCACTCAGATGGTCTGGATGAAGAATCAACTTGAGGACTTTCAGATTTATGAGAGTAGCATCCCAATCTTTTGTGTCAATCCTGCAGCTATATGTTTAAGTAAGAATCCTATTTTACATTCCAGAGCGAAACACATAGAAATTAAACACCATTTTATCAAAGACTATGTTCAGAAAGGGATAACTACTTTAAAATTTATAGATACAAACCATCAGTGGGCTGATATCTTTATAAAATCCTTGGCTGAAGATAAATTTCTTTTCATTCTGAAACATTTAAATATGGCAGATTGCCCAAAATTCATCTGAATATGTGATTCTCCTCTCTAATGTTAAATTAGACTTTGACTTAAGCATATTATGTTTTCTGGTTCTGATTCTTCTACAAGTTAGAAGATATCTGAATCAAAAACCTTTTGAGTCAAAAACCTTTTCGTATTCTTGACTCCAGAAACATCAACATGTAGTCTCTCAAACATGTGGTTGTGGATCTTCTAGAAACCTGTCTAGCTCAGAACTCAAAGGCCAAACTATTGAGATCCCCTCTATAAGACCCCAATTTTGACCCTAAGACCCCTCATGCTATCTCATTATATGCATTAGCATTAAGATCACAACTTGGCATCCTCCTTACCCCCCATTCATTGGGTTTGCATTGGGAGAGATCACCAAGAACAATTTAATTGTATCATACTTTGTTTTTCATTATTTACTAACCAAAATACCAAAAATATGTCAATGCATAGTTTGTTGCTTTTGTAGGTAGTGTGTATGCTCACCTATGCTCTATCAAGCTCATAATAGGGTTTAAGACCCTCAATGCAAGGAGTTCAATCAAGATTTGGTTTACATTGTCTCTAAGCATCATATATGGATCCCCATGGTCTTCACATGTTATTTTTATCAAGACATCATCAATAGTTTGGAGTTTGTTTGCCTTAGAAACCCTAATTCATCTGGGTATCTTGTGTGACTTCTTCAACAAGTTTCTTCAACAATTGATAAAAATTTAAAGGGATACTTCACATTACATCCTTTTATGAATATATGATCCTCCATGAGTCCCAAAAGTCAAGATAATGTCAATCTAGCAAGTTGGTTCATGGTGGTTGGCTAGAGAAAGTCAACTGGTCAAAACTGGGGTTCCCTAGACCCTATCTCCTACAATTATTGTCATATGAAAATGATTCCAAGAGAAACTTTACTCAAAATGACATTCCAAAAAACTTTCATGTTTAAGTCTAGTGCTAGTTTTGCCTGTAAAGTCATTTTTTATGGTGAAAGATTATAGGTCATTTTGTCTGAACCCTAGTTTGGAGGTCAACTTCCCAAGACCATAACTTGCTCAATTTTTATAAAATGAAAGCCATTAAAATTGCATGATAAAATTCAAGATGTCTAATTCAACTTTTATGTTTGAAGGAAGTTCAAATTCAACTTGAAAATGCATGTTCCAAGAGGAAACATTATAGGTCATTTTGGGTCAATACCATTGAACAAGTGATTTTCCTCAACTTCTAAAATGAATAACTCCTTCATTACAAATCCAAATAAGGTAAGATTTGTGACCAAATTGAATAGGTTTTAAAGAGCTACAACTTTGATGAAGGAACTTTTATCATTTGAGGTGCATAAAAAAGTTATTCAAGGTGGAAGAAGTGAACATTTAACTTGGGACTTAGAAAATTTTCAAATATGTTTGATTTCCCAAACTTCCACCTCAAAATTCATCATGATCCAAGCTTCAAATGAAAACGTGTTGAACATGAAAGTTGTTCCCCCTGATCTCAACTTTCCAAAAAGTCCAAGATCATCTCATTTGGGTCAAAATTGAGGGACTTGCACATAGTTTCATTATGGGAAGTGTTTTAGCAAGATTGGATTTCAAGTGATCAATTTCTTTTGCATGCTTCCACATGATGGATTCAGTACACTTTGCGCACGAATTGGAAGTGGATTACATCATTCCTAAGGCCCAAATCATTTGCCATGCATCCATGCAAGGAGGTTTCTAAAATTGGCCAAATTTCAAGTGGTACAAATATCAAGTGCATTGCCTATTTAAACAAGCTTAAGGCTTCAGATTCATCATCAACACCTTGCCCAAGCTTTGCTAGACTGATTCAAACCCCCACTGTCGTAGAATTTCTGAAGGTTTCTCTTGAAATCAAGCTTGAACTTCATCTTCTGTTTGGAAGTTCAAACTCCAGAAATTCACTTCCCTTTTCATCTCAATTGACTTCTTCAAGCAAGAGGAAGAGAGAGCAATCAAATCCAGATCCAGATCAAGTGGAATTAGATAAACTCGAAGATGATTTTTCAGAAACTTCTTCTCTTTGATTCTCCCTCAATTCTTCACCATTCTTTGTGATTTTTGGTTGTCTGAAGTCCTATCAATGTAGGCAAGAAGATTGAGTTGCTTTGAGGTTAAATCGAAGCAACTCAGTTCATGATCCTCAAAATTCAAATCCCTGTATCTTTTTATATACTTGGAATTTGATAAAATTGAGGCCAGATTCGAGCTCCTGAGCATTTTTTCTTTAAATCCATGTCTTGCTTTTTCATTTTGGTGATGGTTAATGGTGGACCAGTCCAGTGAGGTCCACCGGAGAAGAAGATCGGAGCTCTGGCTTCAGTGATGTGTTGTCATGCATCTCAACCATAGGATCCAGTTTAAATGTTTTAATCTCATGCGTTGCTTTTGATTACTAAACCTATGTCGCATTGACTGCAGTGCATCATGGAATGCACACTTATCACCATATGATCTACCACCTCAATTAAGGAGGGAGATCAGATGGTTCTCATTTTTATGAGTTTCTGATTCTTTCATTTAATTGCTTATTTTTAATTAATTCATATTAATTTCATTTTTAATCCAAAAAATATGGGTCTTTCACCAACACATTTCAAATATTTTCCTCTTTCATTTTCTAAATTAAAATTAGTTTTTGGATTAATTTTGATATTTTTCACGAATTAATTGTTTTTCTGCATATTTTTAATTGTTTAAAAATACTTCTGACTTTTCAAAAATAATGAAATTTTTTGTCCAAGGTCCTTTGACCTTATTTGACCTATGATAAATCTCTTAGCCTTTTATTTGGTGTTTTGAAGAGGTTTTAGGTTTTTGATAAAAAATAATTTAATTTAAATGCATTTAAATTTGATTTTTAATTGATTAATTGCGTAGAAATTATGTTGAGCTATTTTTATTGACTTGTGAAGTTTGACTATTTGTTTGGACCTTGGTCAAGGTTGATTTGACTTTTGTTGGATTAAAATAATTGGATTTAGGGGATTGATGAAATGTACATTTCGTCTCCCAAAATGAATGAATGATTTTAATTTGATAAAATTCCTCCCATGACCAATTTGTGTTTGTCTCATCTCCCCTCCCTCTTCATCTTCAATCCCATTCTATCCCACCCCTTTCATTGACCAATGAAGTCTCAATATCCTAAGGCTAATTGGTTCATCAATAACTTCATGTTAGATGAACCAATACAAGTATGGATGGGATTAGGTTCATCCTTTGATCATTTTCTTTTTTAGTATGGTATGATTTAGGAGTATGGTTCATTATACCATAGATCTAACATGCATTAACACCAAAAAATTTATTGGCCGACCTCAGATAGTTGTGACTTCTACATAAGTCCAATTACGATTTCTTAACGTGGCGCTAAATTTTAACCCTAAGAGCATAACATTCTAGTAAGTGAGATTGTAAGTCTCCCCCCTAACTTCTAGTAAGTGAGATTGTGAATAGAGGGTTGAGTGTTCTCCAAAGAATGACTTAATCAATTGAAAAGCAAAAACTCCACTAACTTCTAATAAATTAACATTTGACTAACTTCTTATTATTATTGCTTTTAATTCCAAGCCATTTACTTTATGTCATTTAAATTTGAGTTATTTACCATTTCATTTGCCATTTACATACCATTTAACTTGTTTATGTTTATGCCATTTTTACTTTGCTCACTTGAGCCATATATTGTGTTTGTAGATATTTGTTTAAGTATCTTGTTTGTGTTTTTGGTCTTAGGACCTTAAAATATCTAATAAACAACAAAAACCCTAGAAAATGTTTGTGTGGACTGTTGAATTTGATTTGAGCTTTGGACTTAGAATTAGGCAACATTCCCTATGCAAAAGGACTTGGCCAATGCTAATATCTCTAAACCAAATCATTGAGAATTGAGCTTTTATCTGATACAATTATTGAGATCCACTTGAATTCCTCTGCCACATGGTCTTGATGCAAATGTTACTTTGAACCTGTGCTTAATGCCTTATTCTGAGCCATTCAATGAGTATGTCATCTGATACATGGGAAGATTAAGAAGAAGACTATGAAGTTCCTAGATTAGATGTGGCTATCTTTATTTGATGCCTTGCTCTTCACCTTGCTACTTGATTATTGATATTGCTTGATTCTAAAGTCCAAAGGCAAAATGGGTTTCTATATGACATTCTTGTCTATTGGATTGCATCCCATTTGTCAGATCTTTTCAACTCTTAACTTTTAAATTTTATGCTTAGGATTAGTCTCTTCATCTCCTCCAATTTCTTAAATTTCAAATCCCCCCCCCCTTTTTCAAAAAAACTTCTTTGCTTGTGATTTCTAAACTTAGACTATATTTCAAATTAGAAACTTTGGCCTTATGCCATTGCATTTTAAAAATCTTTTCTTAAATCAAACTTGTAAATAAACTTAACCATATTGACTTAAAATTTCAAAAGACAAAAAGAACTAACACCCATTCAAAATCTTTTAGGCCCCTTTGTACGTCTTTTTAAATTTAAATTGTGTTAAAAGCAATCCACTCATTTTGAAATTGATACCACGAACTACGAGGTTTTGATCCCTCATTTTTATGTTGGTACGTACGCACAAGTCTGAAGGTCTTTTCAAACACAAAAATATAATTGATGAATTCTTTTCTCATCCCCACACTCTATTTATTGCAAACATCATTTTATACCAAAAACACATACACACATAAAAAAGGGCTTCCAAGGAGTACCTAGGACATTTTGGGTGCTAACACCTTCCCTCTATGTAACCAAACCCCTTACCTGTAATCTCTGGCCTTTTATTAGTTTTGATTTGGAAACTTCTTATCTTTGGGTTTTGTTCATACTTTTCCCTTTTCCTTTGGAAACAATAAAAGCGCGGTGGCGACTCTGGTTTTATTGACGTTAAGCTTATCCATAACTTAATGGTCATGAATTTACCGTTAAAAAAATTAAGTGGCGACTCTGCTAGGGAGTAGTCCTCAGTGGGTTTAGCCTACTATTTTATGTGTATATAATTGTATATTTGATGTTTATATATTTGGTTGTGTGATATAATCTACTTGTTGTGCTTGGTGATCTCTGAGTGGTGAGATAAGTTCTAACCCAAACTTGAGTGTAATTAAGATAGGAGGATGGTATAGTCATGTTCGACTTGTATGGAGTAGTCCTCAACAAGTTGGCTTGAAATCCATCTACTCAGTGGAGACCCTTTTGGAGCTATTGATGTCACACAAGTTATTTGTTGTTAGGCATTACTCTCTCTGATTTGGGGTCTGAGAAGCCGAGGACCTTAGAACATTTACCCCAACTTGGCCTATTTAGGACGTAGTGCGGAGACTGTTCAGGTGTAGACTTGATAACGGTTGTTACGCGATACTACATTCAAACGAGTTTCTCTTGAGAATATTATGGGTTGATGAGTTAGTCATCCTAACCTATAATATCTGAAAGATGGAATTAAGACTCTGGGAACTTTTTAGAACATGATCTACATGTTTTTTATCCTTAGTCCACTCCTTTGGGATGGTTCTTAACCTGACTCCATGCTCGCGACTCACAACAAACCTTTGATTCTTGGTTGATCCAATCAAGTATTGTCAATATCAATGGAACTTGGGTGTTGGTAAGGAGAAAACCATAATCCACCAAAATGGATTATTGATCTTGACAATGACTTGATTCATCCCTTGACCTTTGTTGGGTTGCCTTGTGTGTGATCCCTTATTTGTGATTATTGCATTCATGCATTCATGCGCATCATAACATTCATCACACGAAAAATAGCTTCAAGGAATTAAGGTTTTATTTGCAAATGTTTTCAGACCATGGGTTGTGGACGAAGGAACACTAAGAAGTACAGTTTCAGATGTCGTGATTTGAAAGAGCTAAGGAAGCTATCATCTTTTGTATTAGATCCCTTAGACTTTAAGCAACGTCATGGGAAGCTTTTATCTGTGTTATCTACTAATATGGTTGAAGGACTCTTGAGTGTGTTGGTTCAGTTTTATGATCTTCTCTACCGTTGCTTCATTTTTCTCGATTTTCAGCTTATGCCTACGTTAGAGGAGTATGCCCATCTCTTGGGAATACCTGTTTCTGACAAGTTGCCTTTTAGTGGATTGGAGGAGATTCCCAAATCTCATATCATAGTTGAAGCTCTTCATCTGAAGAAGTCTGAGATTGAGGCTCATTGGGTGAAGAAAGGAGGAATGTTTGGGTTGACTTTTGAGTTCCTTATAGGGAAAGCTACTGCCTTTGCTCAAGCTGGTAGTGTTGACGCTTTTGGAGCCATCTTTGTATTGCTCATCTATGATTTAGCTTTTTTCTCTAACATTGACGGTTTTGTTGATGTTAACACCATTAGAATCTTCTTGATTGGGAATCTTGTGTCCACTCTGTTGGGTGATATGTACTTCTCTTTGCATTTGAGGAATTCTAAAGGTGGTGGAACTATTGTGTGATGTATTCCTCTTTTGTACAAGTGGTTTATTTTGCACTTTCCTCAGACACCTGCTTTTGTGGAGAACAAGCAATGTCTACGGTGGTCTCAGGGACTTATGTCCCTCACTAATGATGATATAATTTGGTATGACTCCGCATTGAGTAGTTTGGATATTATTGATAGTTGTGGTGAATTCTCTCATGTTCCTCTCATTGGTACACAAGGAGGAAGCAACTACAACCCTACTTTGGCTCATCGTCAACTTGGGTTCCCCTTGAGTGACAAACCTAATAACACTCAGTTAGAAGGTATTTTATATCAAGAGGGTAAAGATCCCCAACATTTGAAGCAGAAGATGATGCATTCTTGGCATAACATGCATAGGAAAGGAATATCCGAGCTTGGTCCGTGCAACTGTGTAACTTTGGAGGCTTACACTACTTGGGTGAAGAAGAGAGCTTTGGAGTTAAAGATGCCTTATACTTGTGAGAGACCTATGTTTATGGTTATGGCTGAGTCATTAACTCTACCTAACCAAGATGTAGAGGAGTTGGAAGACGCACTTACCAAGATGAAACAAGAGAAAGATATGTGGGAAGAGCGGTTCCATGCTTTGAGCCGAAAGCATGATGAGTTGCAACTTGAGTCTAAGGATAAAGATACGCTTATTGAACTTCTTGAAGACCGAGCAGTGAAGAGACAGAGAGATCCAGAGGGTCCATCTTCCTCTCGTATGCCCCATCCTTCAGGTGCTTGGAAGAAGATTGTTGACCAGCTGGTCCTTAAGAAGGCTCAGATGAAGACATCTTTTGAGTCCGAGATCCGACGCATCCAAAGGAAGTACGTGTCTGCAGCCAGATCATCTGATATTGTTGCTAGGGATCCTTATGATGCTTAGTTTCCTTTTCTCTTGTATTTGTATTTTGGTTTCTGAAATCATACTCAGTGTAATCCTTCCAAATTATCTGAATAAAAAAGATTTTTATGGTCAATCAAATTGTTATTATTGTTATTATATATTCGCAAATAAAATAGTATGTTCCTTGAAAATAAAAACAATAAAAAACATTGCATTTCATGCATCATTTGCATAACAGGTTTCTTCTGCCAGATGTCTTATTGGTTGTTCTTCTGTGCGTCAGCCAAGCTGACTCACCGATACAACACTCGTGCCAATCAACCGAGAATCATGGAAAATTTGGAGCAAGAGAACTGAGAGTTGAAAGATGAGATTTCTCGTCTAACTGCTATGATGGAGTCTGTTCTAGCTGCTCAAAATCAATCTTCTCCAACTCCAGCAACTCATCCTCCTCAGAGGACTGTCATCTCAGAGGTTGCTACTTCAATCGTGCCCATTGCTGCTACTCAATCTGGTCTGACTATGCCTGCCGAATTCCTGTGGGGAATGCCACCAAATTTCATGCCTGAAGGGTTTGCATCCACATTTTCTTTTACGCCAGTATTTATCCCGGTCATGTCCGTTTCGCCTCCAGTTGTTCACACTCTGCCTCGTGTTGAGGACACCATCTATCATTTTGATCCGTCTGAGGGGCCCGATGTTTATGAGAAGATGGACGAGATGAAGGATCAATTCCTTGAGCTGCGAAAGGAATTGAAGACGTTGAGAGGAAAGGACTTGTTCGGTAAGAGTGTTGCTGAACTTTTCTTAGTGCCCTGAATGTCAAGATCCCGATGAAGTTCAAAGTCCCTGACTTTGAAAAGTATAAGGGAAATACCTGTCCGCTTAGCCACCTCGTCATGTATGCCAGGAAAATGTCAATGTAAACTGATAATGATCAGTTATTAATTCACTACATCAAAGACAGACTGACTGGTGCCACTTTGAGGTGGTACATGGGGCTAGATAGTGCAAGTATTCGCACGTTCAACAATTTGGGTGAAGCTTTTGTGAAATAGTATAAGTACAACATGGACATGGCGCCTGATAGAGACCAACTAAGGTATATGTCTCAGAAGGACAAGGAGACATTCAAAGAGTATGCTCAGAGGTGGAGAGAGCTTGTTGCTCAGATTAACCCTCCGTTGGAAGAGAAGGAGATGACCAAGATTTTCCTTAAGATCCTGAGTTCGTTTTATTACGAACGAATGATTACTAGTTCCCCTAGTGACTTTACCGAGATGGTAAACATGGGGATGAGATTAGAGGAAAGAGTCTGAGAGGGACATCTATCTAAGGAAGAGGTGTCATCGAGAAAGAAATATGGAAGCTGTTTCGCCAAAAAGAAGGAAGGGGAAACCAATGCAGTGTCCGTAGGGAGGTAGAGGAAGCCTCATGTCAAAAGAAATCAGCAACCGCGTCAGCATCATCACCAAGTTTCGTCAGTTATTCCAGTATTTTCAAACAATTCAAACAATCAATCAATGCCAATTCAACAACAACGTCAACAACAACCGCAACAAAGAACAAACAACTACAACAACAACAACAATAATCAACAACAACCAAACTTATAGAGGAAGAAAGTCTCTTTTAACCCTATTCCTATGACATACACCAAACTTTATCCGTCTTTGGTTCTCAAGAACCTACTTCAGCCAAGAAATCCTCCTCAAATTCCAGAACCACTTCCGTGGTGGTATAAGCCCGAACTCCGTTGTGCTTTTCATCAAGGAGATCCTGGCCATGATACCGAAAACTGCTACATGTTAAAGTATGAGGTACAAAAGCTTGTAAAGAGTGGGATGGTGTCCTTTGAGGACCGTGCGCTGAATGTGAAAGCCAATCCTTTGCCCGCTCATGGTAATTCCTCTATTAATATGGTAGATGGTTGTCTAGGAAGTTTCCGAGTGTTCGATGTGCAACGTATTCGTCGGTCCTTGGTAGAGATGCATAGGACCCAGTGTACCATCAGTGATTGTGAGCACGACCATGATGGATGTGCAATTTGCAGTGTAAACCCCCGTGGGTGTTGGATCGTCAAGAGAGATATCTAGACGTTGATGGATGAGGATGTAATCCAGATCCAACAGTCAAGGGATATAGATGATGCCAATGTAATCATTCTAGTGTTTAACACCCCTGAGTGGGTAGTGATTCAATTTGACAGTAGCAGCAGCAACAACGTCAACAGATTGGTATCGCCGTTAGTGATACGGTTAGCGGGCCCCGTCCCGTATGCATCCGATAGAGCTGTTCCTTATCAGTATAATCCTACCATGGTAGAGAATGGTCAAAAGGTTCTGTTGCCTACGACCAATTCTGTTGTGAACATTGCTGATGTTACGAAGGTGACCCGTAGTGGTCGTGTTTTTGGTCCCGTTTTCCCGAAGGATGTAGAAGATGTTGGTAAGAAAGTTGATGTGCCTGTGGTGAATCCGGTTAGTGCTCCAATGTGTCAGTATGGCGAGTCCAGCAAATTAAAGCCTAACAATGATGATGAGGTACTAAGATTGATAAAGAAAAGTGAATTTAACGTGGTGGAGCAGTTTCTCCAAACTCCTTCGAAGATTTCAGTGTTGTCTCTGCTCACGAATTCTGAAGCGCACAAAGAAGCATTGCAAAGAGTGTTGGAGCAAGCCTATGTCGAGCACGATGTAATTGTGGATCAATTTGACCACATTAGGGTTAACATCACTTCCTACAATAACTTGAGCTTTTGTGATGAAGAACTTACCGAGGAAGGAAGAAATCACAATCTGGCACTACATGTATCGATGAACTGTAAGGAGGATGCTTTGTCAAATGTGTTGGTTGATACCGGTTCCTCTCTGAATGAACTCCCAAAATCAACTCTGTCAAGGTTATCATATCAAGGCGCCCCGATGAGGTACAATGGTCTAATCGTCAAAGCTTTTGATGGTTCTCGCAAGACTGTTATAGGAGAAGTGGATCTTCCAGTAAAGATAGGTCTGAGTGATTTTCAGATTACTTTTCAAGTAATGGATATCCACCCGGACTATAGCTGCTTGTTGGGAAGGCCATGGATCCATGAGGCTGAAGCTGTGACGTCTACTCTGCACCAAAACTTGAAATTTGTGAAGAATGGCAAGCTTGGCATTGTAGGTGGGGAGAAAGCACTGTTGGTGAGCCATCTGTCGTCTTTTTCATATGTGGAAGCTGAGGAGGAGGTTGGAACTCTATTCCAAGCTCTATTTATTGCCGAAGTAAAGAAAACTGGGGTACCCATGTCTTCTTTCAAAAATGCGTAAAAAATTGTTGAAAATGGCAGTACTGATCAGTGGGGCCGTATGGTAGAGGTCGCCGAGAACAAGAACATGGCCGGATTGGGATTCCAGCAAGGGCTGTTTAATGTCAAAGCTGAAGAAGTGCAACTGAGTTTCCGTAGTGGAGGGTTCATCCATGGTAATGAACAACACTCAGCTGCTGTAATTGAGGGTGATGAAGATGATCACTGCACCAATTTTGTGACGCATGGAAAGGCTTGTAACAATTGGGTTGTTGTTGATGTTCCTGTTATTGTCCATCACTCTAAGTAATTTGTCTTTTCATTATTTTGAGAAAATCCTTCTACTATGCCTAAGGGAGAAGTGAACATTGTTGGGCATTTTTCAATTTCATCATCAATAAAATGCAATTCTATTCATCCATATATATGCTCTTTTATTTTTACTTTTTGCTTTTTTTGAAAATGGTAATCACATAAAACATGATTACATAAATAACAAATTGTCCATATGCATAATATTTGGTCACAATTCATTTCTTTAAAATCAAAATATCAAATCATTATGCAGGTTGGTTTCTAAACCCATTGAATACAATGATCCTATTCCTTCTCCAAACTTTGAATTCCCTATATTTGAGGTTGAGGAAGAGAGTGATTGTAAGACCCTAATTTTGACCCTAAGATCCCTCATGACATCATATCATTGCTCATTGCATTGCCTCAAGGATCATAGCATGTGTGGCTCCTTTACCCTAGGGTTTGAGACCACCAAGAATGATTGTATTGTATACTATTTCTTTTCTTATTTTTTTTATTAACCAAAAGCACAAAAATATGTCACTAACTCTTTTTGTTTTGAAGCTCAAGTGATCATGTGCTCCAATGCTCCTAGGAGGCTCCTAAGCTCAATGAAGTGGCTAGATGAAGATGAGAACAAGCATGACAATGGTACAAAAAGTTCCTAATCATCATATATGTCTCCCAAGTATCTCAATTTTCCAATTTTATCAGGATAACCCAAGGGGCTTGAGGATTGTTTCCCAAGGAAACCCTAATTCAACTGTTCATTGATTGTGCCTTGCTCATAAAGCAACCTCAACCTATGATCAAATTCAATCAAGGGAAGTTATTTAATTAATTATTTTATGAATATATGAGCCTATGTGAGTATCCTAAATCATTCATTCATCAAGATTTGAGGTTTGGCCTTGAGAAGTTGACCAGTCAAGTCATCTGACTAAACTGAGGATCACTGAGACACGACTTTTAATGTGTTTGTCAAATGAAGATGACCCCAAGAGAAAAAGTGTTATTAAGAACCATATGAAAAACTTTAATGTTCATCAAAAATCCATTTGAAACTTGGAAGGTAATCATTCATTTCAAAACATTATAGGTCATTTTGACTAAAACCCTAATTTTGGGTCTACTTCTCAAGGACCTAACTTCCTTATTTTTTATGATTTTGAGATAAGACCAAATGAATTGGAAATCTTAAGATATCTAATTCAAATTTTATGTTGGACAAAATTTCATAATCCTAAAAGAAACACATTTGATAATACAAAACATTATAGGTCACTTTGGACCAAAGTCATTGAATTGGAAAAATGTCCAACTTCAAGTGCCCATAACGTTCTCATTAAAAATGAAAATGATGCAAACTTTGATGTTGGAGGTGTTTCCATTTTAGGCTTGCATCATTGAAACATAAGGGCTTGAAGTTGCTTGGTTTTGGAAAAAAAATTCAAAGGGAACCTAGACATGTTTTGTACCCCAAACTTCAAAGCCAATTTTCATAAATTTCCAAAGTCCAAATGGATTTTTGCCCAACATAACTTTTGTTCCTTATTCCAAGAGCTTTCCAACCATTACTCACATGACCATTTTTGGATTTTTCATGTGGGAGTTTCGAAGAGCTCAATGTTTATGTCAATTTATGCAAGTCACTTTGTAACTTCATGTGCAAGCAAACACTAGGCCAATTGCACGTCCAATTAAACTCCATGTGATCTCAGCATGCATTTCCATCCACTCTTGGGCTTTGCACGCGCCTGTACAGGCCCATGCATGGAAGGTCCAATTTTCATGCACACGAGCATTACACCTCATTGCATCAACTTCAACTATAAATAGAAGTGCTTGCTCATTCAAAAACGAACCTAAAGGAGATCTGAAACTCTGCAGAATTGGAAACCCAACCCTCACTCAAAGTAATTTCAGTTTTCATTTTCAAATTCAAGCTTGAATTTCAACATCCTTAGTTGATCTTCAAGTCTTAATTCCTTAGCCTTGCATCATCATTACATCTCCAGATCAAATTTGGATCAAAAGCTTGGAGAGATCGTGCTGTTCAAAGCTGCATTTCAGAGGTATATCACCAAACTATTTTGATCTGGATCTTGCTATACAATGTGAACTGCTTGAGTTTGAACTGTTTTCTGAAGTCCTCAAGCAAGAGGCATGCCAGTGGTGGTCTTAATTTCATGAATCGTGCCATTTCAGTTTGCGTACCATGATCTTCAAGCTCAGGTTTCTCTCTAAATAGAAACATTGAGGAAAATCCAAGGTTACAGGGGTGATGTACATCACCCCAGCTTCATTTTGATAACCTACTTTTTCATTTTCATTAACTTTTGAATCCCTGCGCGTGGTGGCTGGAAACAGTTAGCTGGCCGGAGAAGATGGTGGTTTCCACCACTGTCCCCACGTGGATGCTTCAGGTCCCTTGGATCTCTTTCAAATGTTATAATCGTGGCCTTGCATTTGTTTGACTTATTTTAATACAATGTGTGATGCGCTTGACCAAAGAGTACCATATGACCGCGCTTCTAAACCGTGTGATCATGCCACGTCAATTAATGAGACGGATCCAATTGGTGTTGATTTTTGCTATTTTCTTATTAATTCCATTTAATTCATTTAATTTTCAAAAATTCATAAATATTTTATTTGAAGTCACAAAAATATGAGACCAATGGCAAAAAATTTCTTGAAAAATCTAGTTTCATATTTTGATTTTTAATTATTTTTGTGACTTCATTTAATATTTTTTATGAATTATTTGGTTTTTAATAGTTTTTAATTCATTTTAAATACTTTTTGATATCTGAAAATTCCAAAAATATTTTATTAACACATATGGATCATGATGAGTCAATGAAAAATAGTCTCATCATTTTCTTAATTGATTTGAGATTTATTTGAGATTTTAATTCATATTGTGTTTTTTTATTGTTTTTAATTATTTTAAAATAGTTTCTGATTTCAAAAATTGTTGAATTTTTTTGTCAAACATTATTTGACCATGTTAGACCTATGAGAATTTAATTGGACTTGTTGAAGTTGATTTGAATTGAATTTGAGGTTTGACCATATTTTGTCCATTTTAATTTTGCATTTATTTTAATTCCAAAAATAACAAAAATATATTTGACTTGTTGACTTCTAATCTTCATTTCTCTTCTGTTTTACTTTGGTTGATGATGATTTGATTCACTTTTGACCAATTGTGTTTGACACTTTATTCTCTTTTTATTCATTTCATCTTCATCTCACTTTCTTTTCATTTTGGCCAATGAGTTAATGTCTTATGGTTGGTCTTGACATATGAGAGGCTTAACCTTCTTTGATCTAAATCAAACTCAACTTGATCCAAGATCAAGTGAGTTGCTTTGTGTCCAAGATAGGTTGCTTCTTGGTCAAGCAAAAAACCTAAAGTCCATACAAGGCCTTTCCTCTTTTCTTTTGGCATGGCAAGTTGTAAGAGCTTGGCTTACTAGTCATGATCTCTAACTTGTGTTTATTTGCCTATAGTTTCATTGACCGGCCTCAGATAGGTGTGACTACTACATTAGTCCACTTACGATTGCTTAACATAGCGCTAAATTGTCTTATGACACACTAACATAACCACTAATTACTAACTTTAATTTGAGCATTTAATTTCTTGCAATTTACTTTAATGCAATTTACTTTCTTGCTCATTTATTCATATTGCTTTTCATTTTGCTCACTTGAGCATATATTTTATGTTTATGCCATTTTCCTTTTGCTCATTTGAGCTCATTATTGTATATAAATATATTGTTGCTTTGTGGTTGTTTGTCTTTGTTTGTGTGGACCCAATGCAAAAAGGAGAAAGGACTTAGAATTAGGACCTTACCTATGCTTAAAGGAGTTCAAGAGCAACTAGGCCTCATGCCTTTAGAATGCTAAACTTGTTGAAGAGCAACTAGGCCTCATGCCTTTAGAATGCTAAACTTCAAAGGAATTCCTTTCCCAAAACTCATTCTTT
This sequence comes from Lathyrus oleraceus, assembly GCF_024323335.1. Classification (NCBI taxonomy): domain Eukaryota; kingdom Viridiplantae; phylum Streptophyta; class Magnoliopsida; order Fabales; family Fabaceae; genus Lathyrus; species Lathyrus oleraceus. The sequence continues at coordinate 597,085,879 of NC_066583.1, read as the reverse complement.
GTCCATTCCTCTTATTGTGTTGTGAACTTTTTGATGTTTGCTCTTGTGTGATAGGGATTCCATCTTGAGATAGTAAGGAGGACCATTGTCATGAGTAGCCAAGTTAAGAGAGACAAGCCAAGTGGAGATCCTAGGAGCTTGGATTTAAATATTGTGTGATTGCTTGTTGATTGCTAAGTCTAAAGGAAAGGAGTATCTTGAATCATCTCTATGATCTCAAGAAAAGGAACTCCAAGGGTTTTATCTCTTCTCTTATCTTTGTATGCTTTAGGACTAGCCCTTCTCTTCTTCTCCTCACTCTAACCCAAGCCAAACTCTCTTTGTGAAAATTTTGACATTGTTTTCAAATTAGAAACCTAGGCCTTATGCCTTTGACTTTTCACAATCTTTTCATTAATACTCATTGTGAATAAACCTTAATTCAACTTTGACTTCATTTTGTAAATAAATCTAACTTGTAAATACAACTCACTTCAAGTTGATTTTGTGGTTCCAATGGCCACCTTTGTTAAAAAATTTCATAAACATTAGCCATAGGTTTGATTTATCATAGTGGTTGATGTAAACCTCACCTTATCCTTAGTGATTGGACTATAAGTCTTCCATACTTATTATAGGGTTAACCCCTCACTAGTATGTTGAAGCTCTCCTCACATGGTGGATTGTTGGTTTAGGTTGAGTTTTCTCCCTTTGATAACAAATGACCTTAAGGCTTTTGATCAAATCAATTCACCAATCTTTTGAGATTTTTACCCCGAACTATGAGGTTTTGATCCTACCTTTGTGATGGTATGTAGGAAATGGGTTCATCCATTCAAACAACAAATTTTTAAATATAATATATTCTCTTCTCATCTCCCTAATCTATTGCACATATTTTCACAAATACCAACCTACAACACACATTTGCAAAAAGGGCTCCCTTAGAGTACTAAGGATGTTTTGGGTGCTTAAAACCTTCCCATTTCATAACCAACCCACTTACCTAGATCTCTGACATTTTTATTAGTTTTTGATTTGATAAAACTTCTTACTTGGCTTTTGTTCGCTTTTTAGCCTTTCCTTTGGACAAATAAAAGTGCGGTGGAGACTCGAATTGTATGATTACTTTTGGTTTAGTCAATAAACCATAAGATAACGAATACCCCGCTACAGTGATGAAGATGTGTCTGATGAATTATCTCGTCTACTTGAGCACGAGGAAAAAGTCATTCAGCCATTCGAAAAGCAGATTGAGTTCGTCAACTTGGGTTCCGAAGAAGATGTGAAGGAAGTCAAGATTGGGTCTCAAATGTGTCCAGAGGTTAAGAAGGGGTTGATTGATCTTCTTAGAGAGTATTCCGATGTGTTTGCTTGGTCCTATCAAGACATGCCTGGTTTGGATTCTAAGATTGTGGAGCATAAATTACCGTTGAAGCCAGAATGCCCGCCAGTTAAGCAAAAATTGAGGAGGACTCACCCTGAAATGGCAGTAAAGATCAAAGAAGAAGTGCAAAAGCAGATCGATGTCGGCTTCCTTGTTACCGCCGAGTATCCGCAATGGGTGGCCAATATTGTGCCTGATCCTAAGAAGTATGGAAAAGTCCGCATGTGTGTTGATTATAGAGATTGGAACAAAGTTAGTCTAAAAGATGATTTTCCTCTGCCACACATTGATATGTTGGTAGATAATACAGCTAAATTCAAAGTCTTTTCGTTTATGGACGGATTTTCTGGTTATAATCAAATCAAGATGGCACCCGAAGATATGGAGAAGACCACATTCATTACACCCCGGGGAACATTCTGTTATAGAGTGATGCCTTTCGGTTTAAAGAACGCTGGTGCAACATACTAGAGAGCCATGGCTACTCTTTTTCATGGTATGATGCATAAAGAGATTGAAGCATATGTTATGATATGATTGCTAAATCTAGTGATAAAGAAGAACATGTTGAGCATTTGTTGAAGCTATTCTAGCGTTTGAGGAAGTACAAACTCCGCTTCAATCCCAATAAAAGTACTTTTGGTGATCGTTCTGGTAAGTTGTTGGGCTTTATTGTCAGCGAGAAAGGTATTGAAGTTGATCCTGCTAAGGTCAAAGAAATACAAGAGATGCCTGCGTCCAAAACTGAGAAGCAAATTAGAGGTTTTCTTGGTCGCTTGAATTATATCTCAAGATTCATATCGCATATGACTGCCACATGTGCCCCTATATTCAAGCTTCTTCGGAAAGATCAATCTTGTGATTGGACCAAGGATTTCCATAAAGCTTTTGACAGTATCAAAGAGTATCTGCTCGAGCCTCCAATTCTGTCGCCGCCTGTTGAAGGAAAACCATTGATCATGTATTTGACTGTGCTTGAAGAAATTATGGGTTGTATTCTTGGTCAGCAAGATGAATTTGGAAAGAAAGAGTATGCAATTTACTACCTCAGTAAGAAATTCATCGACTGTGAGAATCGGTATTCTATGCTTGAAAAGACTTGTTGCACATTGGCTTGGGCTGCTAAGCGTGTGCGTCAGTATATGTTGAATCATACCACTTGGTTGATGTCCAAAATGGATCCAATCAAGTATATTTTCGAGAAGCCTGCTTTAACTGGGAGAATTGCCCGTTGGCAGATGTTGTTATCTGAGTATGATATTGAATATCGATCTCAAAAGGCTATCAAAGGTAGTGTCTTGGCTGACCACTTAGCTCACCAACCGATTGAAGGTTATCCGTTAGTGCAGTATGATTTTCCTGATGAAGAGATCTTGTACCTGAAAATGAAAGATTGCGATGAACCATTGCTTGAAGAAGGGCCAAAACCTGGTTCCCGTTGGGGCATGGTATTTGATGGAGATGTTAATCAATATGGTAATGGCATTGGGGCAGTGGTTATTACTACTCAAGGCACTTATTTTCCGTTTAAAGCTATATTGACTTTCAAGTGTACAAATAATATGGCTGAGTATGAAGCTTGTATTATGGGGCTTGAAGAGGCCATTGATCTCAGAATCAAGTATTTGGACATCTATGGAGATTCGGCTTTGGTTGTGAATAAAATCAAAGGTGAATGGGATACGAATCAACCCGGTTTGATACCATATAGAGATTACGCGAGGAGGATTTCAACTTTCTTTACAAAGGTTGAATTTCATCATATCCCTCGAGATGAAAACCGGATGGCAGATGCTCTTGCAACGTTGGCTTCATTGATTGTGGTAAAATTCTAGAATGAAGTTCCTAATTTGACTGTGATGTGTCTTGATAGGCCAACCCATATATTCGCTGTTGAAGAGGTCAAAGATGAGAAACCGTGGTATTTTGATATCAAGTGTTTCCTCCAAAGTCAGATTTACCCGTCTGAGGCATCTTTAAAAGATAAGAGACTTTGAGAAGATTAGCTGGCAACTTCTACCTGAATGGTGATGTACTGTACAAAATAAACTTCGATATGGTTCTGCGCAGATGCGTGGATAGACACGAAGCAGACTTATTGATGACTGAAGTCCATAAAGGTTCCTTTGGTACTCATTCCAATGGACATGTTATGGCTAAGAAGATGTTGAGAGCAGGTTACTATTGGCTGACAATGGAATCTGACTGTTGCAAGTTTGTGAAGAAATGCCACAAATGCCAAATTTATACAGATAAGATTCATGTTCGTCCAACACTATTGAATGTCATTTCCTTCCCATGGCCCTTCTCCATGTGGGGAATTGATATGATTGGCATGATTGAGCCCAAAGCTTTGAATGGACATCATTTCATTTTGGTGTCTATTGATTACTTCACAAAGTGGGTTGAAGCGATATGATATGCAAATGTTACCAATCAAGTTGTTGTAAAGTTTATCAAGAATCTGATTATATGCCGTTATGGTGTGCCGAGGAAGATCATTACTGATAATTGGTCAAACTTGAACAATAAGATGGTTGAAGCTCTTTGCAAAGACTTCAAGATTGCATCATAACTCTTCTCCTTACAGACCTAAGATGAATGAGGCTTTTGAAGCTGCAAATAAGAACATCAAGAAGATCATTCAGAAGATGGTTGTGACCTACAAAGGTTGGCATGAGATGCTCTCATTTGCTTTGCATGGGTGTCGTACATCCGTCCGCACTTTGACAGGGGCAACCTCTTTCTCACTTGTTTATGGCATGGAAGTTGTTCTCCTAGTAGAGGTTGAGATCCCATCGTTGCGTGTTTTGATGGAAGCCAAGTTGACTGAAGCTGAATGGTGCCAAACCAGATATGACCAACTGAATTGGATTGAAGAGAAAAGGTTGACTGCAATGTGTCATGGTCAGTTATACCAGCAGACAATGAAGAAGGCATTTGATAAGAAGGTTGGACCTCGTGTGTTTAGAGAAGTGACCTTGTGCTCAAGAAGATCTTATCGTTGAAACCAGATTCTAGGGGAAAATGGACTCCTAATTATGAAGGCCCATATGTTGTAAAGAGAGCCTTTTCAGGGGATGCTTTGGTTCTTACAACTATGGATGACGAAGAGTTCACGCGTCATGTGAATGTCGATACAGTCAAGAAATACTTCGCCTAAGAAAAGAAAAGAACAACTCGCTAAGTTGAAAACCCGAAAGGGCGGCTTAGGCAAAAATGAGCTTCTCAGTGGGTTGAAAACCTGAAAGGGCGATCCAGGCAAAAATTAGAGACATAAAACAGAAAAATCTATCCCGATAAATTGAGTACCCCATCTTGGGGCAATTTTTGCAAAAATTAGGGATTATGGCAAGTAATTGCATCGTGTTGATCTTCAGTTTTGAAGACATTCTTGAGCACGTCATTGGGTTCTGATTCATCTCTCTCAACTGAAGCCAAGAACACAACGGATATCAAACTTGGTAGAAGGATTAGTGATCATTGTATTCAATGTAGCCCTTTTCCATGAAAATTACCACTTTTCAACTTTTGTAAAGATCTATGGAGTCTTGTCATTTACAGACTACCATTCTATTAAATAAAGTTGAGCCTTTTATCCAATTATTTCTACTCTTGTTTATTTAAGCTAAATAGAATTAAATTTTATGATGATCATTTTGAAATTGAATTAAAAAATTAAAATCATGTTTTTCCTGAAATAATAAAAACAATTACTTTTTAAGAGCAATCAGTTTCATTTAAGGAATATCAACAACAGTCTGAGAACAAGTAAGTCCCAAAATGTGAAGCATTGTTGGTCTTCCCCAAGAAGTTGGTTCATCTTTTCTGAACGGCAACTCAACATCTCCAGTCGGCCTTGTAATTGCCTCCCTCGAGTTGTAAGCACGTTATCTCAACAACTTGCATAGATTCAACACAGGTTGTTACTCCCCTCAGGTCGTCGACATAATTTATGCCTGATCCCTATTAGCACTGATTCTCAAGTAATATTTATGGTCCTCTGCAAGGTTGTCTCCCATTTGATATGGTGTTGACCTAAAACTCCCTGCAAATTTGATGATGCAGATCCCCAACAATTCGTCCTCTTTCCCCAGCCAGGGTCGAGCCTTTGAGAAGAATGATTCACATTCATCTGATTCATCGCTTTCTCCAGTTGTTGCTTCCATCCTGTTGAGATTGACGGAGTATGGTATCGATTGATTCATATCAGTGACATTTGTATCCTTCATGATTGTTTTGTCAGCATGATCATCATATATACATATACATATACGTCCAAAGATTTCATTATTGCATTGATTTTACATTTCTGTGATTCATCCTTTTTTTAATCCTCTGCTATGGTGGTATCCTCTCCTCCCACACAGATTTGGTATATCTGTCCTCTTTCAATTATAGAGTGTCATCCCTTTAAGTAGAAAGAGTTTAACCTTTCTCATTTCTCACTGAGTTATTTCCTCATGGATGATTATTCTTTCCCTCGGAGTCTATCCTTGATATGTTCATCTTGATCGATGACGGATATTCTTTTTTTGGTATTCTATCCAGTAATTGATAGATGTAATTCCTACTTTTTTCCGGTAGTCTATCCTTGAAATGTTCATCTTAATTAATGACGAATATTCTTCCCGTTGAGTCTATCCTTGATGTGTTCACTTTAACCAGTGACAGATATTCTCCTCTTTACGGTTTTCTGCCCAGTAACTGGTAGTTGTAAACCCTATTTGGCTTTTCCCTAGCTGGTTATTCTTACCTAGTAACTGGTAATGAATACACCTTCTTTTGCCCTCAGTGAGTCATCCTTGATATGTTTATCCTAACCAATAACGGACGTCCTCTCTGTCAGATTATGTTATCTCCTTACCCAACAACCGGTAGTGGATAATATACTTCTGTTACTCCTGTATCGAAGATCTTTTCTTCCCCAGTTGATTTCGAATGCGTATTTCTTCAGTGGAAACGCCATTTCCTATTTGATTCAGGCATTTCAACTTTGTTCTGATTTACCTGTTTCCCCTGCAGATTTCCTTTTATTCCCTGGCTGAGTCTTTCCATTGATTTATGGAATCCCTCGTGTCCCCCAGCAGTTTTAAGTCGTGGCCTGGCCTACGCACAATCTTTTATCCCCAGAGTCTCTGTCTCCCCAGTGAGTTTTCCTTACGGAATGCATTATACTCCTGTGGACTTTCAGTATCTCTAGATTCTTTCCCTTTGTGGAAACACTTCCCCCTCAAAGATTATTTTAACATTCATACCATAAGCATCATGAGGTCTATTAGGGACCAAAATTTGTTTCTAGATGTTGTTATTTAAGTCCATTCTACTGAGTCGATATGAAGATTTTAAACTTCATCTCCTCAGCTAGAACGTCCTTAAATAGGGGCAGCTGTAAGACCCTAATTTTGACCCTAAGATCCCTCATGCTATCTCATCATATGCATTAGCATTGGGATCACAACTGGGCATCCTCCTTACCCCTCATTCATTGGGTTTGCATTGGGAGATATCACCAAGCACAATTTGATTGTATCATACTTTGTTTTTCATTATTTACTAACCAAAATACCAAAAATATGTCACTGTATAGTTTGTTGCTTTTGTAGGTAGTGTGTATGCTCACATATGCTCTATCAAGCTCATATGTAGGGTTTAAGACCCTAAATGCAAGGAGTTCAATAAAAAATTGGTTTACATTGGCTCTAAGCATCATATATGGATCCCCATTATCTTCGCATGTTATTTTGATCAAGAAATCATCAAGAGTTTGGAGTTGGTTTGCCTTAGAAACCCTAATTCATCTGTGTATCTTGTGTGACTTCTTCAACAGGTTTCTTCAACAATTGATCAAATAGTTCAATGGATACTTCAGATTACATCCTTTTATGTATATATGATCCTCCATGAGTCCCAAAAGTCAAGATAATGTCAATCTAGCAAGTTGGTTCATGGTGGTTGGCCAGAGAAAGTCAACTAGTCAAAATGGGGGTTCCCTAGACCCTATCTCCTATAATTATTGTCATATGAAAATTATTCCAAGAGAAAAGTTACTGAAAATGACATTTCAAACAACTTTCATGTTTAAGTCTATAGCTAGTTTTGCTTGGAAAGTCAATTTTTATGGTGAATGATTATATGTCATTTTGTCTGAACCCTTGTTTGGAGGTCAACTTCCCAAGACCATAACTTGCTCAATTTTTATGAGATGAAAGCCATTAAATTTCATGATCAAATTAAAGATGTCTAATTCAACTTTTATGTTAGGAGGAAGTTCAAATTTAACTTGAAAATGCATGTTCCAAGAGGAAACATTATAGGTCATTTTGGGCCAATACTATTGAACAAGTGATTTTCCTTAACTTCCAAAATTAATAACTCCTTCATGCCAAATCCAAATGAGGTCAAAGAGGTTTGAAAGAGATAAAAATTTGATTAAGGAACTTTTATCATCTGAAGTCCATAGAAAAAGTTATTCAAGGTGGAAGAAGTGAACATTTTGACTTGGGACTTAGAAAATTTTCAAATATGTTTGATTTCCTAAACTTCCACCTCAAAATTCATCATGATCCAAGCTTCAAATGAAAACGTGTTGAACATGAAAGTTGTTCCCCTTAATCTCACCTTTCCAAAAAGTCTAAGATCATCTCATTTGGATCAAAATTGAGGTACTTGCGGAAGGTTTCATTATGGGAAGTGTTTTGGCAAGATTGGATTTCAAGTGATCAAATTCTTTTGCATGCTTCCACATGATGGATTCAGTACACTTTGCACATGAATTGGAAGTGGATTTCATCATTCCTAAGGTCCAAATCACTGCCCATGCAACCATACAAGAAGGTTTCTAAAAATGTCCAAATTTCAAGTGGTGCAAATATAAGGTGCATTGCCTATTTAAACAAGCTTAAGGCTTTAGATTCATCATCAACATCTTGCCCAAGCTTTGCTAGACTGATTCAAACCCCTACTACCATAGAATTTCTGAAGGTTTCTCTTGAAATCGAGCTTGAACTTAATCTTCTGTTTGGAATTTCAAACTCCAAAAATTCACTTCCCTTTTCATCTCAATTGACTTCTACAAGCAAGAGGAAGAGAAAGAAATCAAATCCAGATCAAGATCAAGTGGAATTAAATCAACTCGAAGGTGATTTTTCAAAAACTTCTTCTCTTCGATTCTCCCTCAATTCTTCACCGTTCTTTGTGATTTTTGGTTGTCTGAAGTCATATCAATGTAGGGAAGAAGATTGAGTTGCTTTAAGGTCAAATCGAAGCAACTCAGTTCATGATCCTCAAAATTCAAATCCCTGTATCTTTTTATATACTTGGAACTGGACAAAATTGAGGGCAAATTCGAGCTCCTGAGCATTTTTTCTTTAAATATATGCCTTACTTTTTCATTTTGGTGATGGTTGATGGAGGACCAGTCCAGTGAGGTCCACCGGAGAAGAAGACCGGAGCTCTGGCTCCGGTGATGTGTTGTCATGCATCTCAACCATAGGATCTAGTTTAAATGTTTTAATCTCATGCGTTGCTTTTGATTACCAAGCCTATGCCGCATTGACTGTAGTGCATCATGGAACGCGCACTTATCCCCATCTAATCTTCCATCCCAATTAATGAGGGAGATCAATGGTTCTCATTTTTTTGAATTTCTGATTATTTCATTTAATTGCTTATTTTAATTAATTCATATTAATTTCATTTTTAATCCAAAAATATGGGACTTTCACCAAAAAAATTCAAATATTTTCGTCTTTCATTTTCTGAATTAATATGATATTTTGGATTAATTTTGATATTTTTCATGAATTAATTGTTTTTGTGCATATTTTTGATTATTTAAAAATACTTCTAAGTTTTCAAAAATAATGAATTTTTTTGTCCAAGGTCCTTTGACCTTATTTGACCTATGATAAATCTCTTGCCCATTTATTTGGTGTTTTCAAGAGGTTTTAGGTTTTTGATCAAACATAATTTAATTTAAATGCATTTTAATTTGATTTTTAATTGATTAATTGTGTAGAAATTATGTTGAGATATTTTTATTGACTTGTGAAGTTTGATTATGTGTTTGGGCCTTGGTCAAGGTTGATTTGACTTTTGTTGGATTAAAATCATTGGATTTAGGGGATTGATGAAATGTACATTTCATCTCCCAAAATGAATGAATGATTTTAATTTGATAAAGTTCCTCCCATGACCAATTTGTGTTTGTCTCATCTCTCCCCCCCCCCCCCCCCCCCCATCCTTCTTCATCTTCAATCCTACCCCTTTCATTGACCAATGAAGTCTCAATATCCTAAGGCTAATTGGTTCATCAATAACTTCATGTTAGATGAACCAATACAAGTATGGATGAGATTAGGTTCATACTTTGATCATTTTCTTTTTGAGTGTGGTATGTTTTAGGAGTATGGTTCATTATACCATATCTCTAACATGCATTAACATCAAACATTTTATTACCCGACCTCAGATAGTTGTGACTTCTACTTAAGTCCAATTACGATTGCTTAACATAGCGCTAAATTTTGACCCTAAAGGCATATCATTCTAGTAAGTGAGATTGTAAGTCTCCCCCCTTTCATGGCATTGTATGGAAACTTGGCCTTTTTTCCTTCCTTTGGAAGATGTCTTGGTTCAAGGACCTATACTTGTGAATAGAGGGTTTAGTGTTCTCCAAAGAATGACTTAATCAATTGAAAAGCAAAAACTCAACTAACTTCTAATCAACTAACATTTGACTAACTTCTTATTATTATTGCTTTTAATTCCAAGTCATTTACTTTATGTCATTTAAATTCGAGTCATTTACCATTTCATTTTCCATTTACATACCATTTAACTTGTTTATGTTTATGCCATTTTTACTTTGCTCACTTGAGCCATATATTGTGTTTGTAGATATTTGTTTAAGTATATTGTTTGTGTTTGTGGTCTTAGGACCTTAAAATATCTAATAAACAACAAAAACCCTAAAAAATGTTTGTGTGGACTGTTGGATTTGATCTGAGCTTTGGACTTAGATTTAGGCAACATTCCCTATCCAAAAGGACTTGGCCAATCCTAACATCTCTGAAACCTAGTCATTGAGAATTGAGTTTTTATCTGATACAAGTATTGAGATCCACTTGAATTCCTCTGCCACATGGTCTTGATGTAAATGTTACTTTGAACCTGTGCTTAATGCCTTATTCTGATCCATTCAAGGAGTATGTCATCTGATACATGGGAAGATTAAGAAGAAGACTATGAAGTTGCTAGCTTGGATGTGGCTATCTTTATTTGATGCCTTGCTCTCCACCTTGCTACTTGATTATTGATATTGCTTTATTCTAAAGTCCAAAGGAAAAGTGGGTTTCTATATGACATTCTTGTCTATTGACTTGCATCCCATTGGTCAGATCTTTTCAACTCTTAACTTTTAAATTTTATGCTTAGGATTAGTATATTCATCTCCTCCCATTTCTTAAATTTCAAATCTCTCCCCTTTTTTCAAAAAACCTTCTTTGCTTGTGATTTCTAAACTTAGACTATATTGAAAATTAGAAACTTTGGCCTTATGCCATTGCATTTTAAAAACATTTTCTTAAATCAAACTTGTAAATAAACTTAACCATATTGACTTAAATTTTCAAAAGACAAAAATAACTAACACCCATTCAAACTCTTTTAGACCCCTTTGTGCCTCTTTTTAAATTTAAATTATGTTAAAAGCAATCCACTCATTTTGAAATTGATACCACGAACTACGAGGTTTTGATCCCTCATTTTTATCTTGGTACGTAGGCACAAGTTTGAAGGTCTTCTCATCCCCACACTCTATTTATTGCAAACATCATTTTATACCAAAAACACATACACACATAAAAAAGGGCTCCCTAGGAGTACCTAGGACACTTTGGATGCTAACACCTTCCCTCTGTATAACCAATCCCCTTACCTGTAGTCTATGGCATTTTATTAGTTTTGATTTGGAAACTTCTTATCTTTGGGTTTTGTTCGTACTTTTCCCTTTTCCTTTGGAAACAATAAAAGCACGATGGCGACTCTAGTTTTATTGATGTTAAGCTTATCCATAACTTAATGGTCATGAATTTACCGCTACAGAAATTAAGTGGCGACTCTGCTGGGGAGTAGTCCTCAGTGGGTTTAGCCTACTTTTTTATGTGTATATAATTGTGTAACACCTCAAAATTTGCCCTCCTCTCTTGGAACTAGCTTAGCATATTGCTTTTCATCTTTAGGGCATTAGTCATTGCATATTGCATATCATGTGGAAACATTGAGCAAGTCATCCTCCTAAGTCTTTCTGAGAAGATAAAGAGGTTAAAAGATTCAAGCTTGAGGGTCTCATGAATTGATCACTAATCATCTGAGGTTTGTGCTTCAATTAGGGTTTCTTGGTTCTTCAAGGAGATTGATCATTATCTTGGTTAAAATGGTACATCACCATCATCATTGGTCTTATCATCACCAGGAGATTCATTGTGCCTGATCAGTTCCTTGGGATTAGGGTTTTGACCTCTGGTCAACCCTAATCAGTTGCATGATACCAATCAGGGTTTTTCAAGGGGATGAGGTCTTAATTGAGATGGGGATCATCATATGGTTTTATTGAGCTTTTATAAGCTAGGGTTTCATTTTGGAGCCATTTAGTCAAGAGGTTGAGGCTCAAATTCATCTGTGCATGGCCAAGTCGTCTATCAGTCAACAAAAGTCAACCACAAGTCAACTGTTGGATTTGGAGGTGGGAAGTGGTTAGAAATACTTCATTCATGTTCAAACAAGTCTCATTTGACATTTCAAACATCAACATTGAAGAAAATAAAGTCAGGACAAAACTTTCCAAAAATAGAAAGTGACATGTAATTCAAAATTGCCAAAAATGGAAAGGTTTTTTCCTCAAGATTACATCATCAAGAAAGCTTCAAATGAAATTTTGTTGAACATGAAAGTTGTAGATCTTTCTCTCCCATTTCCAAAAAGTCCAAGATCATCAATTTCTCATCTGTGGTTGAGGAGATATGGATCAATCTTGGTCAAGTGAACATTGAACTTCAAAAGGGCATAACTTTCAAACCATAAGTCCAAATGAGATGGCTCTTTTTGCAACATTCTCCTTTTAACCTCTAGTTTCCAAATTTGGCATTACATGGCATGCATTCCATTCACATAAATATATGAAAATTCAATTCATTTTTGGAGGGAAAAATTCAAGTTCAAAATTGGTGAGTTATTTGCACATGCTACTATCACCATTGGCCTTAAAACATTATTTTGAGTGAAATCAAGGCCAAATTCGTACTGTTCACATGTCATTGCCATGCATAAAGGGTGAAAAATCATTTTTGCAAAACACCTCCAAACTTAACCATTTTTCATTAGCACTTGGTTTAACTTAATTAATCATGATTAGTGAGGCATATATAACACAAATCCTAACAGAATTCATCACAATTCCCAATCTTAGATCTAGAATCACAAAGTTCATGAAAATTTTCTCTCACTTTTTTCTTTGAAATTCTTCAAACACACTCCATTTTTCTTGATCAATTCATCATCTGGTAGCATTCGTGAGCAAAATTGAAGGAAGATCCAGTGGAATTCGTGCACATTGAAGCATATGCAAGCTTGAGTTCATCAATGGTGAAATCCAAATTCTGTGGAATCATGCTCAATTGAACATCAAGCATTCATCCAATTACTTGCACAAGCATCCTGGAGCAACATTTGATCCATTACAAGGCCTGGAACACGTGATTTCATCAAGCTGTTCTTCAAGAGGTCACTTTTTCGATCTCTTTAATTCATGAAATTGTTATGTGAATCTTGTAGATCTCTTTGCTGTGATCATTCTGAGCTTTAAATCACTAAAAACCATGCCATATTGAGTGAGTTTCGAATGTTTGAAGTTTGGTGCATGATTTTTGTTTCGTTCGATCCGTATGATTTACGTTGTTTTAGGCTTAACCATTAGTGGATTCATGATGTGCATTGAAAGACCTACGCATTCATGTATCCAATCTTCGTTTCTGGGAAATTTGTTCATCATGATGATGAACAGCTACTGTTCATGCGTGCGTGTTGGTTGAAGAAGATGAATGTAGTTTTAGGCCACGGTTTTATGGATGCATAAGGCCACGTTAAAAGCGTTGCAGTATATTTCGCTAGGGAAGGCTTCTGATTGGCTGCATGGGAATCCCATGCAGCGCGCCAACTTCATGTTCAAATTTTGCCCTAGTTCGATTCTTGGTTCATGCAATATTTCCAATTCCTTTCATGATTTTGCCTTTTCCCTCCATGCTATGAACCTTGCTTCTCATATCATTTTTTATTTTCTTTCTCAACTTTCAAAATTCATAAATCATTGAATAATCATCCAAAAAACATGAGGATTTTTGCATTTTGTTCCTTATTGTTTCTAGTTTTTTATCATTATTTTTTCACAAATTGTGCCTGGCTGGATTTAATTTTTCCCTAGGGTTTGTGTACATGTATCATGTTTTGACATTGCCTTGCTGAATCAATTGTGAAATGCTCAATTTTAATCCAATGCTCATGAAATTTTACATGTAGAAACTAGACATCTTGCTGGACATTTTGGTGTTGAGTTTGCATTTTTATCATGTGCCATTGCTGAGTTATGATTTTTCTAAGTTAGGTGTGACAATTTGTGTCACACCTTGTGATGTCCAACATGATTGATGAATTTGCCTTGCCAAATGAATTCCAATTGTTCTGATTATTTGTATGATACTTGATATGCATGTTGTGAATGATCATGAATTTTTGTAGAATTTGTGGAATGATTTCTGATTTGTTTGAGAATTTTCTTTCTGGATTGCCATTTGTGCACTTTTGAATGGTCTTGAATTTCATTGGTTTGTGAAATGCTGGTTGTTTATCCTATGAATGTGAAATTTTGCACATTGTTTCTAGACATATTGAAGTTTGTTGTGGCTTTGGTTTGAGGTCTTTATCATTTGTCAATTCTGTTTTAGGCTTGTGCTAAGTTGATGTAGCATTTGGTGTCTCATTTGAGCTTGTTTTGATTGCCTTGCCTTATGGAATTTGATTACCATGCTTAATCATGTCCAAATGCTCTAATTTTGTGTGTGATGATCATGTTGTGTGTTATGTTTACCCATGATTTTGGCCAAAATTGATTGAATCATTTTTTATTTATTGTGCATTTGTTCATTCTGTTGTCTCAATGTGGTTACAATGTGCATACCTTGCCATATTTTGTTCATGAAATGAATTTGGTAATTGATATTGATATGGGACTTTTTAGATGATGTTCTTAATTGATTGAAGTTGATTCATGTCAATTTTCATGTTCTGTTTTGAATTTTTTCTCCCTCTTTGACCCTGGGCCTTGTCCTAGTGGTTTGTCTCATCTTTGAGCTTTGATTTCAGGTTGAACATCCAGGTTATATGGTTCATGATGCAACCTCACTTGAGCATTTGATGCTTGCTTTTGACCACTAACCTTGTGTGTTTTGTAGGGTTGTTAACTCATTTGAGTTTGACTTGTTGGCTTATGCCTTTGATCATTGGGTTTGATGTTGATATTAACTGTTGTTTGATTGTCTGTACAGTGTAACTGACTTGTGTGATGTTTCAACATGTACATAAGTTGCTTAAGTTCAATTTGAACTTGCTTTTTCTTGGTTGCTTAACCACATAGGTATAACTCTCTGACTTCATGTAGTCTGGAAGACCTGTCCTGTTACTTGGGCAGGCACCTGTCTGAAGCCCTCCTTAAGAGGCAATGCTTGTGTATGTTTATCTTTGTGCCAAGCAGGAAAAGCCCTTTGATAAGGCAATTGGCAGATAAAAGAGATGTGAAATCCATCTCCTGCTATTCAGTGTGTCATCCCTTTGCTCACATTACATGTTGATGCATTGTGGATATTAACCCAAGATCTTTGTTGTGTCAGTCATATGTAGAGAAGAGTTCCAACTTTCTGAACTCCCACACTTTCATTTGTCTGAAGCTCTCCCAGGCCAGGGATAAGAGCTGTGAGGTCTTACCCTCACTTCCCATTTCATCTGCTTCACCCTAACTCTCAATGTTAGGGTTAAGAGCTAACTACACCCGACTTCAGTTGGCTTGTGTTTCACAGCCTAACCTTGTGTGAGCCCATCTGTTTGTATATAGTGTGTGTGCTTGCTCTTGTGTTTGTATGCTTTTGTTTGTCCTGTGTAGGATAGCTTGTTTCCTGTGCAAGTTAGATAGAAACCTCAACCTAGGACCATTGTGGATTACATGATAACTATTAGGCTCGAGTCAGTCTCCCTTCTAGTTTGTCATTTCCCAGTCTCTGGTTAGGAGAAAGTTTCTCCCCTGTTAAGGGGAACTACGTTGCCCTGATCCTCATACCAGATGAGGTACGTAGGCAGGAGATCGTACGAGATCTCTCCGGGCACCCTTTTTTCTTTTTTTGTGTGTTTGCTTGACAGTTTTTAGGCTCGAGTTCCAGACTCCCTATTAACTTGTTTGCTTGTTAGCTTTCTTGTGTGTGTTAGGAGATGGATATAAGACCAGCGATTGGCATTCCGTATCCTATTGTTGTGTGCTTGGAGTCCGATATAAGTCCAACAATTGGCATTTGGTTTCCAGTGTGGGTTTGTTGGTTCAGAGTCTGATGTAAGTCCAGCAATTGGCATTCGGTTTCCATGTTTGCCTGTTTGTGCGTTTGTTTTGACATCTCAGCGTCTGTGCGTGTGTTTTGTTTCGGCGTGCGTGAGCCGAACTACGGTAGCTCTGATTCTCATTCCCGATGAGATACGTAGGCATAGGATGCGATATCCTAGCGAGCCTGTTCCTCTCTTCCTCCACCTGTGTTGTTTCCAGGTTGGTTCCTCTAAGTTTGGGGTGGGTGTTCTGAGTGGGGCTAAAACCCAGGCCCGAGTATACACCTAGGATTAGTGTGGTCTCACGTTTCCTCACTTGCTTTATCAGCATGATGTTGCAACGTGACATACCACAAGCCGGACGAGGTTCTTCTGAGTGAGCTCTTCCTTAGTGGGGTGTTCCACTTTGGTTGGGTTATCTCTTTAGGGCTGTTGACTTCGGTGACCGATCTTTCCCGGATCTTTGGTTTAGACTGTAACACCCCAAGAGAAATAAGACACTTATTTAATTTAAATTAATAATTAAATGATTAATTTAATTAAATAATTGGAATTTTGGATTTTATTATTATTATTATTTTGGGAATAATAATAATTGGAATATATATATAAGTGGGAATAAAGAAAAGGGTTTCATTCTTAACAAAGAAATTTCACGTGAAACTCAGAGAAGCTGCAGAGAAGAGGAAAAAGGGCAAAGAGCCGAAAAGCACGGTTGAAGAACGGAAAAACTAAAGCTTCGAGAATTGCCGGATTATCTCAGGTAAGGGGGGTTTATCGTCGTTTAATGGGTATTATAGAATAACATGTCATGGGTAGTGAGAAGCCGTTGATTTTAACCCTAATTGGAACTGTATATGCTGAAATTGACGTTGAATAAACCGTGTTAAAAACTGTAAATTGAATTGATAGTTGTGTGAGTCGAAAATGTTAGACCAGGGTACGAATCCCAATTAAAAACTTGAATCGGCGCTACCAATTTACCGGACGAATGGTTCTGTTTAGAGATGGTTGTAGTTGAGGAAACGGCCGGAAAACCTGCGAAACGTAAGCTAACGGAACCCTGGAAAACTCAGAAAAATCTGAGTCTGCGCGCGAGCGGTCGACCATAGGGTCGGCGTGCGCTGACCCGTGAGGCCTGCGCTGACTGCATGCGTCGACGCATGGTAGTTTTGCGCCGACCAGTGAGCTAAGCGTCGACTGTATGCGTCGACGCATAAGGCTTTTGCGCCGACTCCCTCCAGTTGAGCAGAGTCTTTGCAGAATGGAAAATAGTTGATTTTATGTTGTGAGTGCAAGTGGTAGCTGGCCTATCATAGTTAATTGTGAGGAATGAATTTATTAGGTTTATGGTTGTGAAATGTTGATGCAATAATGTTGAAAAGTTGATTTTTTTAGTTGCCTTGTTGAAATTATTAAGTTGTAGGCCGATGAGCCAACGTTGATTCTAAGTTGATTTGTTGAGCATTACTGAGTTGTAGGCTGAAGAGCCAAAGTTGATTATGAGTTGTTCTGTTGAAAAGCTGTTATGTGGCTGTTGTTATTATGTTGTTGAGCTTTCAAGTCGTACATGACATATACATTCATATGCATTAAGTCGGGGCTTTTGCTCACACCACGTTGGCCTGGATTGGCAAAAATATGGGGCTTTTGCTCACACCACGTTGGCCTGGATTGGCAAAAATATGGGGCTTTTGCTCACACCACGTTGGCCTGGATTGGCAAATTTTTAAGTTGAAAGTTGAAGGCTTATGCCTTGATGCCCACTAAACTGGCAATGATTTTAAGTTGGGAGTTTTACTCCAAATGGTACCACATGCATGAAGAGTCGAGTCTCATTGAGTTGCATTTTATGTTGTTATTGAGTTGCCTTTACGTTGTGTTTGAATATGATAATTGAGTTGACTGTGCCGTTGCCTAATGCATGATATAATTAGGGTGATTAACGTGTAGAATTACTTAACATAACATGATAAATTATAATATTTGTTATACCGATTGAGGAACTCACCCTTACAGCTATATTTTTCAGGTAACGAGCAGTGAGTCGAATAGAAGTTAGTGCTTGAAGTCTAGTGTGGTTAGAGGGTCATGCTCTGATAGATGTAACATCGGGACGGGATGTTTGAATTGTTGAATAAATGTTAATTTTGATGAATTACAGATGTTGAAATATTTATCCGCTGCGTATTGTTAAAGAAGATTTATGTTGAATAAAATTGAGCATGACTGATTTTACGTTGACTTTTGTGAAGAAGTTGTTATGTGACACCCTTGAGATGTATGATTACTCTGATATGTATGATTTAATTGTTGTTATTTTATTATTAAACATTGGGGTATTTTAGAAGGGTGTTACATTAGTGGTATCAGAGCAGGTCGGTCCGTCCGGCCAGTTGTCGTGTCGTTTTGTCTAACAATTGTGTATTGTTACCAATCTAACTTTAAGTTGTGTTGTATTGATAAGTTGAAATGGCTGGAAGGAATGACGCTGCAATGGCTGCCGCAATGCAAGCAATGGCACAAGCTGTGCAGAACTTGCCAAATGCTGGTGGAGATGCTGGATCACGTAGCTTGGCGACCTTTCAGAGAGAGAATCCGCCGGTGTTTAAAGGAAAGCATGATCCAGATGCAGCCTTGGGATGGTTGAAAGAGATTGAGAGAATATTCCGTGTTATGGATTGTACTCCAGCTCAGAAGGTTCGGTATGGTACTCACATGCTAGCAGTCGAAGCTGATGACTGGTGGCTAGAGACTCACGAGAGGTTGACCGCGGCAGGTGAAGTCGTTACTTGGGATGTATTCCGTAGGGAATTTCTGAGGAAGTATTATCCAGAGGATGTCCGTGGTAAGAAGGAGATTGAATTCCTTGAGCTGAAGCAAGGAAACATGTCTGTCACGGATTATGCTGCGAAATTTGTGGAGTTGTCCAAATTTTATCCTCATTACACTGGTGCTGGTGCTGAATTTTCAAAGTGCATCAAGTTTGAAAATGGATTGCGCTCTGAAATTAAGAAAGCTGTTGGGTATCAGAAGATACGCATTTTTACTGAATTGGTTGATAGCTGCAGGATATTTGAAGAGGACAATAATGCTCATTATAAGATTGTCAGTGACCGCAAGGGAAAGCAGCATCAAAATCGTGGCAAGCCATATGATGTTCCAGCTGGAAAAGGGAAGCAAGTAGCTGCTCCGGCTCAGAGGACTAGTAGGGGAGGTGCTCCTACTGGTATAGTTTGCTTCAAGTGTGGTCAGGCTGGTCATAAGAGTAATGTATGTACTGCTGAAGTGAAGAGGTGTTTTCGCTGTGGTAAGACTGGGCATGCAATAGCTGATTGCAAGCACAAGGAAGTGATTTGTTTTAATTGCGGAGAAGAAGGGCATATTGGAAGTCAGTGTCAGAAGCCGAAGAAAGGGAATCAGTCAGGAGGCAAGGTCTTTGCTTTATCGGGTTCTGAGACTTCTGCAGATGATCGTTTGATCCGAGGTACGTGTTATATTAATGGCTTTCCTCTTGTAGCTATTATTGACACAGGTGCGACTCATTCCTTTATCTCTTTGGATTGTGCTGTGAAACTTAAGTTAGAGGTATCTGAGATGTTTGGAAGTATGGTAATTGATACTCCTGCGAAGGGTTCAGTGACTACTACTTCGGTTTGTTTAAATTGTCCTTTGAGTATTTTTGGTAGAGACTTTGGGATGGACCTAGTGTGCCTTCCACTAGTGCAGATTGATGTTATTCTGGGTATGAACTGGTTGGTGTTTAACCGAGTTTCTATCAATTGTTTTGATAAGACTGTGATATTTCCTGAGAGTGAGGAAGGAAAGAGTTTGTTTCTATCAGCGAGACAAGTGGATGAGGAAGTAGCTGATGGGGCAGAGTTGTTTATGCTGTTAGCGACTTTGGAGGCTAAAGATAAACTGATGATTTGCGATCTAGCTGTGGTGTGTGATTTTCCTGATGTGTTTCCGGAAGAAGTGAATGAATTGCCGCCAGAGCGTGAAGTGGAGTTCTCTATTGACTTGGTACCTGGTACTAGGCCGATATCGATGGCTCCGTACCGTATGTCTGCTGTTGAGTTAACTGAATTGAAGAGTCAGTTGGAAGATCTATTGGATAAGAAATTTATTCGTCCGAGTGTGTCACCGTGGGGTGCACCAGTGCTATTGGTTAAGAAGAAAGAAGGTACTATGAGGTGTGTGTGGACTACAGGCAACTGAATAAAGTGACGATCAAGAATCGGTATCCTTTGCCGAGGATTGATGATTTGATGGATCAGTTGGTTGGTGCAAGTGTGTTCAGCAAGATAGATTTGAGGTCTGGGTATCATCAGATACGTGTGAAGACTGAGGATATTCAGAAGACTGCTTTCAGGACAAGGTATGGACATTATGAGTATTCTGTAATGCCTTTTGGTGTAACTAATGCACCTGGAGTATTTATGGAGTATATGAATAGGATTTTCCATCCATACCTAGACAAGTTTGTCGTGGTATTTATTGATGATATTTTGGTGTATTCGAAATCGGAAGAAAGGCATGCTGAGCATTTGAGAGTGGTTTTGGAAGTTCTACGAGAAAAGAAATTATTTGCTAAATTGTCCAAGTGTGAGTTTTGGTTAGAAGAGGTAAGTTTTCTTGGTCATGTGATTTCAAGAGGTGGTGTTGCTGTTGATCCTTCTAAGATAGAAGCGGTATCTAAGTGGGAAGCCCCGAAGTCGGTTGCTGAGATTCGAAGTTTTCTTGGTTTGGCTGGTTATTATAGGAAGTTCATTGAGGGATTTTCTAAGTTGGCGTTACCGTTGACGATGTTGACTAGAAAGGGGCAAGCATTTGTTTGGGACTCAAAATGTGAAGAAGGTTTCCAAGAGTTAAGGAGAAGGTTAACTACTGCTCCTATTCTGACATTACCGAGTTCGTCGGAACCATTTGAAGTTTACTGTGATGCTTCATTGTTGGGTTTGGGTGGCGTGTTGGTGCAGAATAAGCAGGTTATAGCTTATGCTTCAAGACAGCTGAGGATTCATGAGAGGAATTATCCGACGCACGATTTAGAGTTGGCGGCTGTGGTGTTTGTTCTGAAGTTATGGAGACATTACTTGTATGGGTCAAGATTTGAAGTTTTCAGTGACCATAAAAGTTTGAAGTATTTGTTTGATCAGAAAGAGCTGAATATGAGACAGAGGAGATGGTTAGAGTTTCTGAAGGATTATGACTTTGGTTTGAATTACCATCCGGGTAAAGCAAACGTAGTGGCTGATGCATTGAGTCGGAAATCATTGCATATGTCTATGCTAATGGTTAAGGAGTTGGATCTAATCGAACAGTTTAGAGATTTGAGTTTGGTGTGTGAGAGTACTCACAATAGTGTTAAATTGGGAATGTTGAAATTAACAAGTGGTATTCTGGATGAGATCAGAGAGGGTCAGAAATCTGATGTGCTTTTGGTTGATAAGTTGACTCTAGTGAGTCAAGGTCAAGGTGGCGAATTCAGAATTGATGAGACTGGTATTTTGAAATTTGGTAGTCGGGTGTGTATTCCGGATGTTACAGAACTTAAGAAGAGTATTCTTGAAGAAGGACATCGTAGTGGGTTGAGTATTCATCCTGGAGCTACGAAGATGTATCATGATTTGAAGAAGTTATTTTGGTGGCCGGGAATGAAAAGAGATATCGCGAGTTTCGTTTATTCTTGTTTGACGTGTCAGAAGTCAAAGATTGAGCATCAGAAGCCGTCTGGGCTAATGCAACCGTTGGCGATTCCAGAGTGGAAATGGGATAGTATCAGTATGGATTTTGTTTCTGGTTTACCGAGGACAAGTAAGAATTTTGAGGCTATTTGGGTGATTGTGGATAGATTGACGAAGTCGGCTCATTTCATTCCGATCAGAATGGATTATCCGTTAGAAAAATTGGCTGAGTTGTATATTGAGAAGATTGTAAGCTTGCATGGTATTCCGTCGAGTATTGTTTCGGACAGAGATCCTAGATTTACATCGAAGTTCTGGGAAGGTTTGCAGAAGGCTTTGGGAACTAAGCTGAGATTGAGTTCTGCATATCATCCGCAGACTGATGGTCAGACTGAGAGGACGATTCAGTCATTAGAGGATCTTTTGAGAGCTTGTGTTTTGGAAAAGGGAGGTGCTTGGGATTGTTATTTGCCTTTGATTGAGTTTACCTACAACAATAGTTTTCATTCGAGTATTGGTATGGCACCGTTTGAAGCTTTGTATGGTAGGAGATGTCGGACACCGTTATGTTGGTATGAGTCCGGTGAGAGTGCTGTGATTGGACCGGAGATTATTCAACAAACTACGGAAAAGATTAAGATGATTCAGGAGAAGATGAGAATTGCTCAGAGTCGTCAGAAGAGTTATCATGATAAGAGGAGGAAGTCACTTGAGTTCCAAGAGGGGGATCATGTGTTTCTTCGTGTCACTCCGATAACTGGTGTTGGTCGAGCTTTGAAGTCGAAGAAGTTGACACCGCGATTTATTGGTCCTTATCAGATTTTGGAAAGGATAGGAGAAGTAGCCTATCGTATCGCTTTACCGCCGTCACTTGCGAATTTGCATGAGGTTTTTCATGTGTCTCAGTTGAGGAGGTATATTCATGATCCGTCGCATGTGATCCAAGTAGATGATGTACAGGTGAGAGATAACCTGACTGTTGAAACATCGCCTATGAGGATTGAGGATCGAGAGTTGAAGCAGTTGCGGGGTAAAGAGATTGCCTTAGTGAAGGTAGCTTGGGGAGGACCAGCAGGTGGCAATGTGACTTGGGAGCTGGAGAGTCAGATGAAAGAGTCCTATCCAGAGTTATTTGCTTGAGGTATGTTTTCGAGGACGAAAACTCTTTTAGTGGGGGAGGGTTGTAACACCCCAAGAGAAATAAGACACTTATTTAATTTAAATTAATAATTAAATGATTAATTTAATTAAATAATTGGAATTTTGGATTTTATTATTATTATTATTTTGGGAATAATAATAATTGGAATATATATATAAGTGGGAATAAAGAAAAGGGTTTCATTCTTAACAAAGAAATTTCACGTGAAACTCAGAGAAGCTGCAGAGAAGAGGAAAAAGGGCAAAGAGCCGAAAAGCACGGTTGAAGAACGGAAAAACTAAAGCTTCGAGAATTGCCGGATTATCTCAGGTAAGGGGGGTTTATCGTCGTTTAATGGGTATTATAGAATAACATGTCATGGGTAGTGAGAAGCCGTTGATTTTAACCCTAATTGGAACTGTATATGCTGAAATTGACGTTGAATAAACCGTGTTAAAAACTGTAAATTGAATTGATAGTTGTGTGAGTCGAAAATGTTAGACCAGGGTACGAATCCCAATTAAAAACTTGAATCGGCGCTACCAATTTACCGGACGAATGGTTCTGTTTAGAGATGGTTGTAGTTGAGGAAACGGCCGGAAAACCTGCGAAACGTAAGCTAACGGAACCCTGGAAAACTCAGAAAAATCTGAGTCTGCGCGCGAGCGGTCGACCATAGGGTCGGCGTGCGCTGACCCGTGAGGCCTGCGCTGACTGCATGCGTCGACGCATGGTAGTTTTGCGCCGACCAGTGAGCTAAGCGTCGACTGTATGCGTCGACGCATAAGGCTTTTGCGCCGACTCCCTCCAGTTGAGCAGAGTCTTTGCAGAATGGAAAATAGTTGATTTTATGTTGTGAGTGCAAGTGGTAGCTGGCCTATCATAGTTAATTGTGAGGAATGAATTTATTAGGTTTATGGTTGTGAAATGTTGATGCAATAATGTTGAAAAGTTGATTTTTTTAGTTGCCTTGTTGAAATTATTAAGTTGTAGGCCGATGAGCCAACGTTGATTCTAAGTTGATTTGTTGAGCATTACTGAGCTGTAGGCTGAAGAGCCAAAGTTGATTATGAGTTGTTCTGTTGAAAAGCTGTTATGTGGCTGTTGTTATTATGTTGTTGAGCTTTCAAGTCGTACATGACATATACATTCATATGCATTAAGTCGGGGCTTTTGCTCACACCACGTTGGCCTGGATTGGCAAAAATATGGGGCTTTTGCTCACACCACGTTGGCCTGGATTGGCAAAAATATGGGGCTTTTGCTCACACCACGTTGGCCTGGATTGGCAAATTTTTAAGTTGAAAGTTGAAGGCTTATGCCTTGATGCCCACTAAACTGGCAATGATTTTAAGTTGGGAGTTTTACTCCAAATGGTACCACATGCATGAAGAGTCGAGTCTCATTGAGTTGCATTTTATGTTGTTATTGAGTTGCCTTTACGTTGTGTTTGAATATGATAATTGAGTTGACTGTGCCGTTGCCTAATGCATGATATAATTAGGGTGATTAACGTGTAGAATTACTTAACATAACATGATAAATTATAATATTTGTTATACCGATTGAGGAACTCACCCTTACAGCTATATTTTTCAGGTAACGAGCAGTGAGTCGAATAGAAGTTAGTGCTTGAAGTCTAGTGTGGTTAGAGGGTCATGCTCTGATAGATGTAACATCGGGACGGGATGTTTGAATTGTTGAATAAATGTTAATTTTGATGAATTACAGATGTTGAAATATTTATCCGCTGCGTATTGTTAAAGAAGATTTATGTTGAATAAAATTGAGCATGACTGATTTTACGTTGACTTTTGTGAAGAAGTTGTTATGTGACACCCTTGAGATGTATGATTACTCTGATATGTATGATTTAATTGTTGTTATTTTATTATTAAACATTGGGGTATTTTAGAAGGGTGTTACATAGACGATCTTAAGAGAGCTGCAACGGCACACCCGAAAGGGCAAACCCGTTGAGTATCTTTGCCCGATTGTCGAGACCATTATCCGCCTTAGGATGACCTGATTAGAATTCACCTGTGAGGGGAGGGTTGATTCTTACAGATGCATGTTCTGATGGTGACTTTGATGGTGACTAATGGTTCAGCTGTTGATCAGAGTCCTATTTATAAGTCGGATTTATGGATTTATTTCTGAGGCGCCGGAGTTCCGTCCGCGGTATTTATCTGTGGGGATCCGTTTATTTCAGGATTCCCTGGGCTGGTTCAGAAGGTCTTGTGGTTACCTGTTCAGAGAACTTTTTGATGATGATGGTGATGTATCTTCAGTTTCGTTTATTTCGGAACCCTGAGTGGGATTTGTGGTTACATATTCCTTCAGATGGTTGTGATCAGTTCAGAGGCTGTAACTCAGTGCAGTGGTTGTTCAGATGACTTGGAGGATGGCACAGTGCATTGCATTCATACCTCAACATCATTCACATTTTGCATTTATCTGCATCTAACACATGTTTATCCATATGCAGGGAACATTCTTGATTGAGATCCTGGTTGAGAGATTTCTTTGCTCAGACATGAGGCCCGGTTTGAAGGATGATGTTGTGTACAGTTTCTTTGATCCAGAGATCAGTGTGCTGAAGGAGATGATAGCATTGATTACACCCGACCATGTGGGGATGTTCAGGGAGGCATACGGTGGTATTCTGAAGTTGGTTTTCAGGCTCACAGACAGTGATAGGAGCGCCATTCATACTCTTCTCTAGTTCTATGACCCGGGCTTGAGATGCTTTGTCTTCCCGGACTACTTGTTGGGACCTTTGATGGAGGACTATGCTAGCATCCTGGGTATTCCGATCAGAGATCAGATTCCTTTCTACGTCACTAAGGGGGAACCTGATGTTGCTGAGATATCTCGTGCTCTTTATTTGAGCCCAGAGGTGACCAAGGGGGGTTTGAAGGAGAAGGGAAAGTTGCCTGGTTTTCATCTGAGTTTCTTGGAGGCTAAAGCCAAGGAGCATGCTGTTGTGGGTAATTGGAGGACTGTCTGTGCCTTGATTGCTGTGAGCATTTATGGGACCATCATGTTTCCTAATTAGAAGAACTTCGTGGACCTTAATGCTATCAGGTTGTTTATACAGAGGAATCCCATTCCTACTCTGGTTGGAGATGTCTATTACTCGGTCCATAATCGGAATGAGAAACGGCGTGGCGGATTGATCCGATGTTGTGCTCAGCTGTTGCACAAATGGTTTATGGGGTATTTGCCTTCCAGAGGTGCCTTTGCTTTTGTTCTTCATGACCAAACTGTGAATTGGGCGACCAAGTTGATGGGTTTGCGAGCCAAGGACATAGCTTGGACTCACAATGGTGTGGTCGGACGAGATTTCATCTACAGTTGTGGAAGTTTTCCCAATGTGCCTCTCATAGGAGTTCAGGGTTGCATTAATTACAACCCGACGCTTCTTAGGAGACAGATGGGGTTTGCTATGGAGGTTCCTCCTCTCGAGCGCGAGATTCAGGAGTCTTTCTATTTCCCGACTGAGGGTAATCTGACACGGTTGAGGCAAGTGTCTGGGGCATGGCGTAACATTCAGAGGAAGGGCAAGGTTCCTTTTGGTAAGGTTAACAGCAGGTCTTTTCCTCCATTTGACGATTGGCTTAGGAAGAGGATAGAGCTCACACATCTACCATTTCCTGGAGGTGATCCTTGGTGTCCTACGATTGAGAGGTCACGTTCTTCTGTCAGCATGGAAGAGTTCCTTGAGATGAAGAAAGCTAGAGATCAACTGCAAGCAGAGAAGACCGAATTGGAGATGAGTGTTCCTAGAGTCCAGAGGGTTAATCAGGAAATCGAAGGGAAAATGGAAGACCAGGATAAGAGACATGCTCTTGTGGTGAAGCACTTTGAGATGGACACTTCCTATTACCGCAAGATCAACCAAGCGTTGGAGTCGTCTACAAAGGAGCATGACCTTACCAAGGAGAAGCTGGCTAGAGCTTTGAAGGTCATTGATGATGAGAAGAGGAGGCAAATTCTTGTGAAGACTCAGAGGGAAGTTAGAGCCAAAGTCCTTACTACAGAATGGGAAGCGGAGAAAGCGAAGATTATGACTGAGAGAGATCATTATCTTGCTGAGAGAGATCATTACTTCAGACAGATGAAGATTCACCAGAAGGAGATAGGGAGATTGCAGCAGGAGAACACTGAGCTTAGGTTCGCGGTGAAGTTTACCAAGATGGTAGATGATGCGGAGCCTTCTGTGGGGCCTTCTTCAGTGTAGCCTCTTGTTATCATTTGTGTGGATTATCGTCAGGCTTGTTGACGGAATTCACTTGCTTGTATTTTCTTTCTGATTCTGGAGAATTGTAATTTGACTTGTATCAGCCTGATGTATGACTTTTGCACTTGTAGTGCACTTTTGGTATACAGTGGTTATAATCATTCAGTGATTGATCTTCAAGCTTTATTTGCTTATCTGCGCACACTCACAACAAACACATGGTTGGCTGATATCTTTGCTAAATCATAACTTCCTGCTCTGTATGGCAAAACCAGACGATTGATGTCAGAATGTTGCTGCTGAATTATTATCCGTCTCGATGAAGCCAGGATCGAAAGACAGAGTGTTCCTCATACGGATAGACATTGCATTCATGTGTGAGTCATAATAACTGTCTTCTATTTTGCAGGTGTCAGTTTCTAACATGTTTGATTGACATAGGAATGATGAATCCACCTAACACAGACATTCTCGAGCTGAAAGAGAAGATGGGAGAGCTGATCAATGTCATGCAAGAGTTCGCCTTGGGGCAGAAAGCAATTTCCGAGAAGGTGGGGAGGATTGAAGACTGGCTGAAGAAGGGGAAAATACAAGGAAACGCTTCGTCGTTTGGATCGAAGAAACCCTTTGGTAATGGTCAGCATAAGAAGAAGGATGGCGCGAGTGCTGTATGTCCATGCCCAGAGAGGATACGATGGGGATCATTACTACCAGCATACTGCTGCGGTAACGATTCCTGTTGGTAATCAATCTGTACCACGACAGCATCAGTTCCCTCAATCGAGAGCACAGAGAGCTGGATGCCAAGTGAGAGGAAATGGGATTGATCGTCAATTTGATAGGCCACCCATGACGTATGCTCTTCTGTTGAAGAAGTTGAAAGATCTCGGAATGGTACAATTGAGGACATTAGCTCCATTGAGATCGGATCAGAAGCCTCCTAATTATGATGAGAACGCCAAGTGTGAATTCCATTCTGGTGCATCTGGACATAACATTGAGGGTTGTAGAGCCTTTAAGCATGCTGTCCAAGACCTGGTGGATTCCAAGGCCCTCAATTTTACACTATCACTGAATGTTAATGCCAATCCCATGCCGGCGTATGGTCAGGTGATGGTGGGTGCAATTGCTGAAGATTCAGATCGCATCTGTGCGGTGGGTGAAGAGAATGACAGTGACTGTGAACTTGACTCGTAGATAAAACCGTGCGTGCCAGGGATGGAAGTCCAGAACTGGAAGGCCTAAAAAGATCATCACTGTCACTCATCCTGAAGAGTAACATTTCTGTTTTTCAATTCTGTTTGCATGAAAGCCATACGTTTTGTCCGAAACGTAATGGTCCATTGCAAGGGCCATCTCATGTGTTTCATTGTGCAACATTTTGCATCATTAATAAATGGATGTTTTTCACATTAAAAGCGGTGTTCCCTGTTTTTCATTTATTTTTGCAGTTTTAAAAAACAAATAAAAATGGCAATGTTTGTTTTCATTTTTTCCTTTTTTGATTTGTCTCGTTCCGACTTCGAAAAATATGCTCCGGATCTCAGTGATAACAATTCGGTTACACCTCTGTATGACTTCGACAATCCGATCTATCATGCCGAAGAAGAAGGCGAAGAAGATTGTGATCTGCTGGAAGATTAGTCAGGTTGTTGAAACAAGAGGAGAAGGTGATTCAGCCGCATGAAGAGCGAGTTGAGATCGTTAATCTGGGTACCGCCGAGGTCGGAGAGGAAGTGAAAGTTGGTTCCGCCTTGGAGGCGAGTGTCAAGAGTGGAGGTAATGCCATTCGGTCTCAAGAACGCCGGTGCTACTTATCAGAGGGCTATGGTGACTTTGTTTCATGATATGATTCATCATGCTATGTTGATGACATGATAGCAAAGTCCCAAACAGAAGAGGGGCATCTGGTAGATCTGGCCAAGTTGAGTGGACCAGTTGAGACAATTCAAACTGAGGTTGAATCCGAATAAGTGCACTATCAGAGTGTGGTCCGGCAAGTTGCTGGGGCTTATTGTGAGCGAAAGAGGAATCGAGGTTAATCCTGCTAAAAAAAAGAGCAATATAAGAAAATGCCTGAACCGGGAACAAAAAAAGAGGTTTGTGGTTTCTTAGGTAGATTGAACTGCATTTCACGGTTCATATCTCACCTAACAGCCACGTGTGAACCCATATTCAAGCTGAGAAAGAAAAGATCAAACGGTCAGGTGAAATAATGATTGCCAAGGGGCATTGAGAAATAAAAGAGTAAGTTGCAGGAGCCTCCGATTATGTTGCCTCCCTATGGAGAGAGACCGTAAACCCTGTACTTGACGGTCCTCGAGGGGTCTATGAGGTGTGTACTGGGGCAGCATGACAAGTCTGGTCGAAAAGAGCATGCAATTTACCTTAGCAAAGAGTTTACTGACTGTGAAACAATACATTCACTGCTCGAGAAAACTTGCTGTACTTTGGCATAGGCTGCTCGCCGACCGAGACAGTATATGCTGGTTCATACCACTTTGTGGATTTCCAAGATGGATTCGATCAGGTATGTATTTGGGAAGCCAATATTGAGAAGCCAACATTGACCGGACGGGTTGCAAGAGGGCAAATGATTTTGATTAAATACGATATTTCAAGGGGAGTGTATTGTCTGATTACCTCGCCTAACAACCCGTGAAGGATTATCAACCGATGATGTTTGAGTTCCCTGATGAGGACATCGAAGTTCTCAAATCGAAAGATTGTGAGGAATTGATCCCGGAGGAGGGGCCTGACCCTGAATCCGAACGGATTTTGATGTTTGATGGGGTCGTTAACATGAATGGAAGCGGAGTTGGTGCTGCTTTGGTTACGCCAAAGGGATCCCATGCTCCTTTTGTTGCCCGGCTAACGGTCGACTGCACCGACGGTGTGATTGAGTATGAAGCTGGTATCCTGGGTATTGGACTTCGGTGCGTACATCTACTGGGGGCAACACCTTTCTCGTTGGTATATGGAATGGAAGACGTATTACCGGTTGAGGTTCAAATTCCCTCTTTGAGAGTCCTGATGGACGTAAAGTTGCAAGAGGCGGAATGGGTAAGGACCCGGTAGGAGCCTGATTGAGGAAAAGAGGTTGGCGGCCATCTGTCATGGGCAGTTGTACCAGCAGCGGATGAAGCGTGCTTTTGACTGAAAGGTGCGACCTCGGGTATATCACGTAGGCGATATGGTATTGAAAAAGATCCTTCCTCCTCAAAAAGATCGTAGGGGCAAGTGGACACCTAATTATGAAGGTCCATTCGTGGTCAAGAAGCTTTTCTCGGACAGAGCCTTGTTGTTGACGACCATGAATGACGAAGATTTTCCATCCCCTGTGAATGCGGACGCAGTTAAAAAAATACTTCGTGTAAGAGACCCGCTGGACGGAAAGAATAAAAGGGTCCAGGCAAAAAAGGGCATCCCAGCAAACCGAAAAAAAAATGAATGATGAAAAAGGTTCGGGTAAAAATTAGGGATAAAAAAAAAGAAAAAACTGTACACCCGGCAAGTCGAAAACCTGAAAGGGCGACTTGGGCAAAAAAGGGTATCCCGGTGGACTGAAAACCCGAAAGGGCGGTCCAGGCAAAAGAGGGATTGAAACGGACAACTGCGTCTGGCATGATAGTTTGCGCTTTGGTTAAGGCACATGGATAATCTCCGGTAGGGATCAGTCGGAAGCGTCTTGTTCAGAAGGAAGAAAGCAAGGAGAGTCTTGAGGACATATGGGGTGTAACCGAGTTGAAACTCGATGAGATCGCGGTTTCACATTGCCATTAGGATAGATTTTTTCCTTTTGTGCGCAATTACCTCTTTTCAGGAATTGCTTCCTTTGTATTGCTCAGTTACGAGCCACACTTTTTCAATCAATAAAATGCATATTCAGTCAAATAATTTTGTTTTTGTTTTCATTACCGCTTTGATTGCGAAAACATTCAATTGTTTGTGATAAAGAATCTTGCATTTTAAGACGTACAGGTCCCTTCCAATGCATGTTTATAAGATTGAAAACTTGAAATCTTATTCGGAAGGTTGAGTGACCCAAGTGTTGAAATCTTGGCACGCCTGGGGCACGTTTTATCTAACGATCTCTTTTGCAGGTGCTGTTAGGTATTTTCACTCACTTGCAGGTTGTGATGTGGAAGCTTTTGATAAATGATCCCCGCAGAGTCCAATCAGGGACGAATGAATTGAAGAATGGTGAAAAGACGACGGAAAGTCGTACGACGATCCTTGAGAATTAATCAAGAAGACTCTTCAAAGTCTGAAGATTAGAAAGTTTGTACCAATCTAAGGATTTCGCTCTTCATAGAGTACGGAGTGGTCGGGAATACAAGGTGATGAATCAGAAAAGTCCAGACGAGTCTGGGAGTTCTCAAAAGTGGAAAGTTGACATTAGATGGTGAATGCCATGGTTCGACGAGTCGACGGGTGTTCTGTGCCAGAATTTCCTGGTTTCCCCAAGCAGAGTTGGGATTGTCATCTCCTCAGCAGGTTCAAGGTCTGTGTCTTCCCTAGCAGGGTCGGGATGGTTATCTCCCCCAATGGTTTTGAGATCGGTATTTCCTCAGCAGCCAGGCCTGAAGGTTGCTGTTTCCCAGCGGAGGTATCTGTTGGTAGTGGTCTCTCCAAGCAGAGTCGGGATTGTTGTATCCTCAGCAAGTCAGAGACTGTTGTTTTCCCCACAGAGTGCGTTGGTGGTTTCTTCCCCAGCGAAGTCCCCAAGCGGACCGGGTGCAAAGGAGGTTATCCCTGGTAAGGGTGGCCTATTTCCCAGCAGCAGTGTTATTCCTCAGCAGGGTGGAGTTGGAGCAGTGGCGAGTTCCTCAGCGGAGTGCCTCGAGCTCCCCAGAAGAGTCCCTTGAGGGGGATACTTTTTATGCATTCATGTAGATGAGCATAGCATATTGCATAATAAATCGCATAGCATTTCCATGATTATGGAGCATTATGCTGAAAAAAGTCATGCATCATTAGTGCAAGCATAAGCTAGTCTCAAGTCGTGGTTACTGTTTGAGATTTGGTTTTGCCGATGGGTGAAGATGCTACTCAAACCGTGGTTACCGTTTGAGGAGTGGTTTCGCTAGTTGGAAAATCAGCAGCATTGCAAGTATCAGTTACTCGAGCCGTGGTTACCGCTTGAGATTTGGCTTCGCCAGAGGGTGAGGATGTTACTCTGAGGAGTTTAGCATCGTGATTTTGAATCAACAGTATTCCCCCAGTAGTGCGATATTGGAGGAAGAGTTTCTGTCGGGCGGAGATGGGAATGTTAATCCAAGAAGTTTCGGGGTTCAAAAAGAAAAGGCAAACAAGAGAAAGAATAATCCCCAACTAAACACAAAGTGTTCGTTAGCTAGGGTTGAATAGAGGATGATATGCTCATGGCTTGTTATCCCCAGCATGGGTCGTTGGCACGCGTGCCGCCTCAGTTATCACTATTCCTTTTCGCCGATACTGACAGGCATGAAAGTTTTCCGGTGTTCAGACCGAGGTGGGTATTCAGACCAAAGTTTCCGATTTTCAGATCGAAGAAGTTTCCGACGGTCAGGTCGAAGAACTTGTGGTGTTCAGACCAGTTTCCGATTTCCAGATCGAAGAAGTTTCCGACGATCAGGTCGACGTACTTGTGGCACTCAGGCCAGTTCCGATTTTCAGATCGAAGAAGTTTCCGACGTTTAGGTCGAAGCACTTGTGGCACTCAGGCCAGTTTCCGATTCCCAGATCGAAGAAGTTTCCCATGATCAGGTCGACATACTTGTGGCACTCAGGCCAGTTCCGATTTTCAGATCGAAGAAGTTTCTGACGTTCAGGTCGAAGCACTTGTGGCACTCAGGCCAGTTTCCGATTCTCAGATCGAAGAAGCTTCCGACGTTCAGGTCGAAGCACTTGTGGCACTCAGGCCAGTTTCCTATTTTCAGATCGAAGAAGTTTCCGACGTTCAGGTTGAAGTACTTGTGGCACTCAGGCCAGTTTTCCGGTGATCAGAACGAGGTGGGCACTCAGGCCAATTTCCGATATTCAGATCGAAGAAGCTTTTGAAGTTCAGATCGATGCAGCTTGTGGCATTCAGGCCAATTTTCCGGTATCCAGACCGAAGTGGTGTTTAGGCCAGTTGTTGGGCATTCAGGCCAATCTCTTGGTATTCAGACCGATGTCAATACTCTCATATTCTGATGATCAGTATTCAGACTGATGAGCGGCGTTCAGGCCATGGTTATTCCTGTGTTACCATTTATTTTGGTATCCAGATCAAAATTTCTGTTCGGTATTCAGGCCGACTTCTCCGTACCAGACGGATTCTTCTTTTCAAGGTTGCTTCTTTGCCGATTCTGACAGGCATTGTTAATTATTTCCCATCAGAGTGCAAATTGTTCGTTTGTTCTTGGTATTCAATCACTCTTCACCCTGATCATCTGAAAGCCGAGGCTATTCATATCGACAGGTTCACAGTGGATTGAATAGGGGCAGCTGTAACACCTCAAAATTTGCCCTCCTCTCTTGGGACTAGCTTAGCATATTGCTTTTCATCTTTAGGGCATTAGTCATTGCATATTGCATATCATGTGGAAACATTGAGCAAGTCATCCTCCTAAGTCTTTCTGAGAAGATAAAGAGGTTAAAAGATTCAAGCTTGAGGGTCTCATGAATTGATCACTAATCATCTGAGGTTTGTGCTTCAATTAGGGTTTCTTGGTTCTTCAAGGAGATTGATCATTATCTTGGTTAAAATGGTACATCACCATCATCATTGGTCTTATCATCACCAGGAGGTTCATTGTGCCTGATCAGTTCCTTGGGATTAGGGTTTTGACCTCTGGTCAACCCTAATCAGTTGCATGATACCAATCAGGGTTTTTCAAGGGGATGAGGTCTTAATTGAGATGGGGATCATCATATGGTTTTATTGAGCTTTTATAAGCTAGGGTTTCATTTTGGAGCCATTTAGTCAAGAGGTTGAGGCTCAAATTCATCTGTGCATGGCCAAGTCGTCTATCAGTCAACAAAAGTCAACCACAAGTCAACTGTTGGATTTGGAGGTGGGAAGTGGTTAGAAATACTTCATTCATGTTCAAACAAGTCTCATTTGACATTTCAAACATCAACATTGAAGAAAATAAAGTCAGGACAAAACTTTCCAAAAATAGAAAGTGACATGTAATTCAAAATTGCCAAAAATGGAAAGGTTTTTTCCTCAAGATTACATCATCAAGAAAGCTTCAAATGAAATTTTGTTGAACATGAAAGTTGTAGATATTTCTCTCCCATTTCCAAAAAGTCCAAGATCATCAATTTCTCATCTGTGGTTGAGGAGATATGGATCAATCTTGGTCAAGTGAACATTGAACTTCAAAAGGGCATAACTTTCAAACCATAAGTCCAAATGAGATGGCTCTTTTTGCAACATTCTCCTTTTAACCTCTAGTTTCCAAATTTGGCATTACATGGCATGCATTCCATTCACATAAATATATGAAAATTCAATTCATTTTTGGAGGGAAAAATTCAAGTTCAAAATTGGTGAGTTATTTGCACATGCTACTATCACCATTGGCCTTAAAACATTATTTTGAGTGAAATCAAGGCCAAATTCGTACTGTTCACATGTCATTGCCATGCATAAAGGGTGAAAAATCATTTTTGCAAAACACCTCCAAACTTAACCATTTTTCATTAGCACTTGGTTTAACTTAATTAATCATGATTAGTGAGGCATATATAACACAAATCCTAACAGAATTCATCACAATTCCCAATCTTAGATCTAGAATCACAAAGTTCATGAAAATTTTCTCTCACTTTTTTCTTTGAAATTCTTCAAACACACTCCATTTTTCTTGATCAATTCATCATCTGGTAGCATTCGTGAGCAAAATTGAAGGAAGATCCAGTGGAATTCGTGCACATTGAAGCATATGCAAGCTTGAGTTCATCAATGGTGAAATCCAAATTCTGTGGAATCATGCTCAATTGAACATCAAGCATTCATCCAATTACTTGCACAAGCATCCTGGAGCAACATTTGATCCATTACAAGGCCTGGAACACGTGATTTCATCAAGCTGTTCTTCAAGAGGTCACTTTTTCGATCTCTTTAATTCATGAAATTGTTATGTGAATCTTGTAGATCTCTTTGCTGTGATCATTCTGAGCTTTAAATCACTAAAAACCATGCCATATTGAGTGAGTTTCGAATGTTTGAAGTTTGGTGCATGATTTTTGTTTCGTTCGATCCGTATGATTTACGTTGTTTTAGGCTTAACCATTAGTGAATTCATGATGTGCATTGAAAGACCTACGCATTCATGTATCCAATCTTCGTTTCTGGGAAATTTGTTCATCATGATGATGAACAGCTATTGTTCATGCGTGCGTGTTGGTTGAAGAAGATGAATGTAGTTTTAGGCCACGGTTTTATGGATGCATAAGGCCACGTTAAAAGCGTTGCAGTATATTTCGCTAGGGAAGGCTTCTGATTGGCTGCATGGGAATCCCATGCAGCGCGCCAACTTCATGTTCAAATTTTGCCCTAGTTCGATTCTTGGTTCATGCAATATTTCCAATTCCTTTCATGATTTTGCCTTTTCCCTCCATGCTATGAACCTTGCTTCTCATATCATTTTTTATTTTCTTTCTCAACTTTCAAATTTCATAAATCATTGAATAATCATCCAAAAAACATGAGGATTTTTGCATTTTGTTCCTTATTGTTTCTAGTTTTTTATCATTATTTTTTCACAAATTGTGCCTGGCTGGATTTAATTTTGCCCTAGGGTTTGTGTACATGTATCATGTTTTGACATTGCCTTGCTAAATCAATTGTGAAATGCTCAATTTTAATCCAATGCTCATGAAATTTTACATGTAAGAACTAGACATCTTGCTGGACATTTTAATGTTGATTTTGCATTTTTATCATGTGCCATTGATGAGTTATGATTTTTCTAAGTTAGGTGTGACAATTTGTGTCACACCTTGTGATGTCCAACATGATTGATGAATTTTCCTTGCCAAATGAATTCCAATTGTTCTGATTTTTTGTATGATACTTGCTATGCGTGTTGTGAATGATCATGAATTTGTGTGGAATTTTTGGAATGATTTCTGATTTGTTTGAGATTTTTCTTTCTGGATTGCCATTTGTGCACTTTTGAATGGTCTTGAATTTCATTGGTTTGTGAAATGCTGGTTGTTTATCCTATGAATGTGAAATTTTGCACATTGTTTCTAGACATATTTAAGTTTGTTGTGGATTTGGTTTGAGGTCTTTATCATTTGTCAATTCTGTTTTAGGCTTGTGCTAAGTCGATGTAGCATTTGGTGTCTCATTTGAGCTTGTTTTGATTGCCTTGCCTTATGGAATTTGATTACCATGCTTAATCATGTCCAAATGCTCTAATTTTTTGTGTGATGATCATGTTGTGTGTTCTGTTTACCCATGATTTTGGCCAAAATTGATTGAATCATTTTTTATTTATTGTGCATTTGTTCATTCTGTTGTCTCAATGTGGTTACAATGTGCATACCTTGCCATATTTTGTTCATGAAATGAATTTGGTAATTGATATTGATATGGGACTTTTTAGATGATGTTCTTAATTGATTGAAGTTGATTCATGTCAATTTTCATGTTCTGTTTTGAGTTTTTTCTCCCTCTTTGACCCTGGGCCTTGTCCTAGTGGTTTGTCTCATCTTTGAGCTTTGATTTCAGGTTGAACATCCAGGTTATATGGTTCATGATGCAACCTCACTTGAGCATTTGATGCTTGATTTTGACCACTAACCTTGTGTGTTTTGTAGGGTTGTTAACTCATTTGAGTTTGACTTGTTGGCTTATGCCTTTGATCATTGGGTTTGATGTTGATATTAACTGTTGTTTGATTGTCTGTATAGTGTAACTGACTTGTGTGATGTTTCAACATGTACATAAGTTGCTTAAGTTCAATTTGAACTTGATTTTGCTTGGTTGCTTAACCACATAGGTATAACTCTCTGACTTCATGTAGTCTGGAAGACCTGTCCTGTTACTTGGGCAGGCACCTGTCTGAAGCCCTCCTTAAGAGGCAATGCTTGTGTATGTTTATCTTTGTGCCAAGCAGGAAAAGCCCTTTGATAAGGCAATTGGCAGATAAAAGAGATGTGAAATCCATCTCCTGCTATTCAGTGTGTCATCCCTTTGCTCACATTACATGTTGATGCATTGTGGATATTAACCCAAGATCTTTGTTCTGTCAGTCATATGTGGAGAAGAGTTCCAACTTTCTGAACTCCCACACTTTCATTTGTCTGAAGCTCTCCCAGGCCAGGGATAAGAGCTGTGAGGTCTTACCCTCACTTCCCATTTCATCTGCTTCACCCTAACTCTCAATGTTAGGGTTAAGAGCTAACTACACCCGACTCTAGTTGGCTTGTGTTTCACAGCCTAACCTTGTGTGAGCCCATCTGTTTGTATATAGTGTGTGTGCTTGCTCTTGTGTTTGTATGCTTTTGTTTGTCCTGTTTAGGATAGCTTGCTGCCTGTGCAAGTTAGATAGAAACCTCAACCTAGGACCATTGTGGATTACATGATAACTATTAGGCTCGAGTCAGTCTCCCTTCTAGTTTGTCATTTCCCAGTCTCTGGTTAGGAGAAAGTTTCTCCCCTGTTAAGGGGAACTACGTTGCCCTGATCCTCATACCAGATGAGGTACGTAGGCAGGAGATCGTACGAGATCTCTTCGGGCACCCTTTTTTCTTTTTGTGTGTGTTTGCTTGACAGTTATTAGGCTCGAGTTCCAGACTCCCTATTAACTTGTTTGCTTGTTAGCTTTCTTGTGTGTGTTAGGAGATGGATATAAGACCAGCGATTGGCATTCCGTATCCTATTGTTGTGTGCTTGGAGTCCGATATAAGTCCAGCAATTGGCATTTGGTTTCCAGTGTGGGTTTGTTGGTTCGGAGTCTGATGTATGTCCAGAAATTGGCATTCGGTTTCCATGTTTGCCTGTTTGTGCGTTTGTTTTGACGTCTCAGCGTCTGTGCGTGTGTTTTCTTTCGGCGTGCGTGAGCCGAACTACGGTAGCTCTGATTCTCATTCCCGATGAGATACGTAGGCATAGGATGCGATATTCTAGCGAGCCCGTTCCTCTCTTCCTCCACCTGTGTTGTTTCCAGTGTGTGTGTGTGATGTTTGTGAGCAGTTTTAGCAACCTTATTCTTTATTTCTGAGCGTGGATCCCGTCGAGTACGACGGATGCGTAGGGGTGCTAATACCTTCCCTTTGCATAACCGACTCCCGATCCCATCTCTCTTTGGTCGCAAGACCATGTCTTTTCCAGGTTTACTTCGAGCGTTTCCTTTCCCTCTTTGGGATAAATAACGCACGGTGGCGGCTCTGTTTGTTTTGTTTTAGCCCGCCGGTTGTTTTTCGCGGATACGACAAATTGTATATTTGATGTTTGTATATTTGTTTGTGTGACATAATCTGCTTGTTGTGCTTGGTGATCTCTGAGTGGTGAGATAAGTTCTAACCCGAACTTGAGTGCAATTTAGATAAGAGGATGGTATAGTCATGTTAGACTTGTGTGGAGTAATCCTTAACAAGTTGGCTTGAAACCCATCTACTAAGTGGAGACCCTTTTGGAGATATTGATGTCACACAAGTTATTTGTGGTTAGGCATTACTGTCTCTACTTTGGGGTCTGAGAAGCTAAGGACCTTAGAACATTTAACCCAACTTGGCCTATTTAGGACATATTGCGGAGACTGTTCAGGTGTAGACTTGATAATGGTTGTTACGCGATACTAGACTCAGACGAGTTTCTCTTGAGAATATTATGGGTTGATGAGTTAGTCATCCTAACCTATAATATCCGATAGATGGAATTAAGACTCTGGGAACTTTTTAGAACATAATCTACAGGTTTTTTATCCTTAGTACACTCCTTACCAATGGAACTTGGGTGTTGATAAGGAGAAAACCATAATCCACCAAAATGGATGATTGATCTTGACAATGACTTGATTCATCCCTTGACCTTTGTTGGTTTGCCTTGTGTGTGATCCCTTATTTGTGATTATTGCATTCATGCATTCATGCGCATCATAACATTCATCACACGAAAAATAGCTTCAAGGAACTGAGGTTTTATTTGACAATATTTTCCGACCATGGATTGTGGACTAAGGAACACTAAGAAGTACAGTTTCATATGTTTTGATTTGAAAGAGCTAAGGAAGCTATCATCTTTTGTATTAGATCCCTTGGACTTCAAGCAACATCATGGGAAGCTTCTATCTGTGTTATCTACTAATATGGTTGAAGGACTCTTGAGTGTGTTGGTTCAGTTTTATGATCCCTTGGACTCTTACAACTTACACAATCCCTTATCTTCAACCTCTCTTTAACTTCTCTTCAAACTTCATCTCCTTAACATCAACATGAATCCTCCTTAACATCAACATGAATCCTCAACAACGACAAGTGTTTGAATACTCCCAACAGATGGAAGCTACTGAGCAACAAGTTGAATCTTCACAACAAGTTGCAACCCAAATTGATGTGCCTTCAACTACCTCCTATCAAGAACCTCTTGTTCTTTATCGTCCTCCTCATATCAACCTTGCTACCCCTTTTGAGAAACTCGAAGTGCTTTGTAAGTTGTTGGTTGATTTCGACAATCTCAAGAAGAATGGAATGGATTTAACACAAGAGCTGGAGAACCAAGGGTGGGATAACTACTTCAAACGTCTTTATGGCCCCATTTACACTTTCATGGTGATGGAATTCTGGAGATTCGCCGATTGCGATGATCACTGCACCGTATCTTATGTTCTGGGCATCAAGACAATGATCACAGAGAAATCCATAGCCAAGCTTCTGAACATGGAAACAGTTGGGGGAAGAAGAATCTACAACGTAAACCGTAGGGCAAAGTACATGTCCCAGGAAGTTATCCCCACCATCTTCTCTCAGAACCCATAAGGAAAACCTTCCAAGAACAAAAAACTTCACCAAAATCTGAGAGTGTGGCTGAAGATCATTCTGGGAACCATCCATCATCGTCCTGCTACCAACTTCTCTAATTACATCAACACTGATCAGAATTGCTTTTTGTACTATTTGCACAAAGGGCTGAAGCTCAATCTTCCCTCCCTTCCTTTCAAGTATATGTGGGATTCCGTCAGAGACACCAGAAATAACATGAAGCCCAAAAATTACATCCCTTTAGGAAGATTAATCTCATACATTCTGATAGACAGTGGTCTGGTGGACCATCTCATATCCCTCAAACTAATGAAAGACGTTACTGTGGACATGAGGAAGCCCCTGAATGCGAAGAATCTGAAGAGCATGGGCTTAGTAGACAAGGTCAGAGTTAAACCCACAAAGGACACCTCCTGGGAAGATCTTAAGGATCAAAGGGAGATATCAAATGATATGTACCTCTTCTCAAAGATTGACCCTCCATAGGTCATCGTCTGCTGCCTTCAGGATCTGAAAGCTCAAGGAATTGACATTTTTGGCTTCTCCTTGGACTGGATCCCAGATCAACCCCCCAGCTTCATGGAGAGGAAGAGATAACCATCAAAGAAGAAGAAGACGAGTCTCAAGCTAGGAGAATCTTTAGTAACTCAGAAGCAACTTGTGCCTCTGAGCTCCTTAGCACCTAGTAAGTCCCCAATCTCAGAAGTTCCTAATATTTCTGATTCTAGGCAAATACTCTCATAACTACCTCAACCACCCCCACCATATCTCCCTATGAACCAACCATTTATATACCTACAATTTCTGAACCACATCCTTCTAAACCCCATACCTCTGACCCTAACCAATCTTCACATCCACTACCTCAATTTATCCTCACAACAACATCCATTTCCATATATGAAGCCTTATTGCTAAACGGACCCATATCACCCTCTCCTCTACCCCCAGTCCCCCTCCCTACTATGACCTAACATCAAATTGTGAACATTCTGATATCCCTGACCCATCTTCTCCCACTCATATAGAACTTCAGGCCACAATTGAATCTGAAAAGACTCAGTCTGTACTAGAACCTTCTAAAACCATTCTAGCTCCCTCTGAACCCATTTCTGAACCATATGAACTTATACACAAACCTTATGACCCCACTCCTCAAACCTATGAACCTAACCTTACTCTCCTTACCATTGATGAGGCATTTGCTAAGTTCTTAGAGAACTCAACTTCAAGACTCAGGCAACTATCTAACGAATCCAAGGTCAGTGACAAACCTTCTGAAGTAAGGACTCACTAGAATGGGTTCATCAGGTGGATGACTGATGAAGTCTTTAAATTGAAGAGGCTTTCTGAACAAGTCAGAAATGACTACATCAGAAGTGCTAAGGAGAAGATGGAGGTTCGTCTAGCTCAGGAGGCTACTGAAAGAGCACAGGGAGAAGTTGAGGAGAAGGATTCTGTTGAATCTATTGCTAAGGAGGTAGTTGAGAAAGCTACTGCAGAGGATGAAGCTAGGGCAAAGGCTGAAGCTGAAGCAGCATTGGCCGCCGAAGTTGCTAGAAAAGCTGTTGAAGACGCTGAGAAGACATTTGAGGTTGCTCGGACTTGAAGTGAGTCATCAACATCTGAACTACCTCCTTTAGTCCTCAAGACTCTGGAAGAGCTACAAAAAGAACAGCAACTGGTCAGAGCCAGACTCGACCAGCAGAATCAAGTTAACTCCAGCATCCAGAATCTGCTTACTCAGCTACTTCAGAGGATGCCTCCTTCTCCAAAACCTTAGGCACTCTAGGATTATTTGTTTGTAATATTTTCTTAGAGTTTTTTTGCCTCTGAGGCCTTTTCTTTTGTTTACTTTTATCTGTAAACTCTTTCTCTATCAATGAAATTTTTCTCATATTGTGTGGTCATTGTTTCATTGTTCTTAAACACGTGTTTATGCTGCTTACCTAGAAGTATCTTGTCAAACACTTGTACTCCTAAAAATATTTGTAATTTCTCAAGTGACTTGTTTAGGTCTGTATACTTGAGAGGGCTAAGAGGTTGTTAAACTCTTAGATTTTTTTCTAATTTGTTGAGATTCTTGGATTAAGTCCTTATTGAAGGCGAAATCACCTTGGTCGGGTGGACTGGAGTAACTTTGATTTTCAAGCAAACCAGGATAAACTCCTTGTGTTGTTAGCATTTATATTTGTGTGTGTGGTGTTACATTTTTTTTTATTACTGTGAAAATAATTCAAACCCCTATTTATTGTTTTTCTCTACCTTCAAATTATTCTTTAAGTACATTGTTATCATTAAAACCCAAGGGATGTGAACAATTTTGTTCAAACACAATGATATTTTATTCATGAGAAGGGATGGTGAACATTCCTTGATCAAAGATGTTTTGTACATTCCAGGAATCAAATGTAACCTTCTAAGTATTGGCCAATTACTTTAGAAGGGTTACAATATTCACATGGAAAACAAAGGGTTGCGCGTTATGGATGCAAAGGGAGATTTGATCCTTGAAGCCCCTATGAATGCTAATAGAACCTTCGTGGTTGAGCTAAAGGTTAAGAAGCATAGATTTCTTGCTACAGAAGCAAGTAGAGAATAGTGGATATGACACTATCGTCTTAGGCATCTCAACTTTAGAGATCTCAAAGACTTGCAAAAGAACGGAGCAGTAATGGGGTTGCCATCGATCAACATACCAGCTGAAATTTGTGAAGAGTGTGTGCAAGCAAAGCAACATAAGGATAAATTCAGCAAGGATGCAAATCATAGAACCAAGAATCACCTTGAGGTGGTGTATTTGAATGTGTTTAGACCAATGCAAGTAAATTACATTGGTGGCAATAGGTACTTTGTCACATTTATTGATGATCATAGTAGAAAGTTATGGAAATACCTAATCAAGATAAAGGATGAGGTATTTGAAGTGTTTAAGAAGTTCAAGTTCATGGTTAAAAGGCAAATGGGTCATAAACTCAAAGTGCTCAAAACAGACGGTGGAGTCAAATATGTCTCTAATGGCTTTGAGAGGTTTTGTGATCGAGAAGGGATTGTACATGAGATAGTACCACCTTATACACCATAGCAAAACGTTGTTGCCTAAAGGAAGAATTGATTGATCATGAACATGATTAGGAACATGATAAAGGGGAAGAAGTTGTCGAAAGAGTTATAGGGAGAAGTAGTATCCATAGTTGTCTATTTGTTGATTAGGTTTCCAACAAGGAAGCTTGAGAAGGTAACACCAGAGGAAGCATGGTCGGGATTCAAACAAAATATGAACCATTTGAGAGTTTTTGCTGTTGTAGAATACCGACATGTTCCGATACAACTTAGAAAGAAGCTGGTGATAAGAGAGAAGTGATAATACTTGTAGGGTATCACTCTACCGGTGATTAAAAGTTGTTTGATGCAGCAAAAAGGAGGGTTGTGATCAGATGAGACATCATTGTCAATGAAATCAAGGAGTTGCAGCAGTCTGTAACCGATTCCGTAAAAGTTGTAACCGGTTATAGCTTTTAAATTTTAGATTCTGCAGAAACGGAAAGAGTAGAAACTCATGTTGCTGAAGTTTAAATTTAAGAAGATGTTAAAAGATCAACAAGGCAAAGAGGTTTGCCTCAAAGAATCCAATATTATGAGCTGTTCTGAGACAACAAAGTCAATGATGATGGTGATTTTGTTCATTTTGCACTTATGGCCGAATTTGAACCCGTTAAAACATAAGAGACTTTAAGTGATCCAAAGTGGATTTATGCTATGAAGAAGGAGCTGGAATCCATTGAGAAGAATAATACTTGGGAGTTGGTTGATTTACCGGATGGAAAGAAGCCAATTGGTGTGAAATGGGTGTTTAAAGTGAAGGAAAATCCCAAGGGTGAAATAATCAAGCATAAGGCTCAATTGGTTACTAAGGGAATTTTGCAAAAAATGGCATAGACTTTGAAGAGGTATTTGTACCGGTTGCTAAGATTGAAATCATTAGGCTTGTTGTTGGTATTGCTAATAACCTCAATTGGGTTATATATCAAATGAACGTCAAATCTTTATTTTTGAATGGATCGTTTGAGGAAGAGGTATATGTAGAACAACCCCTTGGTTTTGTTGTGAGAAACCATGAGTTGATGTTCTACAAGTTGAAGAAGGTGTTATGTAGTTTGAATCAAGCTCCTAGAGCTTGGAATAAAATAATAGATGGTTTCCTAAAGGAGGTTGGCTTCAATAAATGGGTATCCGAGCATGAAGTATATGTGAAGACATATACAAGTAAATGAGTGATTATCCTTTGTTTATATGTAGACGACCTGTTGATAACTGTCCACAACGGAAAGTACATTTCTAAGTTCAAGGGTGAACTTATGAAAGAGTTTGAGGTGAACGACCTTGTCCTCGTGACATACTTCATTGGCATTGAGTTTCACAAGTCCAAAAGGGGACTGCTCATGCACCAAAAAAGATATGCTCTTGAGATATTGAAGAAGTTTGAAATGGAGCATTATAATGTTGCCATTACTCCAGCTAAATCAAGGATGTAGTTGTCTAAGAAAGAGGATGAATAAGATGTTGATCCAACTCAATATAGAAGGTTGATTAGATCCATGCGTTATTTGTGCAATACGCGACCGAACTTGCCATTTAGTGTCGGTATTATGAACATATTCATGGGTAGACTGAAGATGTCTCAATTGGCAATAGTCAAAAGGATCCTAAGATATGTCAAAGGTTTTGTTGGCTGCAGAATTCTCTTTCCCATGACAGTTACAAAAAAAACATTTTTCTCGGTTTTATCGATTCCAATTGGTGTGGAGATAAGGATGACTGAAAGTCTACAGCTGGATACATCTTTATGGTTGGTGGAACACCAATCATATGGTGTTCAAATAAGGAATGTGTAGTTGCACTCTCATCTTGTGAGGCCTA
Source organism: Lathyrus oleraceus (assembly GCF_024323335.1). NCBI lineage: Eukaryota > Viridiplantae > Streptophyta > Magnoliopsida > Fabales > Fabaceae > Lathyrus > Lathyrus oleraceus. The sequence goes on along the minus strand of NC_066583.1, from coordinate 597,040,913 downwards.
GAACATTGTCGCTTTGTTATATGTGTGCCAAGCCATGTGACTTATGAATCTATTGGAGGAGCTGGGCAGCAGTGAGGGTGAGTCTATTGCACTCCTGGTTGACAATGTTTTCATGATTAATATTACTAAGAACCTAATTGCACATGGGAGGAGAAAGCATTTTGAGATGATGTTTCACTACTTGAGGGAAATTGCAAGTGAAGGAAGGTTACAATTTGGATATTGCAGAAGTGAAGATCAAGTGGTTGATTTGTTGACTAAGAGAGTCATAAAGAATGTGTTCAAGAGGTTGAAGATGAACATGAGCATGGAAGACTTGGAGCACTTGAATTAAAGGGGTGTGTTAAAAGTAATATTGGTAATTCAAGTGTTGTATCCGGTTAACATGGGGTGTAACCAGTTACAGCAAAGCCAGTTTTACTTCTAGCAGAAAAGGAAAAAATCTGAAGTTGTAACCGGTTAACCTTAGATGTTAATCGGTTACCATTGAATGTTTTTATTATTATTAGTGTTAGTTGAAGTCGGTTAATCAAATGGTGTAACCGGTTATATGACCGAGTTTAGCTGATTTTCTGTTATGTAATTATTTGTTTTGGATTCCAATGAGTTTGTAATACTTGTATAAATATGTTGGACGCATTCTCATCCAAAGTTAATGAAATTATAATTCTCACCCTCAATTATCTCTTTCCTCTCAATTTTCCTCTTTCACTCTTCATATTTCAATTCTCTCCACCATTGTTCACCAATCTTGTGATTCAAAGTTCCAACATACATAAACATCTATAGAGTAATAAAGCTACATCAAAGGCTCTTTTGTTTAAATGGAGATTGATTATGTTGAGGCTTCCAATCAGAGAGGAAAATGATGGTATAAAGGTGGATGAGTGTTCGTATTTTGCGGTGCATGTTGAGTGAATAAATGAAAGAACTTATGCGTTTTTGGTTAAAATTGAATTTACAATGATACAATGATATGAAGATATGGGTTTTGATATGGACTGCACAAAATTTTTACAATGCCGCGACAAGTCTTAATAGGTCTTAAAGGTATTGAAATATAACTATACAACTATATCATAATCGAAGTAACGTTGAACGTTGTTAACAACAATGAGAGAGATCATTAGAGTGCAAAATCAACAATCTTTGATGGTGAGAAATTTGATTACTAGAAAGATAGAATAGAAAGTTTCTTTCTTGGTTACAATGTTGATCTCTGGGATCTTGTAGTCGATGGCTACGCTTACCCAGTTAATGTTGAAGGAAATAATATAGCAAGAATTGCTATGATTGATCAACAGAAGAAAGATTTCAAAAATCATCATAAGGCCGGAACTATATTGCTAAATGTTATCTCTTATACTGAGTATGAGAATATAACAAACAGAGATTCTGCCAAATCCATTTTTGTCTCTCTAAGGATGACTCATGAGGGGAATGCTCAAGTAAAGGAGACAAAGGCCTTGGTCTTAATACAGAAGTACGAGGCATTCAAAATGGATGATGATGAAACAGTTGAGACTATTCTCTCAAGTTGTCAGATGCTTGTTGTAGGACTGAAAGTTCTGGACAAAGGATACTCTATAGTTGATCATGTCAAGAAGATAATCAGAAGTCTCCCTAAAAAATGGAGACCTATGGTAACTGCTTTAAAGCTAGCAAAGGATATTAACAATATTAGTCTTGAAGAACTTGTTAGTTCTTTAAGAAGCCACAATATTGAGCTCGATGAAGATGAACCTCATAAGCGAGGTAAATCTGTTGCGCTAAAGTCCAATCTTGAGAAGACAAGAGCATATCAAGCTGAGGAAGAATCAAAAGATTATGATGAAGACTCAGATGATGATGGTGAGTTGTCTTTGATTTCTAAAAGGGTCAACAGACTCTGGAAACATAGGTAGAATGGGCCAAGGAAGTTCAAAGGAGCTAGAAGGACTATTGATTGTTCTGATTCTTCATTTGTAAAGAAGAAGCAAGGTTCTGAATAGAGGAGGGAATAGTAATTACCTTCAAAATTTCAAAGTTTTAGAACCTCGCTTCTTCTGTCCAAACGAAGAATCAGAACGACCACCAATCCTTTTAGATCCTCTGAACATCCCTGGCCCATTCTACCTATGTTTCCAGAGTCTGTTGACCCTTTTAGAAGTCAAAGATAACTCACCATCATCATCTGAGTCTTCATCATAATCTTTTGATTCTTCCTCAGCTAGATATGCTCTTGTCTTCTCAAGATTGGACTTTAGCGCAGCAGATTTACCTCGCTTCTGAGGTTCATCTTCCTCGAGCTCAATATTGTGGATTCTTAAAGAACTAACAAGTTCTTCAAGACTAATATTGTTAATATCCTTTTCTAGCTTCAAATCAGTTACCATAGGTCTCCATTTTTTAGGGAGACTTCTGATTATCTTCTTGACATGATCAACTATAGAGTATCCTTTGTCCAGAACTTTCAGTCCTATAACAAGCATCTGACATCTTGAGAACATAGTCTCAACTGTTTCATCATCATCCATTTTGAATGCCTCGTACTTCTGTATTAAGACCAAGGCCTTTGTCTCCTTTACTTGAGCATTCCCCTCACGAGTCATCCTTAAAGAGACAAAAATGGATTTGGCAGAATCTCTGTTTGTTATATTCTCATACTCAGTATAAGAGATATCATTTAGCAATATAGTTCTGGCCTTATGATGATTTTTGAAATCTTTCTTCTGTTGATCAGTCATAACACTTCTTGCTATATTATTTCCCTCAACGTTAACTGGGTGAACATAGCCATCGACTACAAGATCCCAGAGATCAACATCGCAACCAAGAAAGAAACTTTATATTGTATCTTTCCGATAATAAAATTTATCACCATCAAAAGTTGGTGGTTTTTGTAACACCTCAAAATTTGCCCTCCTCTCTTGCGACTAGCTTAGCATATTGCATTTTCATTTTTTAGGACATTAGGCATTACATCTTTGCATATCATGTGGAAACAATGAGCAAGTTATCCTCCTAGGTCTTTCTCAGAAGATGGAGAGGTTAAGAGATGCAAGCCTGAGGGTCTTATTGAATTGATCACTAGCCATCTGAGGGTTTGTGCTTCAATTAGGGTTTCTTGGTTCCTCAAGGAGATTGGGTATTATCTTGGTTGAAATGGTACATCACCATCATCATGGTCTTATCATCACCAAGAGGTTCATTATTCATGCTCAAGTTCCTTGGGATTAGGGTTTTGACCTCTGGTCAACCCTAATCAGTTGCGTTATGCCAATCAGGGTTTTTCAAGGAGATGAGGTTTTTAATGGGATGGAGATCATCATATGATTTTATGGAGCTTGTATAAGCTAGGGTTTCATTTTGGAGCCATTTCATTAAGGGGTTGAGGCTCAAAATCATCTGTGTATGGCCAAGTCATCTATCAACTGCAAAAGTCAACTGCATGGTCAACTGTTGGATTTGGAGGTGGGAAGTGATTAGAAATACTTAATTCATGTTCAAACAAGTCTCATTTGACATTTCAAACATCAACATTGAAGAAAATAAAGTCAGGACAAAACTTTCCAAAAATAGAAAGTGACCTATAATTTGAAATTGCCAAAAATGGAAAGGTTTTCAGCTCAAGATTACATCATCAAGAAAGCTTCAAATGAAATTTTTTTGAACATGAAAGGTGTATATCTTTCTCTCCCATTTCCAAAAAGTCCAAGATCATCAATTTCTCATGTGTGGTTAAGGAGATATGATCAAAACTTGGCCAAGTGAACATTGAACTTCAAATGGGCATAACTTCTTAACCAAAACTCCAAATCAAGTGGCTCTTTTTGCATTGTTCTTGTTTTGACATATAATTTCCAAATCTTGCATTACATGGCATGAATTACATTCACATGAACATTTGATAATTCTTGCATTTTTGGAGGGAAAAATTGGAATTTAAATTTTGTACATCATTTGCACATGTGACCATCACCATTGGCTTCAAAACATCATTTGAAGTGAATTTGAAGGGAAATTCGTGCACTATTCACCATGCATTTTCATGCATAAGGGTGAAAAACTCAATTTGCCAAAACACTCCCTAACTCATCCATTTCATTAGCATTTGGTTTAAAGATTAATTAAACATGATTAGTGCAGCATATATAAGCCTAATCTCTAACTGTTTTTCACAATTCCCAATTTTAGATCTAGAATCACAAAAGTTCATCAAAATTTTCTCTCACTTTTTTCTTTCAAATTCTTCAAACCACAATCCATTTCCTAATTCATCATATGGAAGCATCATGGAGCAAGTTTGAAGGTAGATCCAAGAGAATTCGTGCACTTTGTTCATGCTTGAAGCTATGGAAGCAACAATGGTGAAATCCAATTCTGTTGAAATCGTGCATAATTAATCCTCAATTTCTCTTCCAATCAACTGTGCAAGCATCATAGAGAAGCATTGGAGCATTGCAAGGCTTGAATCCATTGAATTCTAAAGTTGCTCATCAAGAGGTCACAAATTCGATCTCTCTAATTCTTAAAATTGTTAGGATATATTTGTAGATCTCTTTGCGCTGGTAACACTGAGCTTTGAATCGTGATTTTTCATGCCATATTCATTGATTTATGTTGATTTAAAGATTCATGCATGAAACTTGTCGGCTTCGATTCTCTCATGTTAGATAGAATTAGGATAAACTAGGCATGGATTTATGATGTGCATTGAAAGACCTACACATTGGTATGTCCAATTGAGAAATCTGGAAAAAAAGTTCTTGATGCATGAAGATGCATGACACTGTACAGTGAACGCGTGAAGAAGATGATTCAGGAGAATAGGCCACGGTTTTGATCCGTTTTTGGCCATGCTAAAGCGTTGCCTATTGTTTCCCTAGGGCTCGTACGCTATTGGTTGCATGAGGCGCTCATGCGCGTTTCTGATTGGCCAAGGAAACAGTTAAATGAAACGCTGCGTTTCATGCAGCAGCCTGGCACCAATTATTTTGAATTGTGGCACGGCTCGATTCCTGGCTCCAACCTTTATTTCAAATGTCATGTTATTTTGCCTTTTCCCTCCATTCATGTCCACATGCTTCTCTTATGTTTTTTTATTTTTCTTCATCTTTGAAAATTCATAACAAATTAAATAATGATCCAAATAATATGTGGTTTTTTGCATTATGTCACATTTTCTCTCTAGTTTTTTATCATCGTTTTTCCATAAATTGTGCCTGGCTGGATTTTGTTTTGCCCTAGGGTTTTTGATCATGTATCATATCTTGACCTTGCCTTGCTTATCCATTTGTGAAATGCTCAATTTTAATTCAATGCTCATGAAATTTTACATGTTGAAACTAGACTCATGGCTTGAAATTATGGTGTTGATTTGGTAATTTTATCATGTGTCATTTCTGTTTTATGATCATGTGAAGGTAGGTGTGACAATTGGTGTCACACCTTGTGAGGTTCAACTTGATTGATGAGTTTTCCATGCCAAATGAATTCCAATTGATGTGATTTTTTGTATGATGCTTGATATGGATGTTGTGGTTGCTCATGATTTTTGTTGGAATTTTTGGATTGATTTCTGATTTGATTGAGATTTTTCATTATGGATGGTCATGTGTGAGCTTTTGCATTGTCTTGAATTTCATTTGATTGTGAAATGCTTGTCCTTTATCCTATGGATGTGAAATTTTGCACACTAATTCTAGACATGTTGAATGTTGTTTTGGCTTTGGTTTGAGGTTTTTACCATGTTTCATTTCTGTTTTAGGCTTGTGCTAAGTTGGTGTGCCAAGTTGTGTCACATATGTGCTTGATTGTGCTTGCCTTGGCTTATGAAATTTGATTACCATGCCTAATGTTGTCCAAATGCTCTAATTCTTTGTGTGATGATCATGTTGTATGTCCTGTTTACTCATGAATTTTTCCAAGATTATTTGAACCATTTTTGATTTAATGTGCATTTGTTCATTCTGATGTCACAATGTGGTTACAACTTGCATACCTTGCCATGTTTGGTTCATGAAATGGATTTGGTGAATGATATTGATATGGGACTTTTTGGTTGTGTTCTTGATTGAATGAAGTTGGTTCATGTTAAATTTCATGTTCTGTTTTAAATTTTTTCTCCATATTTGACCCTAGGCCTTGACCTAGTGGTTGGTTGCTTATGTTTGATCTTTGATTTCAGGTGGAGCATTCAAGTTCCTTAGTTGTTGGTGCTCTATCACTTGAGCCTTTGATGTTTACTTTTGACTAATAACATTGTGTGTTTTGTAGGGTTGTTAACTCATTTGAGTTTGAATTGTTGGCTTATGCCTTTGCTCATTGGGTTTGACTGTTTGATATTCATGATTGTCTGTCTGTTTGTACAGTTGAACTGATTTGTTTGATGTTTCCACAGGTACATAAGTTGCTTAAGTTCATTTTGAACTTGCTTTTGCTTGGTTGCTTAACCACTGAGGTATAACTTCTCTGACTTCATGTAGTCTGGAAGACCTGTCCTTTTACTTGGGCAGACACCTGTCTGAAGCCCTCCTTAAGAGGCAATGCTTGTGAATGTTTATTTTTGTGCCAAGCAGGAAAAGTCCTTTGATAAGGCAATTGGAAGATAAAAGAGATGTGTAGTCCATCTCCTGCTATTCAGTGTGTCATCCACTTTGCTCACACCTTGTGTTGATGCATTGTGGATATTAACCCAAGATCTTTGTTGTGTCAGTCATATGTGGAGAAGAGTTCCAACTTTCTGAACTCCCACACTTTCATTTGTCTGAAGCTCTCCCAGGCCAGGGATAAGAGCTGTGAGGTCTTACCCTCACTTCCCATTTCATCTGCTTCACCCTAACTCTCAATGTTAGGGTTAAGAGCTAACTACACCCGATTCCAGTTGGCTTGTGTTTCACAGCCTAACCTTGTATGAGCCCAATTGATTGCATATAGTGTGTGTGATTGTTTATTGCGCTTGTGTTGTCTGTTTGTGTTGTTTAGGATAGCTTGCTGCCTGTGCAAGTTAGATAGAAACCTCAACCTAGGACCATTATGGATTGCATGATAACTATTAGGCTCGAGTCAGTCTCCCTTCTAGTTTGTCATTTCCCAGTCTCTGGTTAGGAGAAAGTTTCTCCCCTGTTAAGGGGAACTACGTTGCCCTGATCCTCATACCAGATGAGGTACGTAGGCAGGAGATCGTACGAGATCTCTCTGGGCACCCTTTTCCTTTTTTGGTGTGTGTTTGCTTGACAGTTAGCAAGCTCGAGTACCAGACTCCCTGTTAGCTTGTTTGTTCAACTTCTTTGTTGTTTTTGACGACTCAGCGTCCGGTTAACCTCTTGTTTGTGTGGAGTCTGACGTAAGTCCAGCGATTGGCAATCGGTTTCCTTTTGTGTGTGTTTGTTGGTGTGGAGTCTGACGTAAGTCCAGCGATTGGCAGTTGGTTTCCTGTGTGTGTTTGTTGGTTCGGAGTCTGATGTAAGTCCAGCAATTGGCATTCGGTTTCCATGTTTGCCTGTTTGTGTGGAGTGTGACATAAGTCCAGCGATTGGCAGTCGGTTTCTTGTGTGTGTGTTTCGTTTGGCGTGCGTGAGCCGAACTACGGTAGCTCTGATTCTCATTCCAGATGAGATACGTAGGCATAGGATGCGATATCCTAGCGAGCCCGTTCCCCCTCTTTCCATCTGTGTTTTATTCCAGTGTGTGTGTGCATTCTTTTGAGCAGTGTTTAGCAACCTTTCTTCTATTCTTTTGAGCGTGGATCCCGTCGAGTACGACGGATGCGTAGGGGTGCTAATACCTTCCCTTCGCATAACCGACTCCCGATCCCATCTCTCTTTGGTCGCGAGACCATGTCTTTTCCAGGTTTACTTCGAGTGTTTCCTTTCCCTCTTTGGGATAAATAACGCACGGTGGCAGCTCTGTTTGTTTTGTTTTTCCCGTCGGTTGTTTTTCGCGGATGCGACAGTTTTGCACCGTAGCGATCTTTGTCATTGTTGTTAACAATGTTAGCAGCGGTCATTGTTTCTCACACAAAAAACTAGATCGGTACTGAACACGGTGAAGAGTTGATAAATCTTTTATCAAAATCAGAACCAGAGCTTTGATGCCAATTGAAGGTGTGAAAAACACAAGAAAGGGGGTTTGAATTGGGTTTTATAAAACAAAAGCTTTTTGCCAACTCAAGAACACCACTAAAATGTTAATAATAAGGAGATAAAAACACAAGTATTTTTATCATGGTTCACTTGAAACTCAAATCTACTCTTGTCCACCCGCCAAGGTGATTTTTCCTTATACATAATGATTTAATCCACTATAATCAACTAATTACAATAATCACAAAGAATAACATTATTTGTCTTCTCAAGTATCCGACTATACCCTAGTTTCCTTAAGGATTCACAAAGAAAAACTTTATTTCTCTTCTTAAGAATCTGACTATACCCTAGTCTCCTTAAGGAATCAAACAAACAGTTTGAATAATATTTTGTGTGTTACAACTTGCTTCTACACAAGCAGATTTTACACAAATACTAAAAGAAAAACTGCGTACAAAATTGATAGCTTTTCACAAAGAAACAAACTTGTCAAATTGTTGTAGCATTCTTGTTTTCTTCAAGTCTCCAAGTCCCAGTTGTCATACCCCGATTTTGGTCCTAAATTTTTTATGTTTGTTTGGCATGCTTGGCCTAACCTTACTTTGGTTTTATATGAGGATTGATTTTTTTGATCCAAAGTCATGGTGTTGTGATTGTGGATACATCTATGGTCTGGGTCATCTGAACAACCAAGTTTCTTGTGTTTCTAGCCACTTGCCAGTCATGTTATTGGTTCATGGATACTATGTCAAAACCCTAACCTTATGGTCTCATTTCATGGCCTTGTTCATGTACATCAAAAGTCATCCAAGTCATAAAAAAAAAATTTGGAAACCAACTTCAAACCATTTTGTTAATCCATTTCAATTTATTTCATGTCATTGTAAACCATTACATTTGATTCCATACAAGAAAAATACAAAATTTGGCATTTTTGACCAACTGTTGACTTTGGTCAACAGTTGACTTTTTGGTCAACTTTGACCAAAGTCAACCCAAATTCATTAAACCCTAAATTCACCCATAATAGTCCATTGAATTCCATTTACAAGAAAAATACAAAAAAAAAATGAACTTTGACCAATGGTTGACTTTGGTCAACTTTGACCAAAGTCAACACAACCTCTTTGCATCCTAAAATCCTAAGTCTTCCATCATGAACCTTAATCCATCACTCCATTGTTCATGTTTGCTTGCTTCCATCATGAGTGCTTCATTTGCAAGTGATCCTTGGCCAACCATGTTTATGTTCATGCCATGCCTACAAGAGCAGTCAAGTTATACAAAAAACAACAGGTCATAACCAACTCAAACCTACCAAACATGGACACCACCACCACCAACAACAACCATCTTCGATTCCAGGATGATGATGAAGTTATCGAAGATGCTGCTGAAACTTCCAACCTTGACCAATCCATGGGTGGTTGCGAACTTGATGATTCAAATGACAAAACCAACGCTGATTACTAAATTTGATTCTTACTCTCACTTTGGAATTCATGAAGAAATGTTGAAAGACACTGTTAGAACCAAGACATATCAAAATGTTATTTATCAGAATAGGTTTTTATTCAAGAATAAAGTAGTTCTTGATGTTGGTGCCGGAACTGGGATTTTGTCACTATTCTGTGCCAAAGCAGGTGCAGAACATGTCTATGCCGTTGAATGCTCTGATATGGCTGACATGGCAAAGCAGATAGTTGAAACTAATGGTTACTCTAAAGTTATAACTGTTTTGAAAGGGAAGATTGAAGAACTTGAACTTCCTGTTCCTAAAGTTGATATAATCATTTCTGAATGGATGGGATATTTCTTGTTGTTTGAGAATATGTTAAATTCTGTGCTCTATGCACGTGATAAATGGCTTGTGGATGATGGCGTTGTGCTACCTGATATAGCAACCCTCCATCTGACTGCAATTGAAGATAAAGGCTACAAAGAAGTTCAAGAGTGGAAAGCCCTTAGCATGGTTCAGTCATAACAGTTCCATAATCCAAACAGCTCCATTTGTGACCTGAGATCAATGTGAACCTGCAAGGCCATAGCAACTTCACACATCGAAGTATCCATCCATATAGACCATGATGCTACTGTCCTTACGAGGGTGCATACTAGCTGAACCAGGCTAGTTATCCTGCTGCAAAACCAAGACAGAAACAGTCAGCCATGCAATGCACTCAAGGCAATCACAACATAAATCACAGCTTATGGGATACATAAATCAGTATGAATGGGCATGGAACTAGCTGATAGCAATTTGATCTTACATATGGGAATTGAAACCAAGCCATGCAACCAAGGTTCTTAGTGAAAGCAGGCAAGCTGTTCAGTCCAAAACAGCATGAAATAACTTGGCAAATGCAAACCAGCAATATCTACCTTCTCAGCAGAACACGAATACAAGACCACCTCAATCACAGGGGTTAGCAGGTTCTGTTGTAAATCAGCAGTATTTACCTTCACAGCAGAGTCCTACCATGAGACCACCTCAATCACAGGGTTTTTCAGGTTTTGTTACAAATCAACAATATCTTCCTTCCCAGCAGAATCCAACCATGAGACCAACTCAATCCATGCCTGCTGGTAGTGACCCTGGATACATTCACACCGGTCATCTGAAAGAACGGTGGCCTAACAAAATATACGAGTACAAGATTGGACACAAACTCAGGAATGGAACATGACCTGCTATGATACACCTGAAGAACTTGATAAAAACAGCTTCAATAACAGTGTCGCTGATCAGCAGGCAGTACTGGAGACTGTAGCTAAAATTACTCATGATAAAGCTAAGAGAAATAATACCAAAATGAAGTCAGCACATGAATGAAGGCCTGATAGAACCAGGAACAAGAGATCAAATGCATACCCCTTCATCAATCCACACCATGAGATGTACCTCAACATGGCTCCAATCATGACTTGTACTACAACAATGCCATTTTATGTGTTGTGCTGCACCAACTGAACCTGCAAATCACAGCATTGCCTAGTCCAACCACAACCTACCTTGGTCCAAAATGTCCAAACACTCTTGCATCAATCCAAGACAATAACACTACATGCTTGCATCAAGTCCAAACTACTGAAGACATCACAGCAGGAGCAAATCAAAGCAGTCATGTTGTTCATCATGGTTCACCCTGCATCCAACACCAAGTTCAGGCTATTACAGCAAACCTACAAAATAGCAATAATCAGCAGCAGGGAAGTGTTTGACATGAGTGCAGTTCATCATCATGGATAGCATCTTGCATCAGACCTAACCACATCAACCACAAATCATACAAACAATAACAACACATGAGGTATTATGAACCTGCAGCGAGACCTCATGCCACACCAAACCATAACAGCCCTGCACAAACACCACCCTGCAGTAACACTGCATACCAAGGCAAGGGAATAACCAACTTTCCGTCAACACAACATGTTGCATCACCAAGACAACCATGCCAATGAATGTGCACTTGCACCATAGCAGGACATAACAACCGTCAACATCCATCAAGCGACATTCCATGCCCAAGTGAAACAATTGGAGTAGACCTGCAGCAGCAGACCAACACAACCAAACTCAGTCATGACACATGAACCTAACACACAAACCAGTTAACACCATGGCCAAAACCTGCAAACAGCAACATAACAGGTGACTGACATAAACCTAAACATGGCCACATCAATTTGAATGGTTAACAAGGCTGCAAACCCAATTGCATACCTGAGTGCAAAACAACCTTTGCAAGTATTCTGCACCAATCTGCATCAAGTCACCAAGGTCTGTCCCAAGCAACATCATCTAACAGATGGAATTTATGTCAACACTAAGACCACAAGTAAGCCACGACATCATTACATGTATGTGGTAGCTCATGACATGCCTCACATGACCATAAAACCTGCATCAAGACTACACCCTGTGCAAGAAGAATCAAAGCAACAAAATACAGGGCAATAGGAACCTAAGCATGTTGGCCTGCCTTCAGGCCACATCAGACCATGATAAATTGTCACCAAGCTATCAGCATTGGGCTATCAAGCTATGTGCATACAAGTTCCTAAGCCTACCTAACTGGTTACATCAACAAGACCAAGTCAAACATGTTGCAAGACTACAAATGCCTACTACTACCACATCCATGTGCTACAATGAAAATGCATCTACCAAGTGTAAAATCACATTGGGGATAGCCACTGAATGAAAGCTCTTGGCTTGCATCACAATGCAAAACCAAAGGATACCTTACATGCTGCTGGAGCATTGACCAGATTGGAGTTGGGGACAACATATCCTCCACCCGTTGCAACTGGCCTATGATCAAAGACATGTCACCAAGCTGAATTCTAAAACACAAGCCATGAAACACAATCAAGAGGGCAGATGGTTGTGAGTCTACTAACCTACTGCAGGAACTTTGGTCACATAGGAGTTTGGGATAGCATACCACATCAACCTTCATGCCAACAGCTCAGTGAAACAATGGAGCATAAGGAGCATTCCAGGCTGTGAGACTCCATGCCTTTGTCCTGAACTGTAATGGAATCGTCAAGCTCATCATGTCATCATCATTAATAGCAGCCATTGGACATCTGCATCGTGGAGCCAACGACTTGTTTTTATGACATACTCCTGCTTCACCTGTGATTGCACACCAGCTGCAACTTCCATAATCAAAAACCATTTTGGACATACACATCAACAGTTCAATTCCCTGCAGTAAAAAAAGGTTAATTAGCCAACAGTAAAATTCAAAACATCAGAAAATTCCCAAAATTGGCATCAGGACAAAGACGAAGACGAAAGTACGTAGATTGGTTACCTTTTCCGAATCAAGCATCAAAAAGGCCAATCCCAACTGAGCGCATCAAAAGTAGTTTGCAGAAGATATTCTTTGGAATTCCAGACAACAACCCTAAACCCTAAAGCTGTGAAGATAAAAGGAGAAGGAAGCGAATCAGAGGGGAGGCGAAAAGGGCTGGAGGCGAAAATCTGAGAAGAAACCCTAAAAATCCCAAGAGTGATTACCTGGAGGCCAGCGTTTGCACGTCCTACACCGCCACCACTGCGACATTTTGTAAGGTTTTTTCTTTCTCTCTATCTTTCTCATATGCTTGTTGTCTGAAAATATTTGTGAGAGTTGAGGGAGTTCGATTCACTGAGTTGGAGAGCGTGAGAGGGTTTTGTTGATGTCATAAGAAGGATGAGTTTCGAGTGCGTGAGATTGCCATTGTTGGGGAAGGTTGAGTTCGTAAGGTGAGAGAGATGAGAAGAAGACGAGCTTCTGTTTTGCTTTTTTTTTCGTTTCCATTTTTCTGTTTTCTTGTTTTCTTTTTTTTAATTTTTTTTAATTTGTTTTTTAACAGAGATAAAAAAAAACATAAAAATGTTTATATGTTATTTATTTTTTTGTTTTAGCTCGGTTCATATATTTAAGGTAGTATTTCAGTAGCATATAATCTTAAGTGGTCTGGTGGAGAGGAGTGATTTCATGGTCTTGAGTGGGGTGGGTTCAATACCCGGGTTTGTTGCTTTGGTTTTCCAACATTTTTGATCTTTCCATGTTTTTTTCTAGCCTTACCATTTAACTAACATATTTCTATCATTTATTCATTTTTTATTGTTTTATTTTTAATATGGCTTATGTGATTATTCATTTTTTTTAGGATTTATGTGAATTATTACATTTGTGTTTGTTCATTTCATTTGTACAAATTATTTGCCTTTATGTGTGGGTTATGTTACAATCATGATAAATCATCACAATCTCTTTGATAAAAAACCATTCAAAACCATTTCAAAATTAAAAATCATATTTTCTCGACTCAATGTCGAGCCCATTTTCACACCCTTGTAAGTCGATTGCTTTTTAAGCATCGCCATTGACCTCACATAGCTTACTCTTGGGCTTTCTTACAATGAGCCGGTTCCCTTACACTTACACTCATACATTGTTTAATGCTTCATTATTTCATTCTCTGATTATTTGATTCGATTATATACTTGTTTATATCTTACTTGTTTGATTAACTGTGGCCTACTTGTATGGTGTTTGAGGCATGTATTATTATTGTTTGTCTGCCATGAACGATCCCCATTCATAACAAATGTATCCCTCTCCCATGAAATGTATAATATTCTTTCATTCTTTATTCATCTGTTAATACAAGAAATAAAATGAACATCCGATAACCATTTCAAAACAAGATCAAAACCTCGATCCAACGTCGAGTAATCATTTTTTCAAAACCTAACAGAATCAGCACGTATTCATCCACCCTTTTGTAAGTCGATTGCTTTATGCATCGCCATCAACCTTGTAAGTCGATTGCTTTATGCATCGCCATTAACCTTGTAAGTCGATTGCTTCGTGCATCGCCATCTACCCTTATCCCTAGCACTTCTCCTTGCTCCACTCGTCAATTCTTGTTCCGATTAGGTAGCACCCATTAGATAGAACCCTTTGCATGATAACATGGGTAGGATTCCCATATCCTTTTGTATGATAACATAGGTAAGATTCCCATATCCTTTTGTATGATAACATAGGTAGGATTCCCTTATTCTTTTGCATGATAACATAGGTAGGATTCCCATATTCTTTGCATGCTAACATTAGGTAGATATTCCCATTTGTAAACCCTAACACTTAAGTACATATTGCATGACAACTCTAGGGCAGAGCTTCCCCACTTCTAGACCTTTCCGAGCGTCTCCGATCTTGTGGCATGTAGTCCGTTCTATTGCAAAGAGGTAACTGCCTAAGACTCGATTCAGCGAGCTGCGACACCTACTGCTAGGACGTGAACACATCTCCCACTCTCCTTTGACACAACTGGTGTCCTCCTTTGTAAGTCCATATTCAGATGGCAATCCCTATGTAGGGGGAACTACGTCGCCCTGATTCTCATACCAGATGAGGTACATAGGCAGGAGATCGTGCGAGATCTCTCCGGGCACCCTTTTCCTTTTTTTTTGTGTGTTTGCTTGACAGTTGCTAGGCTCGAGTTCCCGACTCCTAGGTAACTTGTTGCTTGTTTGTTCTTGTGTGTGTAGGAGACGGATGTAAGCCCAGCCATTGGCATTCCGTATCCTCTTGTTGTGTGCTTGGAGTCCGGTATAAGTCCATCAAGTGGCATCTGGTTTCCAGTGTGGGTATGTTTGGTGCGGAAGCTGATGTAAGCCCAGCGATTGGCGTTCGGGTTCCATGTTTGCCCTATTTAGCCGAACTACGGCAACTCTGATTCTCATGTTCAGATGAGATACGTAGGCACAAGATGCGATGTCTTGCCGAGTTTGACTAACGACTAACAACTAATCCTTGTTTGCTTTCGCCCTCGTTGCGATCCTTTCTCTCGCCCTCGTTGCGATCGAGACTTTCCCTTTCTCTTGCCCTAGTTGCAATCGAGACCCTTATTCCCGTAGTTAGCCGAACTACGGCAACTCTGATTCTCATGTTCAGATGAGATACGTAGGCACAAGATGCGATGTCTTGCCGAGTTTGACTAACGACTAACAACTAATCCTTGTTTGCTTTCGCCCTCGTTGCGATCCTTTCTCTCGCCCTCGTTGCGATCGAGACTTTCCCTTTCTCTTGCCCTAGTTGCAATCGAGACCCTTATTCCCGTAGTTAGCCGAACTACGGCAACTCTGATTCTCATGTTCAGATGAGATACGTAGGCACAAGATGCGATGTCTTGCCGAGTTTGACTAACGACTAACAACTAATCCTTGTTTGCTTTCGCCCTTGTTGCGATCCTTTCTCTCGCCCTCGTTGCGATCGAGACCTTCCCTTTCTCTTGCCCTAGTTGCAATCGAGACTTTTGTTCCCGTAGTTAGCTGAACTACGTTTTGCTCTGATTCTCATTCCCGATGAGATACGTAGGCATAAGACGCGACGTCTTAGCGAGCACACTCCTCTTTAACCCATAGGAACCCGAGCTACGAAGACTCTGATTGTCATATTCAGATGAGATACGTATGCAGTGGATGCGACATCCGTGCGAGTCATTTTTCTCTTGACCCTTTTAGTAAATAGTACATTAGATAAACACACACCCTTTAGACAAGAAACAACAAGAGTGGATCCCGTAGAGTACTACGGATGCGTATGGGTGCTAATACCTTCCCTTCGCATAATCGACTCCCGAACCCAAGATTTGGTTGCGAGACCTTGTCTTTTCCTTTCCTTTCTCCAGGTTTACTTCGAGCGTTTCCTTTCCCTCCTTTGGGATAAATAACGCACGGTGGCGACTCTTCTGTCATTTCTTTCTCGCCGGTTGTTTTTTCGCACCTCCTGTATTTTTTCAGGTTGCGACATCTGGCGACTCTGCTGGGGACCCGGTTTCCCTAAGCGAGTCCCTCCTAGCTTTTGTAGGTTTCTTGTTTGTTGGGTGTTTATTCTTTGTACAGTTATTTATTTTCAGCATTTACCTGCTTTACCTTATTGCATTCATGTACATATGTTTGTTGTATCTGTGGGTTCTGTTGGGTTGCTTGCTTGTTAGGGTGGGGATATTTTATGAGAGATAAGCCCACTACCCAGGCTTGAGTGTACACATAGGTGTTAGAGTGGATAGTCATGAGGCTTGCATGGTATGTTGCTACGTTAAGTCGTTCATGAGACCCACATTCCAGACGAGGTTTCTGTTGAATATATTCTGTCCTATGGGTGTTCCATAACGACAGATATTCCTTTAGAAATCATCGACTCTGGTGACCATTTCCCGAGAACTCAGTCGAGGCCTCTCCTCCGAGACGCGTTTATGTTAGCTCTGGTGGGCGCATTCTCGCTGCTCAATCCGAGGACCCCGAGACTGGGAACTTGCTTTAGGATATCCTGTTGAGGGGAGTCAGCGGAGGTCTTTTATCCCGTAATAATGCCAAACCTTCAGTGGTAAACGTATTATTCTCGACTGAAGGGCTAAAGCTGACAAACTTCTGTTCTTAGAACCTACCAGTGAGGGGCGGGCTAAATTCAGGGAACCTTAACCTCCAACCAACCCGGTTTTCTGGGGCAGAGTTTTGATCTTGTATTACATTCCTCAGTGGGTTTCTTTTCAGACAGTGCAACCCGACAGATGTTCAAGCAGATACAGCAGTCCTGATTTCCATGTCACTGTATTGCATCACATCATTCTGCATTCATATCATTTAACACATGTTTATCTATTCCCAGGGGTTCATATCTTCTTCTTGATTCTAGTCGGGATTTTCTTCTTACACCGTTTATCAAATGTGAGACTGGAATCAAGGGGGTAGAATGCCTTTTGGAATTGCTAAACATGTCAGTGCATTTGCATATCCCATAACATGTCACAATGCTGGGGCAGTCTCTTCAACTTTACATCAAAAGATCAAATTCCCAGTCAATGGAAGAATTATCATTGTCTGTGGTGAGGAGGACATCCTGGTCAGTAACCTGTCTATATTCAAGTATGTAGAGGTGGAAGGTGAAATTCATGAGACCCTGTGTTAGGCCTTTGAGTCAGTTCAGATCAAGGATGCAGCTCCGGTGGAAGAGGTTAAAGCAGGTGCCTCTATCTCATCCTTCAAGCAGGCGCAGGCCTTGGTGGATTCAGGTGTTGCTCCTGGTTGGGGGCGTCTGTTGGAGTTACCAATGAAAGACGACAAGTTCGGGATTGGGTACCAGCCAGCTTTGACATCTATAACTTCAGCACCTCAGACTCGTCAGGGGCCGATTACCTTCTCCAGCGCTGGCATCATTCAGTATGGCCAGATATCAGCAATCAATGAAGAGGATGGGGATAGTGATTGTGACATCGACAACTGGGTGCGCCCAAGGATCCTTGGTGAAGTCATCAACAATTGGTCTTCCGAGGAAATTGTCCAAGTCACTCTTCTAGAGGAGTAATTTTTCTTTGTTTATTCATGCATGTCCAAGTCTTACGTTCCGCCCAGGGCGTAATGACTCATTGTGGGGCTCATCTATGTGAATACCTGCATTGTTTATCATAAATGAAGGACGTCTTTTGCATTCAAATATTTTGTTCACTGTCTTTCTATTTCTTGCAGTTTTCAAAATTTCAAAAGAATAAAAATATTTGGCAATGTTTTGTTTAGTTTTCACTCACTGTTCACACTCATAAGCACATACCATCACTCATGCAGATGCACATCACCGGATCCTATTGATAATAGTTCTGCTATGGCTCGCTTCGACTTCGAAAATCCAATCTTCCAAGCTGAAGAAGAGGATGATGAAGACTGTGAACTCCCTGAAGAACTTGCCAGGCTGTTAAAACAGGAGGAAAGGGTCATTCAACCACATCAAGAGTCTACTGAAGTGATTAATCTTGGCACCGAGGACGTCAAGAAAGAAATCAAGATAGGGGTTGCTTTGGAAGACGATGTAAAGAAGGGGTTGATTGAACTGTTGCAAGAGTATGTTGACGTCTTCGCTTGGTCTTATCAGGATATGCCAGGGCTTGACACAGACATCGTGGTACACCGCTTGCCTCTCAAAGAAGGTTGTCCTCCGGTCAAGCAGAAGCTCAGAAGAACAAGACCAGAGATGGTTGTCAAGATAAAGGAAGAAGTGCAAAAACAGTTGGATGCAGGGTTTCTAGCAGTTACCAATTATCCGCCATGGGTTGCAAATATCGTTCCAGTACCTAAGAAGGATGGAAAGGTACGGATGTGTGTCGACTACCGGGATCTGAACAGAGCTAGCCCTAAAGATGATTTCCCATTACCTCACATCGACGTTTTGGTGGATAACACAGCTCAGTTCTCGGTATTCTCCTTCATGGATGGCTTTTCTGGCTATAACCAAATCAAGATGGCACCAGAAGACATGGAGAAGACAACTTTCATAACCCCATGGGGCACCTTCTGCTACAAGGTGATGCCGTTTGGTCTGAAAAACGCTGGGGCAACATATCAACGAGCTATGGTGACTCTGTTCCATGACATGATTCATCATGAAATCGAGGTTTATGTGGACGATATGATTGCCAAATCTCAGACAGAAGAAGAACATCTGGTAAATCTGCAGAAGCTGTTTGAGCGGTTAAGGAAATTCAAGCTGAGGCTTAATCCGAACAAGTGCACTTTCGGGGTGAGATCTGGAAAATTGTTGGGTTTTATTGTTAGCGGAAAAGGGATTGAGGTGGATCCTGACAAAGTGAAAGCAATACAGGAAATGCCTGAGCCAAGAACAGAGAAGCAAGTCCGTGGTTTCTTAGGGAGGTTGAACTACATTGCAAGGTTCATCTCTCATCTAACAGCCACGTGTGAGCCAATTTTCAAATTGCTGAGGAAAGATCAGGCTATCAGGTGGAATGACGATTGTCAAAGGGCTTTTGAAAAGATAAAAGAGTATTTGCAGAATCCCCCTATCCTTATGCCTCCAGTCTCAAGGAGGCCGCTGATTATGTACTTGATAGTACTCGACAATTCCATGGGTTGTGTTCTCGGTCAACACGACGAGACAGGTAGAAAAGAGCATGCCATTTACTACCTGAGTAAAAAATTCACAGACAGCGAGTCGAGATACTCAATGCTTGAAAAGACATGTTGTGCACTTGCATGGGCTGCTAAGCGATTGAGACAATACATGCTGACTCACACAACTTTACTGATCTCCAAGATGGATCCAGTCAAGTATATATCCGAGAAGCCAGCTCTTACCGGAAGGGTTGCTCGTTGGCAAATGGTACTGACAGAGTATGATATCCAGTATACATCCCAGAAAGCCATCAAGGGGAGTATTCTGTCAGACTATCTTGCACAACAACCGATTGAAGACTATGAGCCGATGAAGTTTGATTTTCCAGATGAAGACAACATGTTCCTCAAGATGAAAGACTGTGAAGAGCCAGTTGTTGGAGAGAGACCTGATCCAGATGAAAAGTGGATTTTAACGTTTGATGGGGCCGTCAACGCCAAAGGAAGTGGAATTGGCGCTGTCATTACTACTCCGAAAGGTGCCCACATGCCTTTCACCGCTCGTCTGACTTTCGAGTGCACCAATAATGAAGCTGAGTACGAGGCCTGTATCTTGGGTATTGACAAAGCCATTGATTTGAGAATCAAGACTCTGGACATCTTCGGAGATTCAGCTCTAGTGATCAATCAAGTGAATGGTGATTGGAATACTCTCCAGCCCACCCTGGTCCCGTACAGAGATTACACGAGAAGGCTGTTGAATTTCTTCACAACAGTAAAGCTGTATCATATACCTCGTGATGAGAACCAGATGGCAGATGCTCTTGCTACTCTATCCTCCATGATCAAGGTGGTTCGGTGGAACCATGCTCCTAGGATCGATGTGATGCGCCTTGATAGGGCTCGAGTTCCCGACTCCTTAGTAACTTGTTGCTTGTTTGTTCTTGTGTGTGTAGGAGACGGATGTAAGCCCAACCATTGGCATTCCGTATCCTCTTGTTGTGTGCTTGGAGTCCGGTATAAGTCCATCAAGTGGCATCTGGTTTCTAGTGTGGGTATGTTTGGTGCGGAAGCTGATGTAAGCCCAGAGATTGGCGTTCGGGTTCCATGTTTGCCCTATTTAGCCGAACTACGGCAACTCTGATTCTCATGTTCAGATGAGATACGTAGGCACAAGATGCGATGTCTTGCCGAGTTTGACTAACGACTAACAACTAATCCTTGTTTGCTTTCGCCCTCGTTGCGATCCTTTCTCTCGCCCTCGTTGCGATCGAGACTTTCCCTTTCTCTTGCCCTAGTTGCAATCGAGACCCTTATTCCCGTAGTTAGCCGAACTACGGCAACTCTGATTCTCATGTTCAGATGAGATACGTAGGCACAAGATGCGATGTCTTGCCGAGTTTGACTAACGACTAACAACTAATCCTTGTTTGCTTTCGCCCTTGTTGCGATCCTTTCTCTCGCCCTCGTTGCGATCGAGACCTTCCCTTTCTCTTGCCCTAGTTGCAATCGAGACTTTTGTTCCCGTAGTTAGCTGAACTACGTTTTGCTCTGATTCTCATTCCCGATGAGATACGTAGGCATAAGACGCGACGTCTTAGCGAGCACACTCCTCTTTAACCCATAGGAACCCGAGCTACGAAGACTCTGATTCTCATATTCAGATGAGATACGTATGCAGTGGATGCGACATCCGTGCGAGTCATTTTTCTCTTGACCCTTTTAGTAAATAGTACATTAGATAAACACACACCCTTTAGACAAGAAACAACAAGAGTGGCTCCCGTAGAGTACTACGGATGCGTAGGGGTGCTAATACCTTCCCTTCGCATAATCGACTCCCGAACCCAAGATTTGGTTGCGAGACCTTGTCTTTTCCTTTCCTTTCTCCAGGTTCACTTCGAGCGTTTCCTTTCCCTCCTTTGGGATAAATAACGCACGGTGGCGACTCTTCTGTCATTTCTTTCTCGCCGGTTGTTTTTTCGCACCTCCTGTATTTTTTCAGGTTGCGACATCTGGCGACTCTGCTGGGGACCCGGTTTCCCTAAGCGAGTCCCTCCTAGCTTTTGTAGGTTTCTTGTTTGTTGGCTGTTTATTCTTTGTACAGTTATTTATTTTCAGCATTTACCTGCTTTACCTTATTGCATTCATGTACATATGTTTGTTGTATCTGTGGGTTCTGTTGGGTTGCTTGCTTGTTAGGGTGGGGATATTTTATGAGAGATAAGCCCACTACCCAGGCTTGAGTGTACACATAGGTGTTAGAGTGGATAGTCATGAGGCTTGCGTGGTATGTTGCTACGTTAAGTCGTTCATGAGACCCACATTCCAGACGAGGTTTCTGTTGAATATATTCTGTCCTATGGGTGTTCCATAACGACAGATATTCCTTTAGAAATCATCGACTCTGGTGACCATTTCCCGAGAACTCAGTCGAGGCCTCTCCTCCGAGACGCGTTTATGTTAGCTCTGGTGGGCGCATTCTCGCTGCTCAATCCGAGGACCCCAAGACTGGGAACTTGCTTTAGGATATCCTGTTGAGGGGAGTCAGCGGAGGTCTTTTATCCCGTAATAATGCCAAACCTTCAGTGGTAAACGTATTATTCTCGACTGAAGGGCTAAAGCTGACAAACTTCTGTTCTTAGAACCTACCAGTGAGGGGCGGGCTAAATTCAGGGAACCTTAACCTCCAACCAACCCGGTTTTCTGGGGCAGAGTTTTGATCTTGTATTACATTCCTCAGTGGGTTTCTTTTCAGACAGTGCAACCCGACAGATGTTCAAGCAGATACAGCAGTTCTGATTTCCATGTCACTGTATTGCATCACATCATTCTGCATTCATATCATTTAACATATGTTTATCTATTCCCAGGGGTTCATATCTTCTTCTTGATTCTAGTCGGGATTTTCTTCTTACACCGTTTATCAAATGTGAGACTGGAATCAAGGGGGTAGAATGCCTTTTGGAATTGCTAAACATGTCAGTGCATTTGCATATCCCATAACATGTCACAATGCTGGGGCAGTGTCTTCAACTTTACATCAAAAGATCAAATTCCCAGTCAATGGAAGAATTATCATTGTCTGTGGTGAGGAGGACATCCTGGTCAGTAACCTGTCTATATTCAAGTATGTAGAGGTGGAAGGTGAAATTCATGAGACCCTGTGTTAGGCCTTTGAGTCAGTTCAGATCAAGGATGCAGCTCCGGTGGAAGAGGTTAAAGCAGGTGCCTCTATCTCATCCTTCAAGCAGGCGCAGGCCTTGGTGGATTCAGGTGTTGCTTCTGGTTGGGGGCGTCTGTTGGAGTTACCAATGAAAGACGACAAGTTCGGGATTGGGTACCAGCCAGCTTTGACATCTACAACTTCAGCACCTCAGACTCGTCAGGGGCCGATTACCTTCTCCAGCGCTGGCATCATTCAGTATGGCCAGATATCAGCAATCAATGAAGAGGATGGGGATAGTGATTGTGACATCGACAACTGGGTGCGCCCAAGGATCCTTGGTGAAGTCATCAACAATTGGTCTTCCGAGGAAATTGTCCAAGTCACTCTTCTAGAGGAGTAATTTTTCTTTGTTTATTCATGCATGTCCAAGTCTTACGTTCCGCCCAGGGCGTAATGACTCATTGTGGGGCTCATCTATGTGAATACCTGCATTGTTTATCATAAATGAAGGACGTCTTTTGCATTCAAATATTTTGTTCACTGTCTTTCTATTTTTTGCAGTTTTCAAAATTTCAAAAGGATAAAAATATTTGGCAATGTTTTGTTTAGTTTTCACTCACTGTTCACACTCATAAGCACATACCATCACTCATGCAGATGCACATCACCGGATCCTATTGATAACAGTTCTGCTATGGCTCGCTTCGACTTCGAAAATCCAATCTTCCAAGCTGAAGAAGAGGATGATGAAGACTGTGAACTCCCTGAAGAACTTGCCAGGCTGTTAAAACAGGAGGAAAGGGTCATTCAACCACATCAAGAGTCTACTGAAGTGATTAATCTTGGCACCGAGGACGTCAAGAAAGAAATCAAGATAGGGGTTGCTTTGGAAGACGATGTAAAGAAGGGGTTGATTGAACTGTTGCAAGAGTATGTTGACGTCTTCGCTTGGTCTTATCAGGATATGCCAGGGCTTGACACAGACATCGTGGTACACCGCTTGCCTCTCAAAGAAGGTTGTCCTCCGGTCAAGCAGAAGCTCAGAAGAACAAGACCAGAGATGGTTGTCAAGATAAAGGAAGAAGTGCAAAAACAGTTGGATGCAGGGTTTCTAGCAGTTACCAATTATCCGCCATGGGTTGCAAATATCGTTCCAGTACCTAAGAAGGATGGAAAGGTACGGATGTGTGTCGACTACCGGGATCTGAACAGAGCTAGCCCTAAAGATGATTTCCCATTACCTCACATCGACGTTTTGGTGGATAACACAACTCAGTTCTCGGTATTCTCCTTCATGGATGGCTTTTCTGGCTATAACCAAATCAAGATGGCACCAGAAGACATGGAGAAGACAACTTTCATAACCCCATGGGGCACCTTCTGCTACAAGGTGATGCCGTTTGGTCTGAAAAACGCTGGGGCAACATATCAACGAGCTATGGTGACTCTGTTCCATGACATGATTCATCATGAAATCGAGGTTTATGTGGACGATATGATTGCCAAATCTCAGACAGAAGAAGAACATCTGGTAAATCTGCAGAAGCTGTTTGAGCGGTTAAGGAAATTCAAGCTGAGGCTTAATCCGAACAAGTGCACTTTCGGGGTGAGATCTGGAAAATTGTTGGGTTTTATTGTTAGCGGAAAAGGGATTGAGGTGGATCCTGACAAAGTGAAAGCAATACAGGAAATGCCTGAGCCAAGAACAGAGAAGCAAGTCCGTGGTTTCTTAGGGAGGTTGAACTACATTGCAAGGTTCATCTCTCATCTAACAGCCACGTGTGAGCCAATTTTCAAATTGCTGAGGAAAGATCAGGCTATCAGGTGGAATGACGATTGTCAAAGGGCTTTTGAAAAGATAAAAGAGTATTTGCAGAATCCCCCTATCCTTATGCCTCCAGTCTCAGGGAGGCCGCTGATTATGTACTTGACAGTACTCGACAATTCCATGGGTTGTGTTCTCGGTCAACACGACGAGACAGGTAGAAAAGAGCATGCCATTTACTACCTGAGTAAAAAATTCACAGACTGCGAGTCGAGATACTCAATGCTTGAAAAGACATGTTGTGCACTTGCATGGGCTGCTAAGCGATTGAGACAATACATGCTGACTCACACAACCTTACTGATCTCCAAGATGGATC
Source organism: Lathyrus oleraceus (assembly GCF_024323335.1). NCBI lineage: Eukaryota > Viridiplantae > Streptophyta > Magnoliopsida > Fabales > Fabaceae > Lathyrus > Lathyrus oleraceus. Next base: position 597,016,118 of record NC_066583.1, on the reverse strand, counting down.
CAGTCAAGTATATATCCGAGAAGCCAGCTCTTACCGGAAGGGTTGCTCGTTGGCAAATGGTACTGACAGAGTATGATATCCAGTATACATCCCAGAAAGCCATCAAGGGGAGTATTCTGTCAGACTATCTTGCTCAACAACCGATTGAAGACTATGAGCCGATGAAGTTTGATTTTCCAGATGAAGACAACATGTTCCTCAAGATGAAAGACTGTGAAGAGCCAGTTGTTGGAGAGAGACCTGATCCAGATGAAAAGTGGATTTTAACGTTTGATGGGGCCGTCAACGCCAAAGGAAGTGGAATTGGCGCTGTCATTACTACTCCGAAAGGTGCCCACATGCCTTTCACCGCTCGTCTGACTTTCGAGTGCACCAATAATGAAGCTGAGTACGAGGCCTGTATCTTGGGTATTGACAAAGCCATTGATTTGAGAATCAAGACTCTGGACATCTTCGGAGATTCAGCTCTAGTGATCAATCAAGTGAATGGTGATTGGAATACTCTCCAGCCCACCCTGGTCCCGTACAGAGATTACACGAGAAGACTGTTGACTTTCTTCACAACAGTAAAGCTGTATGATATACCTCGTGATGAGAACCAGATGGCAGATGCTCTTGCTACTCTATCCTCCATGATCAAGGTGGTTCGGTGGAACCATGCTCCTAGGATCGATGTGATGCGCCTTGATAGGGCTCGAGTTCCCGACTCCTTAGTAACTTGTTGCTTGTTTGTTCTTGTGTGTGTAGGAGACGGATGTAAGCCCAGCCATTGGCATTCCGTATCCTCTTGTTGTGTGCTTGGAGTCCGGTATAAGTCCATCAAGTGGCATCTGGTTTCCAGTGTGGGTATGTTTGGTGCAGAAGCTGATGTAAGCCCAGCGATTGGCGTTCGGGTTCCATGTTTGCCCTATTTAGCCGAACTACGGCAACTCTGATTCTCATGTTCAGATGAGATACGTAGGCACAAGATGCGATGTCTTGCCGAGTTTGACTAACGACTAACAACTAATCCTTGTTTGCTTTCGCCCTCGTTGCGATCCTTTCTCTCGCCCTCGTTGCGATCGAGACTTTCCCTTTCTCTTGCCCTAGTTGCAATCGAGACCCTTATTCCCGTAGTTAGCCGAACTACGGCAACTCTGATTCTCATGTTCAGATGAGATACGTAGGCACAAGATGCGATGTCTTGCCGAGTTTGACTAACGACTAACAACTAATCCTTGTTTGCTTTCGCCCTTGTTGCGATCCTTTCTCTCGCCCTCGTTGCGATCGAGACTTTCCCTTTCTCTTGCCCTAGTTGCAATCGAGACCCTTATTCCCGTAGTTAGCCGAACTACGGCAACTCTGATTCTCATGTTCAGATGAGATACGTAGGCACAAGATGCGATGTCTTGCCGAGTTTGACTAACGACTAACGACTAATCCTTGTTTGCTTTCGCCCTTATTGCGATCCTTTCTCTCGCCCTCGTTGCGATCGAGACCTTCCCTTTCTCTTGCCCTAGTTGCAATCGAGACTTTTGTTCCCGTAGTTAGCTGAACTACGTTTTGCTCTGATTCTCATTCCCGATGAGATACGTAGGCATAAGACGCGACGTCTTAGCGAGCACACTCCTCTTTAACCCATAGGAACCCGAGCTACGAAGACTCTGATTCTCATATTCAGATGAGATACGTATGCAGTGGATGCGACATCCGCGCGAGTCATTTTTCTCTTGACCCTTTTAGTAAATAGTACATTAGATAAACACACACCCTTTAGACAAGAAACAACAAGAGTGGATCCCGTAGAGTACTACGGATGCGTAGGGGTGCTAATACCTTCCCTTCGCATAATCGACTCCCGAACCCAAGATTTGGTTGCGAGACCTTGTCTTTTCCTTTCCTTTCTCCAGGTTTACTTCGAGCGTTTCCTTTCCCTCCTTTGGGATAAATAACGCACGGTGGCGACTCTTCTGTCATTTCTTTCTCGCCGGTTGTTTTTTCGCACCTCCTGTATTTTTTCAGGTTGCGACACCAGTTATATAGCATAAAAAAAGAAACCATTGAAGGGCAGAATGAGGAAACCAAATAGAACAGTTGTCCACTGTTGGATGATGAAAGGAGTGATACTGTGTACTTCCTTCGCTCACAAAATCAGTGACATGAGTGATGTATAGTACTGTCCTTGTCCATTAAATCAGGTAGTGGAAAGAATATTTGATTTGTACTATGTACTATTTGATCACGTACCCATTTATTCTTATCTTCAAGTTCATTGGCTTATGATGAAAGTTGATGAAGCATGAAATAAATAAATATAAAGCTAGATTCATAAACTTGAAAATCTTTGGTCAGAACCTTGACATCGTCAGTAGTCTGACTTGAGATCTTCAGTATCTTCATAATCTTCAGAGTCTTCAGAATCCAGCGTCAGAACCTTGATAACCTCAACGTATGGCTTGAGATCTTTAGAATCTTTAGCTAAGTAACTCAACTTCAAAAGCTTGCCATTCTTCAAAAGATTTATGATCATAGTCACATCTAGAGGCATGAACTGAGAGAACGTTGCAGTAGCATAATAACGTCTCCTCATAAGCTTCTTAGGAGTGAATCATCATAGAAGCACTACGCCAAAAACTGGAATAGACAGCGCACCTTAGAGGGCGCTTTCTTAAAGAAGCGCACTCTAAAGTGAAGAGAAAAATAAGGAGGAATAGACAGCGCACTTTAGAGGGCGCTTTTGAAACAAAGCGCCCTCTAAAGTGAAGCAAAAAAATAATGAGGAAATGGAGGGACACCAATAGAGGGCGCGTTTATGAAAGCGCCCTCTAAGGATACCCTTAGAGGGCGCTTCTAAGAAAGCGCTCTCTAAGTCCATGTACAACAGCGCACTTTAGAGAGCGCTTTTGTAACAAAGCGCCCTCTAAAGTGAAGCAAAAAAATAATGAGGAAATGGAGGGACAACAATAGAGGGCGCGTTTATGAAAGCGCCCTCTAAGGATACCCTTAGAGGGCGCTTCTAAGAAAGCGCTCTCTAAGTCCATGTACAACAGCGCACTTTAGAGGGCGCTTTATTACAAAAGCGCCCGCTAAAGTGAAGCGAAAAAATAATGAGGAAATGGAGGGACAACAATAGAGGGCGCGTTTATGAAAGCGCCCTCTAAGGATACCCTTAGAGGGCGCTTCTGAGAAAGCGCTCTCTAAGTCCATGTACAACAGCGCACTTTAGAGGGCGCTTTATTACAAAAGCGCTGTCTAAAGTGAAGCGAAAAAATAAGGAGCAATAGACAGCGCACCTTAGAGGGCGCTTTTTTTCCACAAGCGCCCTCTAAGGTCCCCTTTAGTAAACATTAAAATTATAACATACTGCGCGTTTTGTTATTTCACTCTCTGTTATTTTCGTTCTTTTTCACGTTAGGGTTCTAAGGCGTTCTCCTTCCACCTCTGTTAGATCTACGACGTTTCCTCCTTCTGGCACCAAAGGTACGTTTGTTTCGTTTTAGCTTTTCTCCTTCCACTCTCTGTTATTTCTTGCTTTGTTTTAGCTTTGCCCCATTTCAGTTTTATGTTATTGTTGTCTATGCTACGTTTGTTTCAACCTGTAAAGTTTCAATATTCATAGTCATTTTAAATTTGATAGCGCATGCGTTAAATTTCAAGCCCTATGTTTGTTTGGGTTTATTAGGCAATTGACGGTTGGTTTTTAGTGACCATGATAGCGCATGCAATGGGACTACATTACCCAGTAGTTAGGGTTATACGACCTATGAATATCTGATTTTGTGTCAACACCAGTATCATTAGAAACCTAGGTCTGAATGTGTTTGAACTCTTCTGAAATTGTTTTTTGTTTATTCTAATTAGTAATGGATAATACATGGATGTCTTCCAATCGATTGTCGAGAGAGTACGAGAATGGGGTATTAGAATTCGTTAAGTTTGCCGTTGCGCACGCCGAAGACCCCAGTAGAATGATATGTCCTTGCTTGGGTTGTTGTTATGGGAAACGGGTTGACGCAGTTCAGTTGACATCGCATCTAATGAGGCATGGAATTGATCGAAGTTATACATGTTGGAATTTGCATGGTGAGAAAAGTAACGAGAATGTTGAACCGGGGGATAGTATGACCTATGCCTCAAACTATAGTGGCGCAGATACATACGATTGTGATCGAGTTGAAGAGATTGCAGAAGCACTTGAAGGAGATCTTAAGGATTGTCCCGAAATGTTTAAGAGGTTGGTAAGTGATGCAGAGAAACCTTTGTATGATGGTTGCACTAAATTCACAAGATTGTTTGTGGTATTAAAGTTGTACAACTTAAAGGCGGGCAATGGGTGGTCGGATAAAAGTTTCACAGAGTTATTAGCCCTTTTGAAAGATATACTTCCTGAGGATAATGTTCTTCCCAATCGAACATATGAGACCAAAAAGATGTTGTGCTCTATTGGCATGAGCTATGATAAGATACATGCATGTCCAAACGATTGCGTTTTGTTTCGAAATGAGTATGCATCGTTAAATGAGTGTCCTAAATGCGGTGTCTCGCGATATAAGAACAAGTTGTCTCCAGCAAAGGTCTTGTGGTATTTTCCTGTTATTCCGAGATTTAGACGCATGTTTCGTAGTGAAACCGATTCAAGACACTTGACCTGGCATGCAGATGAAAGAATTATAGATGGAAAGTATCGACATCCGGCAGATTCACCACAGTGGTTGAAAATTGATAATGATTATCCTGAATTTGGAGAAGAATCAAGAAACCTTCGCTTGGCATTATCTACTGATGGAATGAACCCACACGGTATCCAGAGTATCTCACACAGTACATGGCCTGTGATTATTATGATTTATAACCTACCTCCATGGCTATGTATGAAGCGTAAGTACATGATGTTGTCTATGTTGATTTCTGGACCTAAACAACCAGGGAATGACATAGACGTGTACTTGAAGCCCTTAATCGAAGATTTAAAGATTTTGTGGGAGACCGGTGTGGAGGTTTATGATGGATATAGGAAAGAAAGTTTCAACTTGAGGGCGATGTTGTTTGGCACAATTAATGATTTTCCAGCATACGGAAATCTATCAGGGTATAGCATAAAAGGTCAATGTGCGTGTCCTATTTGTGAAGATAAAACAGATTGGAAGCGCTTGGAGTTTGGTCAGAAGAATGTCTTTCTCGGTCATCGGAGATTCTTAAATTCAAATCATCACTACCGTGGATGGAGAAAGGGGTTCAATGGAGAGACAGAACAAGGCAGAGCTCCACCTATATTGACGGGTGATCAAATTTTTGAAAAGGTGAAAGATTTGGATACTCAGTTTGGCAAGCCTTTTGCCCACACACTTGTCAAAAGTGGGTGGAAGAAGAGGTCAGTTTTTTTTGAATTGCCGTATTGGAAGTCCTTGTATGTGAGACATTTTCTTGATGTTATGCATATTGAAAAAAATGTATTTGAAAGTGTTATTGGCACGTTACTCAATATACAAGGAAAGTCTAAGGATGGCCTTAAGGCAAGAAAGGACTTGATAGCGATGGGAATAAGAACTGAATTAGGACCCTTGAAGAAAGGAAAACGAACATATCTACCGCCTGCTGCTTATACTCTATCTAGAAAGGAGAAAAAAACATTGTGTAAGTTTCTAAGTGAAGTTAAAGTTCCAGAAGGGTACTCTTCAGATATTAGAAGACTTGTGTCTATGAAAGACCTCAAGTTAAAGAGTTTAAAGACCCATGATTGCCATGTTATAATGGAACATTTTCTCCCAATAGGTATACGTTCTATTCTTCCAGAAAAAGTAAGAAGCTCTATAACTAAGTTGTGTTCTTTCTTCAAGTCAATTTGCAGTAAGGTGATCAATCCTGCGATCTTACCAATGTTGCAAAAAGAAATCGTTATTACTTTGTGTGAGCTTGGAATGTTTTTTCCTCCATCATTTTTTGACATAATGGTACATCTAGTTGTTCATCTTGTGAAAGAGACACAATTGTGTGGACCAGCTTATATGAGATGAATGTACCCTGTTGAACGTTATATGAAAATATTAAAAGGGTACGTGAAGAACCGAAGTCGACCAGAAGGTTGTATGGTTGAAAGATACATTGCTGAAGAAGCGATTGAGTTTTGTACTGAATATTTGTCTAATGTTCAGTCAATCGGACTCCCCAAGTCTCAGCTTGTCGAAAAGAAAGAAGGAAAAAATATAATTGGAAATAAAATCGTGGCAGTATCAAGGGTCGAACGGGATCAAGTGCATTTGTATGTTCTGCACAATGAGAATGAGGTTGAGCCGTATGTTGAAATTCACAAGGATGTTCTCCGAGGTTTAAATCCCAATAGAAATGAAAATTGGATAGTACGAGAGCACAATCGATGTTTTATACCTTGGTTTAAGGATCATATTTATTCAAAGTATTATTCAGATCCCGCTTCAATAACAGAAAGGTTGAGATGCTTAGCATATGGTCCAAGTTTCCATGTTTTTTCTTATAGCGCATACGCGATTAATGGATACACATTTTATACCAAAGAACAAGATGATAAAAGTACTATGCAGAATAGTGGTGTCACCGTGGTAGCTGAAGCAATGCACATATCAAGTGTGAAGGACTTAAACCCCAAATTTGCAAATCTGTCGTATTTTGGTGTTATCGAGCGCATTTGGGTGTTTGATTATGAGAAGTTTCAGATTCCTATATTTGGTTGCAAGTGGGTTGAAAATAATAACGACATTCGAATGGATAAGTCAGGATTTTTGCAAGTGGATCTTAATAGGGTGGGATACAAAGATGAGTCTTTTATTCTAGCCTCTCAAGCTAGACAAGTGTTCTATGTCAATGATCCGAAAAGTACGAAATGGTCTATAGTTCTTTTTTCCAACAAAGTAATTGATGAAAACACTGGAGATCAAGGTGATATTGATGTTGAGATTGAATCGTTTACCAGAAATGATCAAGATGAGAATAATATATCAAATGATTCATATATTAGAAATGATCATAATGAGGGTATTTGGATCAATCCAACCGTCCGTGTTGTTAAGAGACATGTAGAACATATTCCAACCAAGAAAAGAAAGAGAACTTAGTGAAAAAGGTACAGGTCAAATGATTTTAATTGTTTTCTTTATTACTGGTAAAATGACTTTTATGATTTTAATTGTTTTTACATTTGTCATCTGATTTTAATTGTTTTCTTTTTTACAGGTAAAATGGCTATTATGAAGTCAATCATTCGTGCAAGGGGCAAGGGATGCTCGAAAGTATCAATTGATATTTGTTTAGATGGAGATGCTCTATTATCGTCAAGCCTCGTTCGCGTAGATGATGATGCTGGATATTTGAAAGTATCCCTCTACGACAATGGAACATGTCCATCTAAACATATATCAATTCTATCTTCAAAAGATAAGGGTTCAATGTTGGCAAGTTACATTGGTTTCCTTGTTCGACAACATATTCCGATTACATGTGATAATTGGAGAAGTCCGGACTTGAAGGTTGGCAAAGAAAAAATATGGTCGGAGATACGGGTACTTACCATATATTGTTATATGTTTTTTGTTGCATCAACTTTGCAGCCCTGTATTGTAGGCAGAATTTAGGACTTCTCAAAGTTGATTTCTTGTTACTTTGTCGTTCATAAAATACACCACTAAATTCTCTGCGTTTAATTTTTAATTTTTTTTCATCAGGCTTGTGTCTCAATAGAGGATGGGTATCTACCTAAAGTTACTTTTGTAGTGGTCCAAAAGAGACATCACACCCGTCTCTTTCCTGTCAACCCCAAAGAGACCGATAGAAGTGGAAAAATTATGCCAGGTTTTTTCAATATATTTCTCAACGCAGCTGGTATATATTATCATTTGAATTTATCACTTTTTACTGATTTTGTTGTTCTAAATTGTCAAAGGAACCGTGGTAGACACCGGCATTTGTCACCCTAGGGAATTTGATTTTTACCTTAACAGCCATGCAGGAATTCAGGTAATATTAGCTATGTCATTTAACTTTATGCCATTGTTTACTATTTGTTGCTCAATCGCCTTTTGACAGTTCTGTGTTATTTGCATTTGGACGTGTTCTTTTTGCAGGGGACTACTTATGCTGCCATTTGTTATTTTGGTTGAGCCTTATTTTGTATGGATGTGCGATAGAACTACTAGATAACTTTTGGATATACAGAACATGTTTGCCACCATGGGTGGATGGGCGTTTTTGTTTAGTATTGGTTAGAACTACTAGACAGCTTTTGGATACAGTGGTCACTGGGTGTTGGTTGCTATGTTTTATTCTCTTAATTGTAGTACTTTGAGAATATGTTGTTGTATATTGTTGATCAAAGAATCATATATTAATGTTGTATATATGGAGGATTAATGTTGTATATAAATGGATTCATGTTGTATATATCAATGGATTAATGGTGTATAACATTGGATTAAAGAATGAAATCAATATGAATTTTACACTTTTGCAGCATGCGAACAGGTTACCAATTAAATATATATCCACTGTTTTTCAAACAATTTTTTTTAAAATAACTAACACTTTAGAGAGCGCTTTGTCCAGAAAGCGCCCTCTAAACACTTTACATTGACAACTTTAGAGGGCGCTTTTTCCTGAAAGCGCCCTCTAAACACTTTACATTGACAACTTTAGAGGGCGCTTTTTCCTGAAAGCGCCCTCTAAACACTTTACAATGACAACTTTAGAGGGCGCTTTTTCCTGAAAGCGCCCTCTAAACACTTTACACTGACAACTTTAGAGGGCGCTTTTTCCAGAAAGCGCCCTCTAAGGTGTCCCTGTATGGACCACTCCAGAGGGCGCTTTTTTCTTAAAGCGCACTATAATGTGGCCACTTTAGACAGCGCTTTCTCCAGGAGAACAAAGCGCTGTCTTTACCTATGCCAGCGCCAGATTAGAGGGCGCTTAAAAGCGCTGTTATAGGCCAAAATAAGCGCCCTCTTTTCCCTTATTTGGCGTAGTGAAGCCGAAAGATCATTACAACAACAACTTTGAACATCTTTCAGAACTTCTTATGACTGACGCAGAAGCGGAATTGGAACTCATCATTTAGAAACTGATGACGTTGCACATCATATCTTCATAATTAAAATTGGATGTTAAAGTTACACAATAACAAACTATTAGGGTACCAAAATTGTTCTCACACAAATACAATATTGTTATCATCAAAATTTAAGGTATGGATGCAGAACCAAATCTTGTTCTAACATCTATAAATCAAAACAAATAAGTGGTGTTGTTTAAATAAATGTTACATACTTGTTGAAATGGAGATTACAAAAACAAATTGCAATTGGAGTAACTGAGAACTTGAAAACTGTTGAATTTAGGGTTTTTGTAAGAGTATGTTAGAAGTACAACTTCATTCGTTGATATATGTAAATTGATTTAAATGCATAATAGTGAGGATGAGTAAATGTGTATCTATTTGATTTGAAAGGGGGAAAAGAACCAAAATGAATTGATAAAATGAAATTGAAGTTCATGCTGAAGTTAATTGGTTTGATTTCAATCGATGTCAGGTAAATAGTAAAGGCAAACAAAAGTGGGTTTAGTAAGGAAAACTCATGTAACGAGAGTCTAAAATGAACGAAATCTTATTTAGTTAGCAATTAGCTGAAATAGGCATGTTTTGCCATGTATTGAACACGTGTCAAGAACCCACTAAAGGATATCAATGGTTTTTCCAAATATATTCATTTTCATATAATATACTCTCTCTATTTCAAAATAACTATCGTTTTATCAAATAAGATTTGTTTTAAAATGAATATCATTCTCAATTTTTAATGTATAAATTATTATTATTTTTCCAACTATGTTGATTAATTATTACTCGATACATCACTTTTAACAAATTAATTTAATAAAAGTTTAATGTCTTATAAATAATATTATTATATTCCTTATTTTTGTGGAGGAAAATCTTAAAGATAATCATTTGTTGGTGCACATGAAGGAAGAAGATGATGAAGATGGAAGAGACAGAGGATAGAAATGTAACTAACTTCTCGGGTGGAATGAAATTTTGTCACTGTAGTGCTTGTTAAGTCAATTACAAAGCTTTTTAAATACACAAACTAAAATACCATGCAGGCTAAGCTAAAAGGATAAAACTATGTCATACTAAGTTGAAATGAAATTACATCTAACACCATCTCTTAATTCACATTCAGCTACTCAAAATCTACGACACTAATTCCATCCCACAATGGATAAAGTGTTCAGTCTTGATAGCCTTAGTCAGTACATCTGTCAGCTGCTTCTGAGTGCTACATTGAACAACTTCAAGCACCCCACTTTGAACCTGGTTGCGTAGAGAGTGAGACTTTATGTCAATGTGCTTACTCTTTCCATGCAACACTAGATTCTTGGAAAGGCTTATAGCTGATTTGTTGTCAATCATCAACTTCACATGCTTGCTCACCTTGATCTTTAGATCCTGTAACAAGTTCAGAATCTAAAGAACTTGAGAAACAGTCAAAGCACTTGCAATGTACTCAACTTCACAAATTAACAATCGAACCAATGGTTGCTTCTTGGATTACCACAAAATGGGAATTCCCATATATTTGAAGAAATATTCGTAAGTAATTCTTCTATCAACTCTATCTCCACACCAATCTTAGTGTGAATAGAATATCATCCCTAACCCAATTTCAACACAGGAAGGTAACAAAACTCCATACTTCAGAGTCCTCTTAATGTAACTCAGTATCTTGACAGCAGCTTGGTAATGTGACCACTTTGGTTTGTTCATAAACCTACTCATTATTCCAACTGCATAACAGATATCAGGTATGGTATTTCACAGATATCTTAATGAGCATACCAAGTGTTTAAAAATTATAGCATCTACATTATCACCCTCAACATCAGAATCCAACTTGTGATAGATCAGTCATCTCAAATTCATTCATTAGCACCTTATTGAACTTAGCTATCTCGTTTGAACAACTCCTTGTTAGCAATATATCATTAACATAGAGACACACCAAAATCATATTTCTATCAGATGTATTCTGAACATAAACACCATACTCCATCTCACATTTTCTGAATCTTTGAAGCTTGAAAAATGAATCAATTTTTAGATTCCAGACTCTAGGAGCTTGTTTCAGTCCATACAAGGCTTTATGCAACTTGTACACAATCCCTTTCTGATTCTTTTTCATAAATCCTGAAGGTTGTGATACATAAACTCCATCTTATAAAATACCATTCAGAAATGAATATTTCACATCTAAATGCATCAAAGGCCAATTCATGTTAGCAGTTATAGAAATTACTGGTCTGATTGTTTCATGTTTAGATACATGAGTGAACACCTCAAAGTAATCTAATCCAGATTTATGTAGAAATTTTCTAGCTACTAACCTTGCTTTGTGTTTTCCAATTTATCTATCTAGCTTTAGTTTCACCTTGTAAACCCATCTCACGCTGATGGATTTCTTGTTCCTTGTAAGCTCTGTCAACCCCCAAGTCTTGTTTCTTTCTATAGCCTCAAGTTCTTCTTTCATGGACTTCAACCATATTTTTTCTTGAAAGGCTTTCTAGTACTTACTGGTTCATTGTCTACCAACATGGAATAATGAATGACTTCCCATTTAGAGTCTATCTCAATGTCTTGTAACATGTCAAACTCTACAAATCTTCTTAGTATTTATAAGATTCTTTGTGGCCTCTGAACTTGTTCAGAATCTTCTTCAGATGTAAGACTACCTTCAGATTCTGGTCTACCTTCAGAGGTATGACCATCTTCAGAGGCAGGATTACCACCAGAGTCTGGATCATCATCAGAATTTGGATCAGAATTAGATTCACCTTCAGAGTCAGACTCACCTTCAGACTCTTCTTCAACATCAGAGTCACCTTAAAACTCTTATTCAGCATCAGAGTCACCTTCAGACTCTAACTCATCTTTAGACTCAAAATCTCCTTAATAGTCTAAAATATCTTTAGAAGTTAACTCGGGTGTTAACACTACACTAGAGTTGGATTGAGACTTTTTCCAATCCCATACTTCTGATTCTTTCTAAATGACATCTCTGCCGAGTTCAACTTTGTTAGTAACAGGACAATAGAATTTATAAGCACATGTATTGTGGTATCCTATGATGACTTCTCGACAAGTGTACCGATAATATCGCAGTAATAAAATAAGATTGAATCCATAAGGAATGCTATTTAACAAAACAATATTGTGTAATGCGTAGAAAATACTAAATGATAGGGGGTTCGAGTTTTGATTGCGAAAATAAAATAAAGTGTTCTGACAATAATACGAAAGCGGTCAGGTTGTCTATAGAATCCTCTATTTCTCTATTGTTGATGTTTGATGCATTACATGAATGATATCATCACTATAATTCCATAGTGAATTAACAAAGCCACTATACCTAATCCCTTGGTGTATATCTCACTAATCTATACTCAGAGTTTCCTATCCATAGTCCACCAGCATAAGCAAGATTAGGCAATGCAATATAACGACAATTCCTAAGCCAATACTCAGAGTTGCCTATCCCTAATCCACCAGCGTAGGCACAATAATTTCCATAAGTCCAACACATAGACTAATGATCAGTATTCCATATGTTCCCAAAATCAGATTAAAAGAGTATCTCACATAAAAAGCATTAAAAACAAGGTGCAATTGAATAGAATTATAGATCAAATTATTCATGCAATATCAAATCAAATATATGTTCCAACAATATCAAAATTGGTTCATCAAACACAACCTAACCTAAAGAGAACTAGGTACTCAGAGTGCAAATTACAATAATAAAATCAAATAAGAAGGTTGCATAAGAAATCCCTTGAAGAATTAGCATCCAATGGCGTCAAATGCTCTCCAAATATCCATCTAGTGATGTAAACCCTTCCTTTCATGTCTAGGATTACGAACCCTTAAAAAGTACCAAATTTCCCTTTAAAAATCAGCCAGAATGGGTCAGAAACGCGTCAGTAAAAGGCCTAAAAAGGTACCATCGCCGACGTGATTATTCCATTACGCACACGAGTTTTCACATGCTGCACCGGACGCGCAATACTTCCTTGCATGCTCTTGATTATTCCAGAAGCTATATATTCCTTTTAGCTTCATTTTTAAAAAAAAAACGTTTCAAAACGAGTTAAGGAACTCCATATATGATCAATTTACTAGACAGACGTCAAGATGTAGATTGTGCTGAAAAATACCAGTTTCTTCATAATCTCTTCCCAATTTCTTGGCTTTGATCTGTTTCTTAAAATACTTCGTTTAATTCATTCTTCTTCATATTTAACCCATCTTTAACTTAAAATTTTATCAAATTCATCGCAAATACTCATAAAAATCATATAATGACAAACTGTCATCACAACCCCAAACTTAATATGTTGTTTGTCCTTTAGTAACTCGCATGCAACTGGACATTTCAAACAGAAAAACAAATTGCAATAATAATGAATGAACATCACCAATTATGTTACCCGATCATCATTCCTATTCCTGACTTCAATCAAGCAAATTTAGAAAAGTTCTTCCAACACAACAAGTACTTAACCTGTCTCTCAGCTCACGACTTTTTCACTCGAATTGATGGGGTAATCACACAATCAATGTACAAAAGTATTTTACCATAATTTTGTAAAGTTTCTAATAAAATAAATCAAAGTCATATAAGAACACACTTTTTGAGGTATTTTAAGATTGTAATGGGGCTTATTTCAGGGTATGATGATATGTGATATTAAGCTTAAACCTTTGGAGTTAGGTACCTAGTTTTCCTTATTTTATCATATTCCTTTTCATATCAACTCTTGCTTAATTACTTTAGTACTAGAGATTAATATTTTATGATCCTAAATATTACTCTTCTCTTTTTTTTGAAGAAGATGCTTTAACTTCTTGGTTTTTTGACCAAAATCTCTAGTACACCAACCCCAAACTTAAACTTAGCTCACTTCCAAGAGCAACACAAAACTTATTCTTTTTCATATGATCAAGGAACTAAATTTTCTACCTAACTCCAAAGAGAGGGTGGAAAGATTTTATCTTTCTAGTAAATTTGCTAATTATTGTGGCTATGTCCCCGAAACAAAGGGCTTAGATTCAAATTGGTTAGCAAAGGATATAAACATGATATACATGTTAGTTTGAAAATGATCGGATTTCACCACAAACAAGTGCCTCAGAGTGTATTTATCAAATCAATAGATTAAATCAGAATACTATAAATTCTAGAAAATAGCAATTGTACGGATACTCTAAAAAGAAGGAAAAGTAAACAATGGAATATTTGGCTCAAACCTTACTAGTTGAGGTATCTGGATATTGAGTACAAGGTAGTTGATTATTCCTATATTCCTCAAATCTCAATCCGCAAGGAGCTTTCCTGATGATAACCTTTGTTTTTGGTGATGCTTATGGTTCATCTGCTCACTCCTAAAATTGCAATTTTATAAATCTGAAAGAAACAACATCAACAAACTTGTTTATTAAAGACAACATAAATTTATTGGTATAAAAGGGAACCAAGTATTGTAGCTAATACTCTAGATTGACTTGTTGAACGTGAAATGGAATCACGAAAATTAATACAAATTTAGAAAAATCCAAATTAACATGTCATTAGAGTAAAAAAAACTCTTGCATATTTTGCATGGTGTTGTTGAAGTCTTGATTATGTTTGGTCCACTCTGCCCTCGTTTGATTGATGATAATTCTCGAGAGGGGCGACTTGTCTTTGGAGCCATTTTCTGAAACAACAACAACAACAACACTAGAAAGTGCAAAGACATTAGAAAAAAGTAATAGGATTAGAGAGAGTTTTTAGTCTCTCTTTCTTCTTTCAATCCCTTTCTCAAGTCTTTGTCATACTGCTCTTAAATCCGACATGCTATAAAACAAAAATAATTAATTGAAATAAACTGAAATTTAAACTTTGCAAATGAAATAAAAATTATTTGATGGGTTGCCTCCCATTAAGCGCTTCTTTAAGGTCCTAAGCCTGACCTTTCGAGTTTTGTGTTAGGGCGGCATATATGACACGAAAAACACAACATCCTTCTTCTTCCTTTTGTTTGGTAAGAATTCCATCATTTTCAGGAATTAAAGGTTTTTCTTCCATATTCTCTTCAGCTTGATAGTATTGAACAAGACATAAATCTCATCAAATACTTCATTTATTTCTCTTCTTTTATCAACCTTGTTTCTAGGTGTAGGACTATTCTTTTGTTAAAGATCTTGTAGTTGGATATCTAAGTCTAAATGAATGATTAAACTTGAAGCTTCCTCAAAAATGATAAAATCTTCATCTTGCATTCTTTCTCTTGTCCCACATATCTTTTTCACCTCTGTTGCTTCTGTTTTTACTTCTATCTCTTTAGCAGGTATTGTGCATTTTCCTTATTCTTTCTCTTTTTAACTTCTCCTTCATCGACTACCCCACATTCCTATTTGACTTCTCTTTCAATTTCCGCATCTCTAGGACTATCTAACATATTTTCATAGAACTCCCCACTAGATCTAAGTTTTAATGCTAATTGGCTAGTTATTTGACCAAGTTGTATCTCTAAATTCTCGAAGGATGTTTCCATGCAACTTCGTATGGTTTCTTGATACCTGTTAATTTTCTTGAAATTGAGTTGAGTCATCTTTATAAACTGAGTTAAGGTTTCTTCAAGCTGAGATGATGAATCCTCCTTCCAAAAATGATCAGTGTAAGGCTCTAGCTCTGAATGGTTTCTCGTATTTTGTTGAATTAGAGTTTTTGCTACAAGTTCCTTTGAATAAGCTTCAAACTTTTCCAAGGTAGCATAAATATCATCTTACATGATTGTCTTGACCTTGCATACAAACAAAAAGAAAAATACCTTAGTAGTACCGCACTAGATAAATTTTAAATAAAAAAACTAAAAAGAGAAATAATAGGAAAGAAAATTTAAGAAGAAACAAAAAAAACTAATTACAAAAAAAATATTTACAATTGAAAAAAAATTAAACGTTGCACAAGCGTTGCCTTGTTGAAATTATAAACAGTCTCCGACAACGACACCAAAATCTTGATGACTTCTCAATAAGTGTACCGATAATATCGCAGTAATAAAGTAAGATCGAATCCACAGTGAATGCTATTTAACAAGACAATATTGTGTAATACGTAGAAAATTCTAAATGAGGGGGGGGGGTCGAGTTTTGATTGCGAAAATAAAATAAAGTGTTATGACAATAATACGAAAGCGGACAATTTGTGTATAGAATCCCGAATTTCTCTATTGTTGATGTTCCAGGCATTACATGAATGATATCGTCACTATAATTCCATGGAGACTTAACAAAACCGCTATACCTAATCCCTTGGTGTATAACTCACTAATCTATACTCAGAGTTTTCTATCCCTAGTCCACCATCGTAAGCAAGATTAGGCAATGCAATAGAACATTAATTCCTAAGCCACTACTTAGAGTTTCCTATCTCTAGTCCACCTGCGTAAGCACGACAATTACCCTAGGTTCAACACATAGACTAATGGTCAGTATTTCCTATGTGCCCAAAATCAGATTAAAAGAGTATCTCACATTAAAAAGCATTAAGAACAAGGTGCAATTGAATAGAATTATAGATCAAATTATTTATGCAATATCAAATCAAACATATGTCCTAATAATATAAAAATAAGTTCATCAAATACAGCCCAACCTAAAGAGAATTAGCTACTTGTAATGCAAATTACAATACCAAAATCAAATAAGAAGGTTGCATAAGAAATCCCTTGAAGAATTGGCCTAAAATGGCTTCAAATGTTCTCCAAATATCTCTCTAGTGTTGTAAACCCTTCCTTCCATGTCTAGAATTTAGAACCCTTGAAAAAGTACCAAATTTCCCTTTAAAAAGTAGTCAGAACAAGTCAGAGATTCGTCAGAAAAAGGCCCAAAAAGGTACCATAGTGCGTACGATTATTCCATCGCACACACTATTTTGCACACGCTTTATCGCGTGCGCAATACTGCCATCGTGTGCGTGATTATTCCAGAAGCTAGATTTTCCTTTTAGCTTCATTTTAAAAAAAAAACGTCTCAAAACGAGTTACGGAACTCCATATATGATCAATTTACTGGACAGACGTCAAGATGTAGATTGTGGTGAAAAATACCTATTTCTTCATAATTTCTTCCCGATTTCTTAGCTTTGCTTTGTTTCTTCGACTTCTTCATTTTATTCATACTTCTTCATATTTAGCTCATCTTTAACTTACCATTTCATTTAATTCATCGCAATTACTAATAAAAATAATGTAATGACAAATTGTCATCACCCTACAAGCAACATGACTCTACTTCTATTATCCAACTTCCTTCTCTTAGCATTTGAGACATGTTTATAACATATATAATCAAACACCTTTATATGGCTTGCACTTTTCTTATCTCTAGTCCATTTCTCAAAAGGAACAATTTTCTTCAGCTTCTTAGTTGGACATTTGTTGAGCACATATGCTGCAGTGGCAACAACTTCTCCCCACAAGGTGTATGGGAACTTTTTTTCCTTCAGCATGCTCCTTGTCATATCAAGCAAAGTTTTGTTTCTTTTTTCAGCAAGACTATTGTGTTGAGGAGTATATGGATCATTAACCTCATGCCCAATTCCATTCTCCTCACAAAACCTTCTGAACTCTATAGAGTTGTACTCACCTTCACCATCAGTCCTGAGAATTTTCAGCTTCTGACCACTCTGTTTTTTAGCCTTCATCTTGAACTTCTGAAACTCAACAAACACCTCATGCTTAAACTTGATGAGTGTTACTCATGTAATTCTTGTGAACTCATCCACAAATGACACAAAATACGTGTTTCCTCCAAGTGAATGCACTTCAAATGGTCCACATACATCAGATTGCACTACTCCTAAAGCATGTTTTGCTCTTGGAGCCACTTCTGATGCAAATCGAAATCTAGGTTGCTTACATTTCATGCATATCTCACATGACTTCTTAGGCTTCACGAACTTAGGAATTCCATGTAACAGCTTCGTAAAACTCAGATGACATAAGCTTCTGAAGTTCAGATGCCCTAATCTCTTGTGCCGTAACTCACTGACACCTTCAATACCTTTTGCACTAAGGCATTTAGTTTCAGTTATTTCCACATTCACCTTAGATGTTCTGTTGCTTTCCTATTCAAACTTCATAATCAGCTTCTGATCAGAATCATACAACTTCAAGAGATTGTCCTTCATAGTAACTGAGACACCTTTCTCAATTAGCTAACCTACTCTCATTAGATTGCTCTTCATGCCAGGAACATACCAAACATCCTTGATCAGAACAATTTTTCCATTCTTCACTTTGACATTGACATTTTTCATTCCTTCAGTATTCAAATACTTATCATCTGCACATCTGATTTTTGTCCTCTTTCTAGAGTCAAAGTTAATCAGCCATTGTTTGTTTCCAGTTAGGTGATTTGAGCAGCCAATGTCCATATACAACCAGTCTACCAAATATCCACCATCATATTCATAAGTCATCAATAACACATATTCATCATCAAATTCTCCTCTGGCTATATTTGCTTCTTCTTGTTTCCTTTCCTTGCTTGACCAACAATCAACAACAAAGTAACCGAACTTCTTACAACTGTAGCATTGAATCTTCTTCTTGTCAAACTTCTCCGTTCTCTTTTGACATTTATTCTCATTAGAGTTGGACACTTCTGACTTATGATAACCATCACCATGTCTCTTCTTGGCCTTTGACAAAGACTACTTCTGATTCTTCTTACCAGAAGATGCTTTCAGAGCCTGCTCTACCTCTCTTCCAGAGTTCCTTTGAGTCAGATGCAACTCTTGTGCCTCTAGACTTCTTTGCAACTCTTCAATTCTCATGGTTCTAAGGTCCTTATAGTGTTCAATTTCTACAACAATGTAATTAAACTGAGGAGTAAGTGATCTGACTACCTTTTCAATTATTACTTGTTCAGAGATAGTGTCTCCACAAGATTTCATCTCATTTGTGATCAGAATCACTCTGGAGATGTAATATGGTATCTTCTCATTGTTCTTCATGTTGATATTCTCATACTGCTTATGTAGAGACTAAAGCTTCACCTTCTTCATTGATGCACCACCTCCATAGCAATGTACCAGTATGTCCCACGCAACCTTCATTGTTGTTGAATTAGTGATCTTCTCAAACACATTCACATCCACACACTAATGGATGTAGAATAAAGCTTTCTGATCCTTCATCTTCATCTCTCTATGCGTGTTCCTTTGTGCTTCAGTTGCATATGCTGCATAACCGTCATTGACGAGATCAATAACATTTGAGCGCCAAATAACACACACATATGAATCATCCATCGATTTCAGTTCTTTCCATCAAATGCTAGAAGCTTCGTATTCAAGTTATCATTTTCATCGTTTAACTTCGTTCTTGAGCAATAATTCACTCTGATCTCACCAAACACTCATGTTTCTCAATCCCTTAGAATCAAGAAATGTGATTCTGTTACGATTTCGAACTTCGGTTCACTATGAATTTCATAATCGAAATCAATCACACACACCTCGCGTTCACTCGTGTTTCCCTTGGTGTTTTCCGCAGATCTGAACCAAACTCTGATACCAACTGTTGATGCACAAGAAGAAAGAAGATGAAGATGATGAAAATGAAATGAAATTCTATTAGTGCATTACTTATAAAAATCAATTACAAAATTGTTTAAATACACAAACTGAAAAATCATATAAACTAAGATAAAAAGATAAAACTAGGTCACTCTAAACTAAAATGAAATTCTTATTTAAATACACAAACTTAAAAATCATGTAAACTTAAGATAAAAAGATAAAACTATGTCATACTAAACTGAAATGAAATTCCTGATATTTTGGATTTGGAGTAGATAGTAAAAATATAAAGGCTAAAATTTAATGGTCCAACCATGGACCAATATTTTCATGTCTTGTTATTATATATGAACCACATAACAAAATGTTATGAAAAGAACTCACAATGACACAAAAAAAAACAAATTTTCACCTAAAAAAAGTGAAAAGTGAAAAGTGAAAATGACACTACGAGCTATCAAATTCTCTGACACACTTTTGATCTTCAGCTGTTTCAAAACCTTGTGAACCATATCAACTCTCATTTCATATTATTATCCAATCCCTGTACTCACTCACTCCACAACTCCATTCTCAACACAGAAAAATTCAAACTTACCATAATTGCAAAAAAAAATGCAATCATTAACTTCCTTTCTAGCTTTCTTCATTTTCTTAACATCAATATCACAACCTTCACATTCAAACACAGTCCCTTCTTATCCCACTCCAACTCAATCCCCAATATGCAAACTAGACCTCTCCAACGAGCTCTTCGGCGGTGTAAACGTCGCCTGCGGCAACAACCTCGACCGAAGCCGATGTTGTCCAGTCCTCGCGGCTTGGCTCTTCGCAGCTCACGCGCGAAGAGCCTTGGAGATTTCTCCTCCACCACCGGAAAACGCCATCGACCTTCCGAGAATGCCGGATGATTCTCAGAAGTGTGTTAACTCACTCCAAGACTCGCTTCGAAACAGAAACATTATAATCCCGACACCAAATGCTAGCTGTGATGCCGTTTTATGTTTCTGTGGAATCAGGCTTCATCAAATAAGCTCATTATATTGTCCAACAGCTTTTAATGTTTCTGATTCTAGTACCACGGTTCGCAATGTGTCTGATTCTCATAAAGCTACTCCTACTGCTGCGGTTCGTGATTTGGAGAAGAATTGCCGTAACTCTTCTTATGCTGGTTGCACCAATTGTCTTGCTACATTGCAAAAGGTAAAATAATCCATTAGTGTTTCTAACACTACAATCTCTGAAAGAAAGTACGTCGGTGTTAGTGTCTAGTGTCTGTGTCCAGACACATTAATTTTTTTTTAATTTTAATAGTGTCAATGTATCAGTATTGGTAGTATTGGTGTCATGTTTTTGAAATTTGATTAATGAATGAATTTGCAGTTAAAAGTGCACAAGAAAGAGAGCAAGGAAAGTGACCGGGAGAGGAAGATGTTTAACCGGGATTGTCAACTGATGGCACTAACATGGCTGTTGGGGAAGAACAAAACAATGTATATACCAACAGTATCAGCGGTGCTACGTGCGGTAATGTACAGTGCTCATCCACATGATATGATGTGTAGTCCAGACCAGGAGAACATGCCTTTGGCCGTTGATTCGATGCAGTTCGATCACACGAGTAGTAGTGAGGCACAATCATGGCCGTTCATGAAGTTGTTTTGGAGTATGATTGTTGTTATGATTGGGGTTGTGATGTGATTGCGAGGGTCAGTGTGTTAGTCACGTGAAACTATATTATTGGAAAAGTGTATATGCAAAGAGACAAAGAGGTACGTTTCAGTTTTGTCCATTTTTGCTGTATGATGGAATAATGCCAGCTTTGGGGCAAACAAGAAGATGAGACAATGAAGCTTGCAAGTTAGACAAATGACAACTATTCAAAGAATGTGATTTTACATGTCACGGGTCTCGTATATGTTTGCTTATTACTCTTTGGATACCACAAATGTTTGCTGTATTTGACCATTCACACCGATCAAAATTATGCATATCTTTAATTAGAAGTTTTGTTATATCAAAAATTTGAAAAAATAAATTTGAGTGAGCTATAGTTATAACAAAGTAATGATAAGTATAACTCGATGATAGTAACAAACGAGAAATTTAACACCCCGGCTTAGGAGTTGGAACAAAAGAGAATCTCTTGAATGTTAGAACTACACAAAGGATCAAGAAGTGAAGTGTAATGAAGAAGTCGACAAAACAAAAATTGCAAAGGCAAATGTTTTTAAAATCTTAGGAAGTATATAAGCACCTAAATTAGTTAATAAAGCATCAAATTAGGATCTAGATCCTTGGTGACGCACACGTATTCAATTCATGGTAAGTATGACAAATCCACACCGCTAAATCCAGTTTGAGTAATTGTTCCATTTGTTGTACCAATCGCATGCCAATTATATAATCTTGTCCAAAATGCAAAATATTTTGAACAACCACTTTAGAATCTATATGAAACTCAATAGTTCGAAACCCAAACTTTTTTGCTAATCATAATTCATCCAGCACACCCCAAAATTCAATAATATATGCAATAAAAGAATCCAAATAACTTACGAAACCTCCAAGTCACTCACTCGTACAATCTCTTTAAAGATCACCATATCTAGCTATCAAGTTATCTTTACTAGCTTCACCCGTGTTCAATCTCACCCAATCCGAAAGAGGAAGAGTCCACCTTATTTACTTAGTCTCTTGAGTTAATTCCATCTTACTATCTTGCAGCCCAGCTATCAAAAAATACTCATGAGCAACTTTAGTAACATGCCACCACATAATCAAATATATTATCATATCATTAACCATATGTTATAATCCTTTAGGCAACAATATCATGTCATTAACCCTATGTTATAATCCTTTAGGCAACAATATCATGTCATTAACCCTATGTTATAATCCTTTAGGAAAAACGTGGATGACAATTATGAAAGTGCAGTAACGTTATCATATGGTATCGTTTTCTTCATTTTGATGTTTTTGCCAATTTTGGTATATATGATAATGTTTACTCACTTATTTGTAATGTGTTTCTTATTCAAATATTTGTGTGTTTGTAATTCATTCACAATTTGAGTTGCATTGTGTTTACTTCGGCTCTATAGTATTGTATCACTAAGACCCTTCATTATTCAATAAATTAGAATTTTGATCCATGATAGTGTTCCTTTTTTAGCCTAGCGTATTGTTTTTTGTTGTTTCATCAGGTGTTGCTTGAATCACAAGGTAGAACACTTAGATCAATGTGTAAAGTCATTTGATCAAATCAAGTGTTATGTATGACTGAAATCATGGATATTGTGAAAATTGGAATTTTCCTCTGGACGATTTGACTAGAATCATAAATTTAACTTGACTTGAATTACAACCTAATGTGACTTGAATCATGTTTTAAAGTTGACTCGAACCTAACTTGCCATAAAAGCTATGATTGGACTCTGCCTAATTTGACTCAAATCACGAATTGAACTTGACTCGAATCACGATTTCTTCTTGACTCGAAACATAACATCACAAATCCAATTTTTCACCTTAGATTTAAATAGTATTTTCTTTGATAAAAAAACAAGTGGTGTAAAATATTGTAGGTGAAACCCACTAAGACAAAATATCAATTTGTCTTCTCTTCTCTTGTGTGTATATTCTGAGCACCTTTGAGTCTTTCTCTTATTTTATAGAATAACTTCTTGAGTGTTATGTCAGATCCACTTCTTTTTGTTACACATTGTTCTTGTGTAATTTGTTGTTTTTTAGGGAAACTCAAGAGAGTGAGTTGATCAATCATATAGTGATTCATGATTGATCAAGCTCATGATATCCATCAAGAACCAAGACTCATTTATCCAATAATTTAAGAGAACCTTGTGTGAGTTCTTGATTCACCAAAACTCAATCACTTGATTAACACCTTGTGAATTAAAGTGTGTGTGATATTCCTTTGGCATTGTTCATGATCTTCATCCTTAGTCATTTTTCCATTGTTGTAGACCTTAATCTCTAAAGATTGAGTGTCTGAGGGAGACGAATGGTATATTAGGGTATTTAATGTTTTTGTGTAAAGTTTGTTGTTTGTAGCATGTGCATGTATCATTTCTTGAATGCAGTTTGGTTCTTATTGATATCTATCAAGAAGAGAGTTTCATTATACTCCATGGAAGACTTTGGAGAAGTCAAGTACATATTGTTTGTAAGTCAGAGTTGGAAGTTGTATAACTTTGGCGATATTATGAAAAGATTGTTTGTAGAAAAAGTTGGGAGTTGTCCAATCAATACATAGCTAATGGAAATTACTCAAACAAGAAATTAGTTGGATCAGTGGGTTTATACACATGAATACTTGGATCAGGTTATTATGGATAACAAGGTTATTAGATCAAGATCTTTTGGGATCTTGTTTTTTGTTAGAAATTTAAGTGTTTTTATCAACAAAGAGAATTATTATGTGATATTTCATTTTAATCAAAATTCTTGTATCAAACTTATCAAAATAATGGAAGATTGTGATTATTTCTGAATGGTTCTTTAACACCATTGAAGAGTGTAGTCGGCAAAGCGATGACGAACGTCGAGCCATTATATATCTCGGTGTATCTTTTATGTCTTCCCTTACCTCCTTTATCGTTCTAGAATTCATTACTATGTCTATTGCATTAATCCAAATTGCATAGTTTGTTTGTCATTTAGATTAGACCTTGCTTATAGATATTTAATGTGTAAGCTTATGTATGCGATTATTGGATTATCATAAATCCAATTATGACTTGAATTAGTATCTACATAAAGTGTTTTTAAATCACTTTGTTTAAAGAAGATTTGGTTATCTTGTAATTTATTTACATTAGAAAGTATCAAGTCCTTCCTTATATCTTGCAATAGTTTAGTTGGCTTAATTCATTGAGATGTTTCCAAGCTCTCTTAGTGTTGTGCTTCTGTGTATCTTAAAATCTATGATTTCATTTATGGGACCTAAAATATTTTTGAAATTGTCTACACTTGGGGATAGGTCTATTCAACCCCCTATAGACCTCTTTGTGTCCATATTCTCACCCAACAAATCATCAAATGATGAATATGATAACTCATAAGATTACTAGAATTTTTAACTGTAGCGGTAAATTCATGACCATCAAGCTATGGATAAACTTGACGTCAATAAAAATAGAGTCGCCACCATACTTTTATTGTTTCTAAAGGAAAGGGGAAGAGTGTGAACAAAACCCAAAGATAAGAAGTTTTTCAAATCAAAACTAATAAAATATCAGAGATTACAGGTAAGGGGGTTGGTTACACGGAGGAAAGGTGTTAGCACCCAAAGTGTCCTAGGTACTCCTAGGGAGCTCTTTTTATGTGTTCGTATATTTTGGTATAAAAGATGTTTGAGAAAAAATAGAGTGTGGGGGTGAGAAAAGAATTCATTGATTATATTTGTGTGTTTGACAAGACCTTCGGTCTCATCCCTACGTACCAACATAAATATGAGGGATCAAAACCTCATAGTTCGTGGTAAAAATTTCAAATAAGTTGGTGAATTGCTTTTAATAAAAGTTTAATAAGAAATGGCACAAAGGGCCAAAAATTTGGATGGGTTTATTAGTTCTTTTTATATTTTAAAATTTAAGTCAATATGGTTAAGTTTATTTATAAATTTGATTTAAGAAGGAGTTTGAAAATTCAATGGCATAAGGCCAAAGTTTCTAATCATTAAACAATGCCTAAGTTTGAAATCACAAGCAAAGAAAAGTTTTTGAAAAGAGGGAGAGATTTTGAAATTTAAGAAGTGGGAGGAGATGAAGAGGATATCCTAAGCACAAATTTAAAAGTTAAGAGTTGAAAAGATATGACCAATGGGATGCAATCCAATCAGACAAGAATGTCATATATAAACCCATTTTCCTTTGGACTTTAGTCAAAAAATGATCAATAAGAAGTGAATAATATCCAGACATCATAAAAATCAAGACATCAAATAAAGATGGCCACATCCAAGCAAGCATTCCAATAGCTAGCAGTCTTCATTGTCTTCATTGTTTTCCAATGTATCATAGGGGATATTCCTTGATCAACTTAGAACAAAATATCAAACACAAGATCAAAATAACAATTAAGCACAAAGACAAAGTAGCAGATGAATCCAAGAAATTCTCAGGTCTTGCATCAGATGAAAGCACAGTTTAATGATAGCTCAGTCCGAGATGTTGGCATTGGCTAAGTCCTTTAGCATAAGGGAAGCTTCCTAATCCTAAGTCCAAAAGCTCGGATCAAATTCCAACAATACTCCAATTTTTTTTAGGGTTTTCGTTGTTATTAGGTGTCTTAAGGTCCTAAGACCATAAACAAAATCAAAACACACAAACAAATATATACAATCATAAGATATGGCTCAAATTGGCAAAATGAAAAGGACTGAAACATAAATAAGTTATATGAAATGTAAATGGCAATGAATGAAAGTTAAATTGCATAAAGTAAATGACTTGAAAGTAAAAGCATAATGAATAAGAGTTAGTCAAAAGTTAGTGGTGTTAGAGGTGATTTTTAATTGATTAAATCATTCTTTGGAGAACACTCAAACATTCATTCACAAGTATGAATCCTTAAACCAAGACATCTTCCATGAGAAGGGCTCCAACTTGGATAATTCAACAAGTATACCACTAGCTCTCATGAAAGGAAAAAAGTTCAAGTCTCCATACAATACCATGACGAATGAGAGACTTACAATCTCACTTACTAGAATGATATGCCTTAAGGGTCAAATTTAGCTCTATGTTAAGCAATCGTAATTGGACTTATGTAGAAGTCACAACGATCTGAGACCGGGAAAAAAAAATATAGGTGCTAATGCTTGTTAGATATTTGGTATAAGGAACCTAACTCCTAAAACATACCACACACTAAAAAAAGGGAGGGACCTATCTCAGTCATACTTGTATTGATTCATCTAACACAAGGTCATTGATGAGTCAATTGACCTTTAGACATTAGAGACTTCATTGGTCAAATAGGGGGATGGGAAAGAATAGGGATGAAGATGAAGAGGTAGGGGAAGATAGAAACACAAATTGATCATGAGAGGAATTTCATCAAATCAAAACCATCCATACATTTTGGGAGATGAAATGTACATTTCATCAATCCCCTAAATCCAATGGTTTTGATCCAAGAAAAGTCAAATCAATCATGACCAAAGCTCAAACAGAAAGTCAAAAACTTCACAAGACCATCAAAATAGCTCAACATAATTTTTAAACATTTAATCAATTAAAAATCAATTTAAAAATGAATTAAAATGCATTTTAATTTGGTCAAAACCTAAAATCCCTTCAAAACACCAAATAAATGGCCAAGGGATTTATCCTAGGTCAAACAAGGTTAAAGGACCTTAGACAAAAAATTTCACAATTTTTAAAAAGTCAGAAGTATTTTTAAACAATTAAAAATATGCATAAAAACATTTAATTCATGGAAAATACCAAAATTCATCCAAAAAATTATTTTAATTCAGAATATGGAAGATAAAAATATTTAAAGATTTTTGGTGAAAGTCCCATATTTTTTGGATTAAAAATGGATTTATTATGAATTAAAAAAATAAGACAATTAAATGAAAAATCAGAAAATAAAAAAAACAAGGGCCATCAGATCTCCCTCATTAATTGAGCTGGCAGATCTGATGGTTAAGCATGTGCTTCACACCATACACCTCAATCAATGCATCATAGGGATGATAATCACAAGGAAGTGTCAAGATTAAAACATTTCAAATGAATCAGAAGGTTGAGAGAGTGTCAACGCACCACCGGAGCTAGGGCTCCGGTCATCTTCTCCGGTGGGCTTCACCGGACTGGTCCACCACCAACCTTCACTAAAATAAAAATTGAATATACTAATTTGAAGAGAAAAATGCCAGGAATCCAAATCTGCCATCAAAAATCTCAAATTCTCACTATATTGAAAGATACGTGGAATTAAAAATTGAGGAGTATGAACTGAGTTGCTTCGATTTGACCTCAAAACAACTTAATCTTGTTGCCTACATTGGTAGGACCTCAGCCAACCAAAAATTAATTGAAATGATGGATACTTGAGAGAGAATCGAAGAGAGAAAGTTTGACAAATTTCACCTTCTGTTTGCAGTGATGAAGCTCGATATGGATCTCAATTGGCCCGGGCTTGCTTCCACTTGATTGCAGGAGGTGAAATGAGAGCTCAAATGGCTTGGATTCTTGGAGTTTCAACCTCAAAACAAAAGTGAATTGAAAATCGATTTTCAAATGAAAACCTTCAAGATTATCCTTTAATGGAGGTGGGGAGGTTGCAGGAGCCAAGCTTGGGCCATGTGTCCTTCATTCTGAGCAATAAGGCATGTATTTATATGCTTGGCAATTGATTTTCACACACTTCCATTCAAATACGAAAAATAGTTATTCAAGTGTGCATGCTTACATGGGCGTGTGATAGGCCCATTAGATGATGTCAAAAGGTCCAAAAATGATCATGAATCATACTGAAAGTAACATGAAGCCATGCATTTGTAATTGAGAAGTGATCATGAGATTCATCCAAATAGAACCATGAAGAGTAACCATGTGCAAGTCATTTAAACCATGTCCAAATGAATTGATTTTAGATTTTTTGAAAGGTGAGATCAAGGGGAACAACTTTCATGTTAAACTCTTTTCCATTTGAAGCTTGGATCATGATGAATTTTGAGGTGGAAGTTTTGAAAATCAAACCTAATTGAAAATTTTCTAAGTACCAAGTCAAATATCCATTACTTCCACCTTGAATAACTTTTTCTATGGGCTTCAAATGGAAAAAGTTCCTTCATAAAAGTTGTATATATTTAAACCCTTTTAAATTTGGTAAACAATTTGATCTCATTTGGATTTGGCATGAAGGAGTTATGCATTTTAGAAGTTGAGGAAAATTGCTTGTTCGATGGTAATGGCAAAAAATGACCTATAATGTTTCCTCTTGTCACATGCATTTTCAAGTTGGATTTTAAGTTTCTCAAATAATAAAGGTTGTAGAGGATATCTTGAAATTTATCATGAAACTTGTATGGCCTTCATCACACAAAAATTGAGCAAGTTGTGGTCCTTGGAAGTTGACCTCCTAACTAGGGCACACACAAAATGACATATAATCTTTCACCATAAAAAATGACTTTCCAAGCAAAACTAGAGCTTTAACTCAACACGAAAGTTTTTTGGAATATCATAAGGAGTAATGTTTCTCTTAAATTCATTTTCAGATAACAAAAATTGTATGAGATAGGGTATAGGGAACCCCAATTTTGACTAGTTGGCTTTCTCTGGTCAACCACCTTGACCCAACTTGCAAACCTGAAGTTATCTTAATCTTTGGGAGTCATGGAGGATCATATATGTATAAAATGATGTGAAATGAAGTATACCTTGAAATATTTGACCAATTGATGAAGACACTTACTAAGGAAGTCACACAAGATACCTAGATGAATTAGGGCTTTCGAGGTAAACAATCTTCAAACTCTTGATGAATTCTTGATAAAAATGATAAATGGAGAACATGGGGATCCATGTTTGATTCTTGGAACCATTTTGAACCTTCCTTTGATTGATCTCCTTGCATTGAGGGGCTTAAACCCTAGATGTGAGCTTGATAGGGCATGGGTGGATGCATGCACTACCTACAAAAGAAGTAAAGCTATACATAGGCATATTTTTGCTATTTTGGTTAGTAAACAAAGAAAAACAAAGTATGATACAATCAAATGTGCTTGGTGATATCTCCCAATGCAAACCCAATGAATGAGGGGTAAGGAGGATACCAAGGTGTGATCCCAAAGCCAATGCATATGATGAGATAACATGAGGGATCTTAAGGTCAAAATTGGGGTCTTGCAGCTGCCCCTATTTAAGGACATTCTAATTAAGGATGTGAAGGTTAAAATCTTCGTATCAACTCAGTAGAATGGACTTAAATAACAACATCTAGAAACAAATTTTGGTCCCTAAGAGACCTCATGATGCATATGACATGAATGTTAAAAGTAATTTTTATGGGGAATATATTTCCACAAAGGAAAAAAATCTGGAGAGACTGAAAGTCCACAAGAGTATAATGCATTATATAAGGAAAACACACTGGGGAGATAAAGACTCGAGGGGATAAAAGTTATGCGTAGGCCAGGCTATGAATTAAAAACTGCTGGAGACAGGAGGGGAATTCCCATGAAAATAAATCAATGGAAAGAATTGATTGGGGAACCAAGGAAATATGCAGGGGAAATGGGTAGATCAGAACAAAGCTGAAATACTCAAACCAAACAGGGGATGGCGATTTCAC
The DNA here is from genome assembly GCF_024323335.1 of Lathyrus oleraceus. Classification (NCBI taxonomy): domain Eukaryota; kingdom Viridiplantae; phylum Streptophyta; class Magnoliopsida; order Fabales; family Fabaceae; genus Lathyrus; species Lathyrus oleraceus. The sequence goes on along the minus strand of NC_066583.1, from coordinate 596,986,155 downwards.
TGAGGAAATACACACTCAAACTCAACTAGGGAAGAATGAACTTTAACACAGGAGTAAAAGAGATATATTGTCTACTACCAGTTACTGGGTAGAAAGATAATACACTATGACAGAGGGACATTCGTTACCGGTTAGGATAAACATATTAAGGATGACTCGCTGAGGAAAAGAGATGTATTTATTACCAGTTACTGGGTAAGAAAAACCTACTGGGGAAAAAGATCATATATGATTTACAACTACCGGTTACTGGGAAGAAGACCGAAGATATTGTATCTGTCACCTGATTAAAGTGAACATATCAAGGAATAGCTCAAAGAAAGAATATCCGTCATCAGTTAGGATGAACATATCAAGGATAGACCACCTGGGGGAAAGAGGAAGAATATCTGTTACCGGTTAGGGTAAATATGTCAAGCATAGACTGCCAGGGAAAAATAGAAATTATATCTACTAGTTACTGGGAAGAATACCAAAGAGAGAATATCCGTCATCGGTTAGGATGAACATATAAAGGATAGACTCAGTAGGGGAAAGTAGGAATTACAACTACCAGTTACTGGGTAGAATACCATAAAGAAGAGAAAATATGTCACCGATTAAAGTGAACATATCAAGGATAGACTTTCTAGGGAATAAAATAGGGATTACAACTACCTTTTTACTGGGTAGAAAACCAAAAAGGAAGAATATCTGTCACCGGTTAGGATGAGCATATAAAGGATAAACTCACTGGGGAAATGTGAAAACGAATCCGCTGGGGAATACAAAAGAAGTGGATTACATTTTACCGGGTATTGGACATAAGTAATGTACTCAACATTGAGAAGAATATTACCAGTTATCGCACCTCAAAAAAATGAGAACACGACTTAGCGAAGCGCAATCACACGCTCGCATGATGGACTAAACAGAGTCGCCACTGAACATATATTTATTCCTAAAAGGGAAAGGGGGAAATATCGATAAAATCCGAAAAAGAACGACAGTGATTATGGTCGTCGCAACCAAATCAGGGTTCAGGAGTCGATTACGCAATAGGAAGGTATTATCACCCCTCACGTCCGTTGTACTCAATGGGAACCATTAGATTAATTGTGCGCGTTAGTGTTAGCTTATAAATGTTAGGCTTCTCGAGTTATTAGGTGGAAAAGAAAGAATAGAACAGAGAAGAATGTTTTTGGATTTTGTAACGAAGGGGACTAAACCTAAGTTTTTTATTAATGGGCCTGATAAGATTTACAAATCCTGCTCCTACGTATCTCCGGGTGCAATAGAGAACTCAAGGCTTCCGTAGTTATGGGTATAAAATGGTTGTTTGTTGGTCAATTTTAGCGAAAGCTATATTGTATTAATCGGCGAAAAAACATTGTTTTACCCAAAACAGATGAGGAGCGGACATATACCACACATCGAATGGACTTATAAATCAACATTAGGAAAAACGTCACTTATCTCAACTCAACAATTATGGACGAAGCATTGCTTTACATCATCTTAAGATACAATGTCTTTCGTTTATGAAAAGGTTTTTCTGATCAATTGCACGAAGGCAAAAAAAAAGAGTTTGATTGGTTGAATGAGTATTTATGACTTGTAAGCTCTTACAACTTGGGTCTAATACTCGGGACTGCATCTGGACCTTTCACTCAGGTAATATTTTTCGTCCAATTTTATTAAGAAAAGAAGTTTGAATATTTACAAGTGTTTTAGAGGGAAGACAAACACATATGGCTTGCAAGCTCTTAATACTTAAGCCTATCATTTAGGAGTACATCTGGACCTTTCACCCGGTTAATCTTTTTCTTCAAATTTAGTTATGAAAATGGTTTGAAGTTATTTTGATTAAAATGATTTGTCTTTGTTTTGAAATGGATTTTGAATTCGACAAAAGTTTGAATTGATTTTGAAATCGAATGAAAATGTTAGTGAATATCGAACTTGATTATTTACATGTATGAGATGAACATGGATATATATTAATTGACTAAACAAATAATCAAATTAATCTAGTCAGCAAAAAATCAAATAATTAATCAAAACTATAATCAACTAATCAATTTAAATTTTAGTCAATTAATCAACTACAAATTTAAATTAGTTAAAAAAAATAAAAATAAAAAATAAAAAAAAATAAAGGTGCATGCATGAATAAAAGGGTGTAAACATAAACTTAACTTGGACCAAAACTAATTAATCCTAAATAGAATAATAATAATGAAATAATAATAAATATAATAAATAAAACTAAAAAAATGAAAACACGCAAAACTCATGTTGTGTGGGAGAGAAGGACTAACGATGCTGACCTATCATCCAACAATGCTAATCTTAATTTTAAAACCAACCAAATCATAGTTTGACACTTGTTAAGGCATTGATATTAAACAAAACAAAAATCAACACGTAATAAATAAACACCAAAGTGACTTAACGTGATGCAATATCTCACCATGGACTCGGATTCTTTCATAAATAAAAGAAAGAACAACCAAATCCTTGGATCCACATGACACTTTCCTCTTATTTTTTTACAAAAAAAAATAATAAAACAAAAAAATTGAATAAGTAAAACAATGCAAGCAGTGGAACTCAGTAAAATATCTCCTCTCTCAATTTCTATTCTCTATTAGTCTTACTCATAAATAAATAAATAAAAACTCTTCCACAAAAAAAATGTAGCTTGTCAACATAAAAAAAAGAAAGGGAAGCGTTACCGAAAAACGATGCGGACCGACAGAGAAGTGATGTTGTTATGCTTGACCATGTATAGTGCATCAATGGTGTTGAACAAAATTGGTATAAGGGTCGCGGTCCGAGTAAGAAGGTGGAAGTTTTCATGGTTGTGAGTCCAGATCTATGGCGGTGGTGAGTGAAGTTGTGTCGTCGGCGAGAAAAGCGACATCGTTTGTCTTATGTACATTCTTTGTTCAATGAAAGCAAGAGTGTGGTTATATAGAGGATGGTTTGTGAAGTTTCGGTGGTGATAGATGTGTGTTAATGGTGATTTTGCGGTTGTTGTATGGTTATGAAGATGGTTGGTGTAGGTTGAATGAAGAGTGATAAAAAATGATGTTGGTTGTTTAGTTGTGATGGAGAGAGGTTGTAGTGTGTAGTGAGTGTATTTGGAAGAAGATATGGGTTAGTAAAATGGTTTTGTGTGTGAAAGTTTTGTTCAATTGAAAGTCATGAGAGCTAGAGGAAAAACATAAAGGTGGTTTATCCAACAAGTTGTTGTTGTTGGTGAGTGGTGAGAAATTTACATGAAGGTTAAGGTCATGGACGTAAAGAAGAAGAAAAAGCTTATGTCTTTTTTACTGTTCCATTTTTCGACACCTATTTCTCTTCAAAATTCGAAAGAGAGAGAAAGTGAAATATTGGGAGTGGCAGAAAAGATAGATGGATCTCATTCTCAAGCCAATGAAACCATATATAGTGGCACCACTAGGTTTTTTCATTTGTTACAATTCCACAAATTCCCCTTCTAAATGATAATTAGTGATAAAAATAAATTGGAACTTATAAAAAAAAATTCAAATAATTTTAGATAATCAATATAAATTCGAAATGAGAATAAAATTAATGCTATTTATTTTTTATGAAAACTTTGATGAAAAACAAAAAATAAAAGGGATTAAAATAAATAAAATCTAGTGTAAAAATGCTCGAAAATATAAACCGAGTGCACAAAAATAATCAGCGCAAAATAAACTTCTTGGAAATATACAACGTTTGAGCCAATTTTGAAATAAAATTTGACCGGTTAAAAGGCTCAGACTGACCAAAATGCGACAGAAAAAAAGTAGTCCAAAAATTAAAACGAGTACGCCAGGTTAAACTACGTGAACCGTAGATTAATAAAATTGATGTCTACAAGATTGATCTTGAAAATTTTAGCCCGCTAATTTTACGTACATTTGAGGATTAGTTCGACCGGTCTGTTTGTAAATACGAAAATTTATTCTAGTCGACATTTTAGGCGTTGTGCAATATGAAATGCATGCTAGGATGTGTAAATGATGCAGAAGTCAAAATGATTGTATTGATTAATTGAATGAGCGAAAAAAATTGGGGTATGACAGTTGCCCCTATTTAAGTATCTTCAACCAGAGAATATGAAGAATGTTAATCTTCATATGATCGTGGTGGGAGATAGTCAGACCTTGATTTTGTCCCTAAATGCAGATAATATGAAATACTATGAATGCATGAAGAAATTTATTATTTTGATTTTCTAGGGCTATGATATGAGATGAACCCTAGCTTTTGTGATGGATGAAGAATGACAAATGGACCTGTGGGGAATGATGGAGACATGTTATAACGGTGGTCCACAGGAAACAAAAAATGAGGATAGAAGTTCACTGGGGATAACAATCTTGCTGGAGGAAAGACAACTGGGGAATATGCAATGAGATTTTAACAACAGATTCATACATGACCTGACAAAACTAGAATATTCTAAGAGTTTCAGTAACAGGTTCAAATATGACCTGACAATGCTGAGGAATACCAAAAGGTTTCATCAATAGGTTCAAACATGACTTAGCAATACTGGGAAACATACAAAAAAAGTTCCATCAACAGGCTCATGCATGACCTGACAACATTGGAAAATTCAAAGTGTTTCAACAAAAAGTTCAAAGATGACCTGACAAAACTAGAAAATAAAGGAAAGTTTAATCAATAGGTTCATACTTGACCACAACATTGGGATATTCAAAGAAAGTTTCACCCACAGGTTCAGACATGACCTGACAACACTTCAAAAAAAAATCAAAGGGAGCTTCATCAACAGGTTCATACATGACCTGACAACACTTGACAATTCAAAGAAAGTATATCCACAGGTTCATGCATGACTTGAAAATTCTGGAGGTTTGAAAGAGATTTTATTGACAGGTTCAGACGTGACCTGGCAACACTAGAAAACCCAAAGAAAACTTCAACAATGGGTTCGTACATGACCTGACAATATTGGAAAACATACAATGCAAGTTTCATCAACAGGTTCATGCATGACCTGACACTTTAGAATACATCTGACAGTTCTGGAGATTTCTCACAAGAAATTCATCATATCAAAGATTTTAGAGATTCCTAACAGGGAATTTATGCAAAACAAAGATAAACGGGAGTCTTCTTATAAGTAGATCATCCATGCAAAAGGCTACAATGATTCTTTACAAAGAAATCAAATAAAACCAACATCATTGGAGTTTTGTAACACGAAAAACCTCCAAGCTTCTGGAAATTCCTCAAGATGATGAGTCATACATGACTTTCAAGGAACCATAAGGAAAGACAGGGTAATCAAACTCTTTGTATATGCCAACAATAATTGGACTTTAACCGTAAGCAATGGATTACAACCAACTTTTAACGGATTTTGCCAACATAAATTGGACTTTGACCGTAAGCAATGGATTACAACTAGCTTTTAACGGATTTTGCCAACAACAATTGAACTTTGACCATAAGCAATGGATTACAACTATCTTTTAACGGATTTTTCCGACAACAATTGGACTTTGACCATAAGCAATGGATTACAACCAACTTTTAACGGATTTTGCCAACAACAATTGGACTTGATAAAAGTCATTAATAAAATAATTACTGGCTACAACATAGTTTGCCAGTAACAACTGGACTTGAAATGATGTTGGCGACCAAACTTCAGAAACCAATTACGATTGTATTTATAAATAGAGTGAAAGTGATGCCAACAAAAATTGGGTTTAGAATGAGTTCTAGTGACCAATAAGCTTGGAATAATGCCTAGTAACAACTGAATTTTAGGAGACACCAATGAGTCTTGAAATAATGCCAGGGAATGGCATAGAGGTTCTAGAAGGGCTTCAGAATAAAAATGACATGTCCGGGAATTCATCAGAGAGTAAAAGAAATGAATTCTGGAAATACATCAGAATTACAAGTGATATTCTGGAAATACATCAGAATACAAACACATCAGATAACACATCAAGGAAATTCTGGAAATACATTAGAATACAAGACAGACATATCTGAGAATACATCAGATAGGTGAGGAAACATTTGGAAATACATCAGATAAGTTATGGAAATACATCAATAAACAAAGGAGTAATCCAGAAATTCATCGGATAATCCAAAAAGGAATTGGACCTCATGAACAAATTTTTTGATAGGTGTCAACTGAGTTGGACTTGAAAATGATTGCGAAAACCGGATGATGGTTTAAGGGCACCAAAGACAAACTGGAATTAGAGGTCAAAGAATATAGGATCAACAATAAGACCTGGATGAATGAAAAATGAGCACGAAGTACATTTTGGTTATGCATGATTTGAAGAAAAAAAATTATGCATGATATATGAATGATCATGATGTGAAAATGTTGACACTTGAGTGGACTGGGAGTTTGTAAAGGCTTTTTATGGAGGTCATGATTCCTCAACACCGAGAACTCAACCAAATATTTTGTGATAGATGTTGTCAAAGGATAATTCTATCAAGCTTGCCAGCCACAACTTAGCCAAATGGATCCTTTCGGAGGATTAATGAATCGTGTTAGCATAACTTTTGAGAACTTGTCTTAAACTCAATAGTTTTTGACGTATGGTAGAATTTGTTTGAGCAGTTTGAAAGCATGAAGGGGGTCAGCCCCTCTGTGGCTCATCTTGCCCCAGTTTGCTAGGTCTTTGAATATGTTCACCTTGAAAATGAGTTTGAAACAGCTTGACATGAGACGATCTCGAGATGGATGTGTCGCCTTAAAAATGTTCACATCATATGTCGATAGATGAGGAGTTGCCACATAGAATTTCCCTTGACTTAGGGTAACACTGGATGGATGTGGATTAGTACCTCCCTTTGTTGCATCAATTGGTATTGGATGGTCCTCTTTTCTCAACAAGGCTTGCAGGGTTTCCAAGACCCATCCCATATGGCTTTTCAAAAGATTTAGTTCCTCTTTCATTATTTTTTTGACTTTTCCTTAGCTCGTCCATCATCTTCTGAGACATGGTTCTTTGTTCCAAACGCGTGTGGGGAATCACTTTGCTGATCATGGACAAAGGATGAATGCTTTTTTTTTTGTATTTTGTATGGAAAATGACATGCATTCTAATGAGATGAAGATGCAATGAAATATGAATGAATGCAATACAAGCCATGTATATTTGTTTTTTTAATACATATGTTCAAAAGTCTAAGGTACTGATGAATCTGATTGCTTTGTATGGAATAGGGTTCTCACCATGTATGGTCTAGGGTTTCAAAAAACATTCTTAGAGTCATGGATCCATTAGACTGTTTGCTGCCTTCAGCAACTTACTTGTCGGGCGTCAACTCCATCCAAGGAATCTACTCTAAGTGAGGTTCTCGCATCGATCCAACGAGAAATTCATCTCACAGACCCACACTACGCAACCATCTTTCCTAGTTGGCCAAAGGATTAAGGTTCTACAAATGCTCCTCAGAGTTATGGATCCTAATGAAAATATCGAATCTTATGGCAACTTACTTGCCGAGCGACGACATTCTACCAAGGATCTACTCTAAGTAAGGTTCTCGTACTGACCCGACGAGAAATTCATCTCGCGGGCCCACACTACTCAACCTTGTCGTATCTTATGTTTTTACTCGAGACTCGGGTAAAAAGTCTTTCCCTCAAGGTTTGCAATCAAAGTATTCAATTACCAAAGCATAATGGAACCAATACAATAGATTATACCAATATGACAATAAAAATAACAAAAGCAAAAAAATAAAAGCCGCACAAGTAAACAAACAAAGGCACACAAAATTACCTAACTAGGCTTGACACACTTAGAGAAGTCTTTGTCCCCAGCAGAGTCGCCATCTGGCGCACCTCAAAAAAATGAGAACACGACTTAGCGAAGCGCAATCGCACGCTCGCATGATGAACTAAACAGAGTCGTCACCGAACATATATTTATTCCTAAAAGGGAAAGGGGAAATATCGATAAAATCCGAGAAAGAACGATAATGATTATGGTCGTCGCAACCAAATCAGGGTTCAGGAGTCGACTATGCAATAGGAAGGTATTATCACCCCTCACGTCCGTTGTACTCAATGGGAACCATTAGATTAATTGTGCATGTTAGTGTTAGCTTAGAATATTAGGCTTCTCTAGTTATTAGGTGGAAAAGAAAGAATAGAACAGAGAAGAATGTTTTTGGATTTTGTAACGAAGGGGACTAAACCTAAGTTTTTTTATTAATGGGCCTGATAAGATTTACAAATCATGCTCCTACGTATCTCCGGGTGCAATAGAGAACTCAAGGCTTACGTAGTTATGGGTATAAAATGGTTGTTTGTTGGTCAATTTTAGCGAAAATTATATTATATTAATCGACGAAAAACATTGTTTTACCCAAAACAGATGAGGAGCAGACGTATACCACACATCGAATGGATTTACAAATCAACATTCAGAAAAATGTCATTTATCTCAACTCAATAATTATGGACGAAGCATTGCTTTATATCATCTTAAGACAAGATGTCTTTCATTTATGTAAAGGTTTTTCTAATCAATTGCACGACGACAAAAAAAGAGTTTGATTGGTTGAATGTATTTTTGTGCTTGAAAGACGAGTATTTATGACTTGCAAGCTCTTACAACTTGGGTCTAATACTCGGGACTACATCTGGACCTTTCACCCATGTAATCTTTTTCGTCCAATTTTATTAAGAAAATAAGTTTGAATATTTACAAGTGTTTTAGAGGGAAGACGAACATGTATGACTTGCAAGCTCTTACAACTTGGGCCTAGCATTCAGGACTACATCTGGACCTTTCTCCCAATTAATCTTTTTCTTCAAATTTAGTTATGAAAATGGTTTGAAGTTATTTTGATTAAAATGATTTTTCTTTGTTTTTAAATGGATTTTGAATTTGAGGAAAGTTTGAATTGATTTTGAAATCGAATGAAAATGTTAGTGAATATCGAACTTGATTATTTACATGTATGAGATGAACATGGATATATATTAATCGACTAAACAAATAATCAAATTAATATAATCAACTAACCAATTTAAAATTTAACCAACTAATCAACTACAAATTTAAATTAATTAAAAATAAATAAATAATAAATAATAAATAAAAATAAAGGTGCATACATGAATAAGAGGGTGTAAACATCAACTTAACTTGGACCCAAACTAATTAATCCTAAATAGAATAATAATAATGAACTAATCATAAATATAATAAATAAAACTAAATAAAAAATATAAAAAATGAAAACAAGCAAAACTCATGTTGTGTAGGAGAGAAGGACTAACAATGTTGACATATCATCCAACAATGCTAATCTTAATTTTAAAACCAACCAAATTATAGTTTAACACTTGTTAAGGTATTGATATTAAACAAAAAAAAAATCAACACATAATAAATAAACACCAAAGTGAATTAACGTGAAGCAGTATCTCACCATGGACTAAGATTCTTTCTTAAATAAAAGAAAGAATAACCAAATCCCTCGATCCACATGACACTTTCCTCTTATTTTTTTACAAAAAAAAAAGATAATAAAACAAAAAGATTGAATAAGTAAAACAATACAAGCAGTGGAACTCAATGAAATATCGCCTCTTCATTTTCATGAAAACAAAACAAGTTCCTCCCATTGTCACCTTGAATGAATTCATTTAACAGTAACAAAAACTCTATTTTTTCATGAAATCTAAGAAAAAAACTCCTCTCTCAATTTCTATTCTCTATTAGTATTACTCATATAAATAAATAAAACCTCTTCCACACAAAAAAAAGTAGCTTGTCAACATAAAAAAAAGAAAGGGAAGCGTTAGTGAAAAATGATGTGGACCGACAAAGAAGTGATGTTGTTATGCTTGGCCGCGTAGAGTGTATCAGTGGTGTCGAACGGAATTGGTATAAGGGTGGCATTCCGAGTAAGGTGGAAGTTTTCATGGTTGTGAGTCCGGTTCTATGGCGGTGGTGAGTGAAGTTGTGTCGTCGGCGAGAAAAGCGACATCGTTTGTCTTATGTACATTCTTTGTTCAATGAAAGAAAGAGTGTGGTTATATAGAGGATGGTTTGTGAAGTTTTGATGGTGATAGATGTGTGTTAATGGTGGTTTTACGGTTGTTGTATGGTTATGAAGATGGTTGGTGTAGGTTGAATGAAGAGTGATAAAAAATGATGTTGGTTGTTTAGTTGTGATGGAGGGAGGTTTTAGTGTTTGGTGAGTGTATTTGGAAGAAGATATGGGTTAGTAAAATGGTTTTGTGTGTGAAAGTTTTATTCAATTGAAAGTCATCAGAGCTAGAGGAAAAACATAAAGGTGGTGTCGTACCTCAGGAAATGAGAGACACGACCTAAGCGAAGCGCAATCGCATGCTCGCAATGATGGACTGAACAGAGTCTCCACCGAACTTTATTTATTCCTAAAAAGGAAAGGGGAAATATCGATAAAACCCAAGAAAGAACGACAATGATGTTGGTCGTTGCAACCAAATCAGGGTTCAGGAGGCGATTACGCAAGGGAAAGGTATTAGCACCCCTCACGTCCGTTGTACTCAATGGAAACCATTAGGTTAATTGTGTGTGTTATTGTTAGCTTGAGATGTTGGGCTTCTCGAGTTATTAGGTGGGAAATAAAGAATACAAGAGAGAAGAATGTCTTTGGATTTTTGACGAAGGACTAAACCTAAGTTTTTTGTTAGTGGGCCTGACAAGATTTACAAATCTTGCTCCTACGTATCTCAATAGAGAAGTCAAGGCTTACGTAGTTCTGGGTAGAAAATGTTTGTTTGTTGGTCGATTTTAGCGAAAACTATATTGTATTAATCAAAGAAAACATTGTTTTACCCAAAACAGATGAGGAGCGGACGTATACCACACATCGAATGGATTTACAAATCAACATTAGGAAAAATGTCACTTATCTCAACTCGACAATTGTGGCCGAAGCATTGCTTTGCATCTTCTCAAGACAAGATGTCTTTCGTTTATGAAAAGGGTTTTTCTAATTGATCGCACGGCGGCAAAGAAAAGAGTTTGATTGGTTGGATGTATTTTGAGTGATGGCGAGAAACTTGGATGAGCGAGATATCTATCTCGAATCCTAGACTCAGGAGTGCGTGGTATCCACCACGTTCCATTTCCATCTTACTGGAAAAAGTATTTAATAAAGATTAAGTATTTTGAGGTTTGATTGAGAAAGGGTTTGAAGAAACCGCATTGATAATTTTAAATGATGGCGAGAGCTAAGATAGGCGAGGCATCCACCTCGAATCATAATCTCAGGAGTGCATGGTATCCACCATGTTCCATTTCCATCTTTATTGAAAGTGGTTAAGATAGGAATTAAGTATTTTGGAGTTTGAAAGACAGGTACTTATGACTTGCAAGCTCTTACAGCTTGGGTCTAATACTCGGGACTATGTCTGGATATTTCACCCAGGTAATCTTTTTCTTCCAAAATTGCTTAAGGAAATGGTTCGAATACTTACGAGTGTTTTGGAGGGAAGACGAATATTTATGGCTTGCAAGCTCTTACAACTTGTGCCTAATATTCGGGATTACAACTGGATATCTCATCCAGGGTAATCTTTTTTCTTCCAACTTACTTATGAAAATGATTTGAATAATGGAGTGTGGGGAAGAGAAGACGAATATTTGTGGCTTGCAAGCTCTTATAGCTTGAGCCTAATATTCGGGATTATGACTGGATATTCCATCCAGAATAATCTTTTTCTTCCAATTTTATTAAGAAAATGGTTTGAAATTAAATTGATATGACCAATATACGAAAGTTTGGAATGATTGAAACTAGTTTAGAAATGATGTGGATTAATTTTTGAAAACATGGTAAAAAGAGTTTTAAAATTGAAATTGTTAGTAGGACCGAATGCAACATCAGTGAAACTAAAAAGCGAATATTTATGTGTATGAAGTGAACGCGATAGATAATATCTAAATAAAATACCCAACACATGAAAATCGATCAAACCAATCGTCAAGTAATTTACTAATTAAATGAGAATTAAATGTCTTCATCAAAGAAACTTCTAACTAATTAATTAACTATAACAAAAAATGCATTAAATGATGAGGGTTTACTCATGGAAATGGGGTGTCAATGGAAAAATATGGGCATAAAGCCCAATCGCATAAAAAAAATCACAAAATAAAGAAAATATAACCTAAATTAAATAAGTAAGCAAATAATAATATAAGAGAATGGATCTGAAATATGGGGTGGGACGGTGCACCACATCCACCATTTATCTTGAAATCCAGGACCAACCTATCACAAAGGGACACGTGGCAATGCATTGAAAGAAGGAAAAAGTAAACCAACCTCCTCTTTATTGTTCCTCAAACGGCTCCTCTTTCAGAAAGAGAAAGCAAAACTCAACGCATGGTTCCTCTTTTTTCAGATTCACCCAGTCCCTCGTGAAACTTTGTTCAACTATGTTATAAATCTCTCACTCCTACGGGCTTCTCTACTTCGCCGATCCCTGATTGTCGCCGAAAACCGTCAACGGCGGAAGCTTGTTAATGGTGGGGTTTGGGTATTCCAGGCGGCGGCGTGGCTTGCGGTCAACTTGAAGAAAGTGGTTTATGGGTCGTTTCACCCGGTGGTTGTGAGCGGTTCAGATGTGGAAACTGACGATGATTTCGTTCCTTTCCCTCGTTCTTTCTTCGTCTTCTTTTAATTTTATGGATTTTTGTTGATCTTGATATTGTGTGTTGTTCAGTTGTGGTTGAATTTTGGAGGTTAGAATGAAGGTTGATGGGTATGTGTGGTGGTGCTTGTTACGGTCTCATGGAGCGTTATGGTGTCTGAAGGTTCTACTCATGGAGGAGTTCGATGACATGGGTGGGTGATGTCTACTGCGGAACTATGTTTGTTGGTTGTGAATATGCGACTGCGATTTCGATGGAAGGCATCGAGACCATGTAGCTGGAGCAACATTATTGGAGACCACAGTTCGACCATCACTTGTTGTAACCTTGAAAGGAAAGATTTGACCGTTAAGATAAATGTTGCTTTACCAGTTCTGTCCCCAGTTTCTTGACATAGAAATCCAACCAGTTTTTTGACCCTTTTGATGGAAGCAGCAACCACATCACCAGCACCACCAACGTTTGTGATAAGAACAAGGTTGGAGGAAGAATGTCCATTGATAGTGAACCTTATACCTCCCTTTCTCCTGCATTATTAGGCAAGGCATTGTTTGGTGGACAGAAGTTGGTAGCAATGACAACAATGGAGCCAGGAAGGCACCATTTATGGTCACCTATGCATTTAATTTCATAGCAAGAGCCACAACTTAAACCGTTGTTGAAAAGTGTTGTGCTCAAAGCAGCAGCGTTTGTTCCATACCCTTGACTGTGCATGTTTTGTATTATGTTTTAATGGTGAGGCCGTGTTAGGCGTGGTTGCATCGTCGGCATGTGCGTGAAGGAAATGAATGGTTCATATTTATTTCTTCTATCCTTGTTCTGCTTTAAAATGAACTCATTATTCTGCAGGTTCTGCTGTTTTTGGTATTGTGATGGCATTTGAAAGTGTGTGGTGGTTTTCACGATTTTAATGGTGGTAATATTGGTTTACAATGATGTTGAGAAGGGAAGATTTATGGAAGTGTTGTTTTCATGGTGGGACTATGGTGGTGATTTTGTGAGTCTGTTTGGTTCTGTCACAAGGAGTTACATGGAGGATTACGTTTTTGAGTGAGTGTGTTGAAGTTGTTGTTGTTGCAGAAAACACAGGCAGAAAAGTGAGTGTGTGTTGGTGTTGTTGTTGGGTTTCAAATGGGTATGGTGATTGGAATATGCATTGCAATGGTTATGTAGAGGAATAGGGGTGTCGTTTTTGTATGTTGTAGGAGAGTAATATGAGTAGAAGAGAAATCTCTTTTTTTTAAGAGAGGATCTCAGCGGTGTTTTTATGGTTTTTGTGAGTTGTTATGTGACTTTGATGGATTTTAAGGTGATGTCCTTATGATCAGAAGAGTTGGTGTTTTTAGCTTCCTTTATTGGATATAGGAGGTCCTGTATATGTATACAGTAGGTGGTATTTGTAGAATGGCTAAGGTTATTCAGGGTGATAGTGAAAGGTTATTCAGGGTGATAGTGAAGAGCCTCGTTTTTTCTCAAGGATCTTTTTGTGGTGGTAGCTATTGTCGTATCTCATTTTATGATAAGGAAAGTGTTGTCTCAAAGGTGTTTTGTTGTGTAGCATGGCTATGGTGTGTCACGAGACAAAATGTTACATGGAGAAGGAAGATTCTTCTTTTCTCACCAACTGACCAACTTATCTCAATCTTTCTTTTCTCTTTTTGGGATTTCAAATTGAAATATGAGATAGAGTTGTAGCAATTGGATGCAATGCAAATATCATAAATGTCCTTGTGAATTATTTTTTTTTGTGAATTAAAAAAGAGTTTAAATTATTCAAAGCAAATAAATTTAAAAATAAAAATAAATAAATATTAAATGAACATAATAAAAGTGAAATGAAAATATGACTAATCCTATTTATTTTTTATGAACATATTGATAAAATACAAAAATAAAATGATTCCAAAAGGAATAAAAATCAGACGTAAAATTGTGAAATTATAAAATGAATGCACAAAATGATCAGTGCAAAATAAACCTCTCGGAAATATACAGCGTTTGAGCCAATTTTGAAATGGAAAACGCCCGGTTAAAATGCTCAGACGGACCAAAACGTGACCGAAAAATTAGCCGAAAAATAAATCGAGCATACCAAATTAAACTACGCGAAACGTAGATTAATAAAGCTGATGTATGGAAACTTGATTTTAACAATTTTCGTCCTCTGATTTGACGGACATCCATCGATTAATTCAACCGGTTTTCCTATAGATCCGAAAAAATTATTTCGACTGATATTCTAGGCACTATGCAGTATGGAATGCATGGTATGCTATGTAGAGATGCAATAGCTATGATGAATGTATTGAGTCAGCGATTCAGGGTCAAAATTGGGGTGTGACAGGTGGTCTACCCAGCAAGTTGTTGTTGGTGAATGGTGAGAAATTTACATGAAGGTTAAGGTCATGGACGTAAAGAAGAAGAAAAAGCTTATGTCTTTTCTACTGTTCCATTTTTCAACACCTATTTCTCTTCAAAATTCGAAAGAGAGAGAAAGTGAAACAATGGGAGTGGTGGAAAAGATAGATGGATATTATTCTCAAGCAAATGAAATCATATATAGTGGCACCACTAGGTTTTTTCATTTTTTACAATTCCACAAATTCCCCTTCTAAATGACAATTAGTTATAAAAAGAAATTGAAACTTATAATACAAATAAAATTCAAATAATTTTAGATAATCAATATAAAGTCAAAATGAGAATAAAATTAATTCTATTTATATTTTATGAACACTTTGATGAAAAACAAAAAATAAAAGGGATTAAAATGAATAAAAGTCGAGCGTAAAAATTCTCGAAAAAATAAACTGAATGCACGAAAATAATCAGCACAAAATAAACCTCTCGAAAATATACAATGTTTGAGCCAATTTTTAAATAAAATTTGACCGATTAAAAGGCTCAGACCGACCAAAATGCGATCGAAAAAATGTAGTCAAAAAATTAAAACGAGCACGCCAGGTTAAACTACGCGAACCGTAGATTAATAAAATTGACGTCTACAAGATCGATCTTGAAAATTTTAGCCCGCTAATTTTACGTAGATTTTAGGATCAGTTCGACCGGTCTGGCTGTAAATATGAAAATTTATTCTGGTCGATATTTTAGGCATTGTGCAATATGAAATGCATGCTAGGATGTGTCATTGATGCAGAAGTCAAAATGACTGTATTGATTAATTGAATGAGGGGGAAAATTGGGGTATGACACCGGTTACTGGGTAAGAAACTCTTGGAGACCAAAGGATCTATCTAGGTAAGAACTAGAAAGAAACAGTCAATCAAAGGCTCAACCCAATGAGGATATAACTAAGGGGGAGAGGTTCCATCCAGATAATAAACTGGGGAGAAAACTGAAATAATCATCATCCACAAGGAAATAACCCAGTGGTGAATGAGAGAGGATAAACTCTTTCTGCTTAAGGGGATGACACTCTACAATTGAAGGAGGACAAACACACCAAATCTGCATGGGGAAATAATATTACTAAAATAGGGGATCAGGAGAAAAATCATTGCGATAAAATGCATAATGAAATGTCTGATATTGTGTGTTTATGCATGAACATGCATGTATATGATTATGATTATACTGACAAAATAAGATAAAGGATACAAGTAACAAAGATTTGAATCATCACTACAATATTCGACTCATCTTATCAAGATGGAAACACCAACTGGAGAAAATGTTAGGGATGAAAATAAATTATCTAGCTTTGAGTAAATCAATTTTGGCTAGTAAATTCATGGAGAACATGCTTTCAATCAATCATGGCAAACTCTGCGGGAGGAGAGCACTGTTGAAGGATGAACAACCAAACATGCTAAGTATGGAGAAGGATCTCCTGAGGATCAACACCAATCAATACTGCGGGGAATTTTAAGTCAACACCATGTTAAATGGGAGACAACCTCGTAGGGGACTAAATTAAATACTACTCAGAATCAAACACTGCCGGGAAAGAGGGAACTTCTATCAGAAGATGAACTCCGTCGGGGAATACAAGAGATAAAATTATGCATGATGATTTAAGCAAATTGTTAGGGATGTTGTGACCAAGACCGTCACATTCCTCAATAATCATCAAATTCTTCTTAGAAATTGCAAAATAAACAATGAAATGCAAAATGGAAACCAAATAAAGGTTCTGGATCTCTAGGGTCCAATAACAAATCACTAACAGGGGGATGCAAAACATGAGCACCTCGGCTGGGGAATATAGATTTGTAAAGGGGACCGATCGTCAACTCAACTAGGGATAAAACCCACCAACTCTACTAGGGAGAGGAAATTATTCAGGGAGAAACTCATCAACCAAGCCAAGGACAAATGATGAACTGTTGGGGAGGAAAAGAATTACCAGACCAACTACTTGGAGGGAAAGACTAACGATGCTCCACACTCTAAGACTTACCTGTTCTTAGATTGTTGTTGACATTTCTTGCTGAAATCAATTATTCTTAAAGTGACTGCTTTTATTATTTCAAGAAAAATAATTATTCATTGATTTATTTCAAAATTATCATCATAAAAATTAAATTTATTTAACAAAAGTAAATAAGAATAGAAATAATTGGATGAAAAGCTCAACTTTATTTAATAGAATGGTAGTCCGTAAATGACGAGACTCCATCGATCTTTATAACGTTTGAAAATGGTAATTTACATGGAAAATGGATACATTGAATACAATGATCACTACTCTCCCTACCAACTTCAAAATCAACCATGCTTGTCTTCGGTCGAGAATGATGAATTAGAACCAAATGAGTTGTTCAAAACCGGTCGGGTGAAGTTACTTGCCATAATCCCTAATTTTTGCCTAGATTGCCCCAAGGTGGAGTATTCAATCTACCGGGATAAATTTTCTGTTTTATGTCTCTAACTTTTGCCTAGATCACCCTTTCGGGTTTTTAATCCACCGAGACGCTCATTTTTGCCTAATCTGCCCTTTCGGGTTTTCAACTTAGCAAGTTGTTCTTTTATTTTTTAGGCTAAGTATTTCTTGACTACATCGACATTCACAGGACGCGTGAACTCTTCACCATCCATAGTTGTAAGGATCAAAGCACCGCCTCAAAAGGCTCTTTTAACAACATATGGGCATTCATAACTAGGAATCCATTTTCCCCTAGCATCAGGTTTGAAAGATAGGATCTTCTTGAGCAAGAGGTCACCTTCTCGAAACACACGAGGCTTGACCTTTTTATCAAACGCTTTCTTCATTCTCTGCTGATATAGTTGACCATGACACAGGGCAATCAATCTCTTCTCTTCTATAAAATTCAATTAGTCATATCTGGTCTGACACCATTCAACTTCAGTCAACTTGGCTTCCATCTAAACATGCAATGACGGGATCTCAACCTCCACAGGGAGCACAACTTCCATGCCATAAACAAGAGAGAAATGGGTTTCCCCTGTTGAAGTGCGGATGGATGTACGATACCCATACAAAGCAAATGGGAGCATTTCATGTCAATCTTTATATGTCACAACCATCTTCTAAATGATCTCCTTAATGTTCTTATTCGTAACTTCAACAATCCCATTCATCTTTGGTCTATAGGGAGAAGAATTACGATGCACAATCTTGAAGTCTTTGCAAAGAGCTTCCACCATATTATTATTCAAGTTTGATCCATTATCATTAATGATCTTACTTGGCACACCATACCGGAAAATAATTTTATTCTTAATAAACCTTACAACAACTTGCTTGGTCACATTCACGTACGATGCCGCTTCAACCCACTTTGTGAAGTAATTAATAGCCACTAGAATAAAACGATGTACGTCCGAAGCTTTGGGCTCAATCATACCAATCATATAAACTACCCACATGGATAAGGGCCATGGAGAGGAAATTACATTCAACAATGTCAGTGGAACGTGAATCTTATCTTCATAGATTTGACACTTGTGGCATTTGTTCACAAACTTGCAACAGTCTGATTTCATTGTCAGCCAATAGTAACCTACTCTCAACATCTTCTTTGCCATAGCATGTCCATTGGAATGAGTACCAAAGAAACCTTCATGGACTTCAATCATCAATAGGTCTGCTTCGTGTTTATCCACACATCTGAGCAAAACCATGTCGAAATTTCTCTTATAAAGCACATCACCGTTCAAGTAGAAGTTGCCAGCTAATCTCCTCAAAGTCTTCTTATCTTTCAAAGATGTCCCAGGCGGGTAACTCTGACTTTGGAGAAAACATTTGATATCAAAATACCTAGGATTTTCATCTTTGGCTTCTTCAACAGAAAATACATGAGTTGGCCTATCAAGATGCATCACAGTCAAATTAGGAACTTCATTCCAAAATTTTACCACAATCATTGAAGCCAAGATTGCAAGAGCATCTGCCATCCGACTTTCATCTCGAGGGATATGATGACTTAACCTTTATAAAGAAAGTTGATATCCTCCTCGCATAGTCTCGGTATGGTATCAAACCGGGTTGATTCATCTCCCACTCACCTTTGATCTGATTCACAACCAAAGCTAAATCTCCATAGACGTCAAGATATTTAATTCTGAGATCAATGGCCTCTTTAATCCCCATAATGCAAGCTTCACACTCAACCATATTATTTGTACATTTGAAGGTCAATCTAGCTGTAAAAGGAAAATGAGTGCCTTGAGGAGTGATAATCACTTCCCCAATGTCATTACTATACGAATTAACAACTCCATCGAATACCATGCCCCAACGGGAACCAGGCTCTGGCCCTTCTTCAAGTAATGGTTCATCACAATCTTTCATCTTTAAGTATAAAATCTCTTCATCAGGGAAATCATATTATAATGATTGATAATCTTCAATAGGTTGGTGGGCCAAATGGTTAGCCAAGACACTACCTTTAATAGCTTTCTGAGATCGGTATTCAATATCATACTCAGATAACAACATCTGCCAACGAGCAATCCTTCCAGTTAAAGCAGACGCTTAGCAGCTTTCTGAGATCGCTTGATTCATTTTGGATATCAACCAAATAGTATGATTCAACATATACTGGCGCAGACGCTTAGCAGCCCAAGTCAATGTGCAACACGTCTTTTCAAGCATGGAATAACGAGTCTCATAGTCGGTCAACTTCTTACTGAGGTAATAATATGCATATTCTTTCTTTCCAAATTCATCTAGCTGACCAAGAATGCAACCCATACTTTTTTCAAGCACAGTTAAATATATGATCAACGGTTTACCTTCAACAGGTGGAGACAAAATTGGAGGTTCAAGCAGACACTTTCTGATACTATCAAAAGCTTTCTAGAAAACTTCGATCCAATCACAAGACTGATCTTTCTGAAGAATCTTGAAAATAGGCGCACATGTGGCAGTCATATGCGATATAAATCTTGAAATATAGTTCAAGCGACCGAGAAAACCTCTGACTTGCTTCTCAGTTTTGGGCGCAGGCATTTCTTGTATTGCTTTGACCTTGGCAGGATCAACTTTAATACCCTTCTCACTGATAATAAAGCCCAACAACTTACCCGAACGAACACCAAAAGTACACTAATTGGGATTCAAGCGGAGTTTATATTTGCTCAAACGCTGGAATAACTTCAACAAATGCTCAACATGTTCTTCTTTATCACTTGATTTGACAATCATATCATCAACATAAACTTCAATCTCTTTATGCATCATATCATGAAAAAGAGTGGTCATAGCTCTCTGGTACGTTGCACCAGCATTCTTTAAATCGAAATGCATCACTCTATAACATAATGTTCGCCAGGGTGTAATGAATGTGGTATTCTCCATATCTTCAAGTGCCATCTTGATTTGATTATAACCAAAAAATCCTTCCATAAACGAAAAGACTTTGAACTTAGTTGTATTGTCTACAAACATATCAATGTATGACAGAGGAAAATCATCTGTCGGACTGGCTTTATTCAAATCTCTATAATCAACACACATGCGGACTTTTCCATCTTTCTTCGAAACAGGAACAATATTAGCCACCCACTACGGATATTCAGAGGTAACAAGAAAATCAACATCAATTTGCTTTTGTACTTCCACTTTGAACTTTACTGCCATATCAGGATGCGTTCTTCTCAATTTCTGCTTGAATGGTGGGCATTCTGGCTTCAACGACAATTTATGCTCCACAATCTCAGAATCCAGACCAGACATATCTTGATAGGACCAAGCAAACACATTAGAATAATCTCTAAGAAGATCAATCAACCCCTTCTTAGCTTCTGGACATAGTTGAGACCCAATCTTGACTTCCTTCACATCATCACCGAAGCCCAAGTTGACTAATTCAATATGTTCTTCAAACGGATGAATGGCTTTTTCCTCGTGCTCAAGTAAACGGGACAATTCATCAGATATTTATTTATCGTCATTCTCTTCCTCGACTTCAAACACATGGATATCAAAGTTTGGAGAGGAGTAGGATCATTATATTAAATGGGTTTGAGAACCAACCAGCATAATGATTTGATATTTTGATTTTAGAGAAGTGGAGTGCGAACAAATATTATGCAGATGGAAGGATTGCTATTTATTTATGTTTTTTTTGTGATTACCATTTTCAGAAAAAGCAAAAAGTAAAAATAAAACATCATAGATATGGATGAATAAAATTTTATTTTATTGATGATGATAAGGAAAATGCGCAAAAATGTTCACTTCTCCGTTAGGCATAGGAGAAGTATTTTTCTTAAAAATAATAAAAACAAATTACTTAGAACGATGAATGATAACAGGAACGGAATCTGGATTACATTCTCATCCATCAACTTCTGGATATCTCTCTTGACAATCATACACCTATGGGGATTCGTGCTACAAATGACACAACCGACATGGTCATGTTCACAGTCACTGATCAAACACAAAGTCGTATGCATCTCCACTAGAGATCTCCGGATACGTCTCACATTAAAAACTCGGAAATTCCCTGGACAACCATCCACCATGTTGAAAGAAGTGTTACCATGAGCGGGCAACAAATTGGATTTCACATTTGGCGCTCTATCCTTAAAGGATACCATACCACTCTTTACCATATTTTGAACTTCATATTTCAATGGATAGCAGTTCTCTATATCATGACCAGGGGCTCCCTAGTGAAAAGCACAACGAATATTGGACTTAAACCACCATGGTAGTGGCTCAGGGAATTGTGGAGGATTCCTTGGTTGGATTAGATTCTTGAGGATCAATGACGGGTATAGTTCTGCATAAGTCATAGGAATAGGGTCAAAAGAGACTTTCTTCCTCTCAAAACTTTATTGGTGATGATTGTTGTTGTTGTTGTAGTTGGTTCTTTGTTGCGGTTGTTAATGTTGTTGTTGCTGAATTGGAACTGATTGAATGTTGGATTTGTTGGAAAAACTGGAATTACTAAAGAAACTTGGTGTTGATGTTGACAGGATTGAGACCCTTTTGTGACATGAGGCCTCCTATGCCTCCCCACTGATACTGAATTAGCTTCTCCCTCCTTCCTCTTAGAGAAACTCCCACTATACTTCTTGCTAGTTGACGCCTCTTCTTTAGATAAACGTCCTTCACATAGTCCTTCTTCTAGCCTCATCCTCATGTTTACCATTTCGCTAAAATTATTGGGAGCACTTCCAATCATGCGTTCGTAATAAAACGAACTCAACGTCTTCAAGAAGATTTTCATCATTTCCTTCTCTTCAAGAGGTGGACTTATCTGGGCAGCCAATTCTCTCCATCCCTGGGCATATTCTTTGAATGTCTCTTTATCCTTCTGAGATATGGACCTTAATTTATCTCTATCAGGCGCCATATCCACATTGTACTTATATTTCTTGACGAAGGCTTCACCCAAGTCATTGAAAGTACGGATGCTTGCACTGTCCAGACCCATGTACCACCTCAAGGAAGCTCGAGTTAAACTGTCTTGGAAATAATGAATCAACAGCTGATCATTATCAGTTTGAGTTGACATTTTCCTGGCGTACATCACAAGATGGCTTAACGGGCAAGTATTCCCTTTGTACTTTTCAAAGTCTAGGACCTTGAATTTCATCAGAATCTTAACATTAGGGACCAAGCAGAGTTCAGCAACACTCTTCCCAAACAAGTCCTTACCTCTCAGAGTCTTCAACTCTTTGTGCATCTCGAAGAATTGATCTTTCATTTCATCCATTTTCTTGTAGACATATGGACCTTTAGATGGCTCAGAGTGGTAGATAGTGTCTTCAACACGAGGAAGAGTGTGAACAATAGGAGGAGGTACTGACACGACCGGGCTAGATGCCGACAGAGAAACAAATATGGGCGCATACCCTTCTGGCATAAAATTTGGTAGCATTCCCCAAGGGAACCCAACAGGCATAGCAGGAATGGGTTGACTGGAAGTAGTAACAGGAACAGTTGCAAAAGCAATCTCGGAAATAGCGGTCCTCTAAGGAGGAGGAGTTGCAGGAGACAGTGATGACTGATTTTGGGCAGCAATGACAGACTCATTAGCACTATAAGTCTGGCGATCTCATCCTTCAGCTCTTAGCTCTCTTGCTCTATATGCTCCATTCTCTTTGATTGATTAGCACAGGTGTTATAGTAGTGAGTCAGCTTGGCTGAATGCACAAAAGAAGAATTGATAAGACATCTGATGGAAGAAACCTGTTATGAAAATGATGCATGAAATGCAATGTTTTTTATTGGTTTTATTTCAAGGAACATATGAAGTCCTTTTTGCAAATATATATATAAATAATAATAACGACAATTTGATTGACCATAAAATCTCTTTTTATTTATAAAAATTTGGAAGGATTACACTGGGTACAATTTTAGAAACCAAAGTACAAATACAAGAGAAAAGGAAAAGGTAATCCTAAGGATCCATAACAACTGCATCCGATGATCTGGCTACAGGTGCATACTTCCTTCGGATGCGTCGAATTTCGGACTCAAAGGGTGTTTTCATCTGACCCTTCTCGAGGACTAGATGATCAACAATCTTCTTCTAAGCATCGGAAGACTGAGGAATACTAGAGGAAGATATACCCTCAGGCTCTCTCTGTCTCTTCATTGCTCGGTCTTTAAGAATCTCAATAAGTGCATCCTTGTCTTTCGACTCAAGCTGCAACTCTTCATGCTTTCGGCTCAAAGCATGGAACTGCTCTTCCTACATATCTCTCTCTTGCTTCATCTTGGCGAGTGCTTCTTCCAACTCCTCTATATCTTGGTTAGGGAGAGTTGGTGGCTCAACCATAACCACAAACGTAGGTCTTTCACAAGCATACGACATCTTGGGCTCCAAAGCTCACTTCTTTACCCAAATAGTGTAAGCTTCTAAAGGTACACAGTTGCATGGACCAAGCTCGGATCTTCCTTTCTTATGCACATTATGCCAAGCATGTATCATACTTTTCTTCAAGTGTTGGGAATATTTATCCTCTTGAAAAAGTAGACCCTCTAACTAAGTGTTATTAAGTTTATCTCTCTTGGGAAACCCAAGTTTACGACGAGCCAATGCTGGGTTGTGTCATACCCCAATTTTGTCCGGGTATAAAATATTCAACCAACATTTACTACACAATGCTATAAGACATGTGTCTTATCTTAAGGCATAAGCCTCCTCTTGAGGTTTCTCAGCCCCTTGGTGACAACAAGTCTTCAAAGACATTTTTTATCTGTTAAGGTATTTTGAAAAATATCTGCTGCATTGTTTTTTTTACTGAAGCATAGGATGGTATGTGTATTTTTTGGATAACAAAGCCCATTGTGGTTTCACCCATGATATCTCTTTGTTCCAGAGGCCCATTTGCATAAGCGTGTCCATAATTTAAAATATGGTTTGAATCTTTTTACATTACTAGTCCAAAATCTATTTTCTTATTACTAAGTATTAAGAGCCATGTTATTATTTTTATGTTCACTTATTATTAAACCATTTACACATCCCAAATATTTATGCCAAATTCTAAGTCCTTCATAGGTCCCTAAGTTAAATTTGAATTTTTTTTGAGGCATGTATGTGTCGGTCTTAAGTCAAAGCACCATATTTAGACTCATGTGTTGAAGTTGAAATTATATTGTTTTAGATCAAGTCACTATATTTGGTTTCTTTGTGCCAAAGTTGAAAGTTTGTTGTTTTTTAGAGTTGAAATTGCATTGACATGTTTCATATTTGGTCACGGTTGTATTTTGTTAAACAATAACATGCTAGAGGCAACTTTTGGTTGGATGCTCATGGTGGTCCAAGTAGGTTTCCAATTGAAATAGAAGGACAAAGTTCAAAATTCTTTAATTGATTAGCATAATTAAAATATTGAGATAAGGTTTGAATGCTTAAAAGGTAATTACATAAGCAGATTTTAATCCAATAGGTTACAAACAGTCCAAAATACACGTTTGTCCTAAAAGCCTAAGTAATTACATTTTAATTGAATAGAAAGTTGCTGCTGGTGGAAACGAAATTCTAAAGATCAAAACCAGTTGACCAAGTTGAACCCCCCTTTGGAATTGGCACACCTCAGAACCTACTTTCCTGAAGCTTTACGCAGCCAACCTTCCATTCAAATAGGTCACTTCACGCTGTAACCTGTAGAGAGAAAAATGGCTTAAGTAAAAAAGCCCTTTCCAGAAGCGCTTAAAGGACTGAAGAATAACTAATAAATTAATCAGTTCGACATTTTGCCCAGAGGACTAACTTGAACATCCAAAAAGCATTTCAAAAATGGTTTAAAACAGTAACAAATCTACAAAAACGGATCCCACATAATCTGGAGGAAAAAAGGCATAACTGAAGAGAGTTTTTTAAGACTTAGAAGATTCATCATTAAAAAGAATCATAAGTTAACAGCAAGGGAGGAGACGAGAGGACACAATTTTTTTTCGAACCTAAAAACTAAACAGAGAAGACATTCTTGAGATCCCAGAGATTAATCCAAAATAATTCTGTTAAGAACACCCAAACACATAGTAAATGAAAAAGCCAGCAAATCCACACAATCATCACAAAAAACGAAAACAGAAGGAGGAGAAGGAGAAGGACATTGAAGAAGGGATCGCCATCTACCTGGGTTCGCTGTGTTTGCGGCCGTTAGAGTAACTCCAAGGTGGTATTTCATTTTCTTCTATTCTTCTTCCTTTCACTTCGCTGTTGTTGTACGCCAATCCACTTTTTTCTTTGCTTGAAACCCTTGTCGTCGTTGGTTTGTTCGTAACATTAGGGTTTCGGTTGAAACCTCAGATCTGGACGAGTGGAGCCTTCTGTTGGAAAATTTGAGCCCGGATTCGAACTCAGAAGGTTCGTTATAGGTAAGGTAGGGTTTCGTGTGGTTGGACCACCGTGAGGTTGGGGTGGCGCCATCGCAGACGGCCGCCCGCCGCTCTCTTCTCCGACGAAGAAGTCAAAGAGAGAGACGCTCTATTGCAAAGCGGTTTTGGGGGTTGGGGAGTGAAAAGAGAGAAATTTTGGGAGAAAATGAATTTATTTTATGATGAGGGAGTTTTAAATGGGGTTTAAGGATGAAGGTGGTGGTGACAAGTGTCTCCACCGTGGACACTTATCACCAGTCAGACGGTCCACCCAATGAGGAATGTGGTGCTTTGATCCCCATTCGTTTACCCTATTCCAGCGCTTTTTTCACCGTGAGATGTGTGGACCAAGTCAAGTCCTCTGATCTGACGGTTCGGGTTAGTCCCTTTGGTCAACACCATTGACTATTTGGAAAGGGAACCTCTATGTTTCGTGGGCCTCCATCCTTGGGCCTTCAGACAGAATTACTGTCCGCACCCCTTTTTATTACTATTGTACGTCCAGCTTGGGCTTATTTTTGGCCAAAGCCCATTTTCTCTTATTTTTTTAATTTCCCTTATTTCCTTTTATTTATATACATATATAAAATATATACATTATTTTTTATGTTTATCCAACAAAAAATCAAATGATATTTTATTCTTTTTTTTCAAGACTATGTATTATATATTATTATTATCATTATTAATACTTAGTAATGAATATGCAATTATATTATTATTTACCATTAATATTTAATAAGTACCCAATTACATTATTGCTTTTTTATTGTTAATATTTAATATTCATTCTTTTATTTTTACTTATTATTTAATTTAAATAATCTATTAAATTTCTAATTAATTAATTATATTATTATTAACGTCATTTATAATTTAGATAATTATTTGCTTTGTAGAATGTATGCGTATGATTATTCTTTATTTATTTATTATACCGAGCCTTGAGGGCACATGAATGATGTGTTACAATTGTGACAAAATTATGTTGCTTTCAGCGATTTTAAAATCATCCGAGCCGATTTCAAAATAAATTACATACTTCTCGATTCAAAGTCGAGCCCATTTTCAAAATACCTCGGTAAGTCGATTACTTGTAAAAGCATCGCCATCAACGTCACATGGCTTACTCTTGGGCCTTCTTACAATGAGACATATTCGGTTTTAATTAATCGATTAGATGGATTATTCACTAAATAAATTCAATTTATTAACAAAAAATACAAATTTTAAACCTCAATCCGACATCGAATATTCTTTATAAAAGTTAAATTAAAATACTTAATCACATTTAAACAACACTTCATTTGAAAATGAAAAGGGGGTGGTTTTGAGTTTTCAACTCCTCTCCTCGATTATTTGAATACGAGTTTTCTTACTCGGTTAGTCAAATGGTCGTCATTTCTAATCCATTTAAGCACAAACAAATCAAATCCTTTTATAACAAGAAACCAAAAGGGAGATGGGCTTAAGCCTTCGATTCCTCTCCTCAAATGCTTGGATATGAGTTATCTTACTCAGTCATTCAAGTACTTTTCGTTCATTATAAAAATACGTCACTCATATACAACCTCATTTTCATAAATATTCAGATGAAACAGAAAGCGGTTTAGAGTCTTCTATTCCCTTTCTTGATTATTAGGATACGAGTTGTCTTACTCGACTATCTGAGTAATCGTCATCCATTCAAAACACCTTAATTATTATCCAATCCTTTTCATAATTACTCAGATGAAACAGAAAGCGGTCTAGAGTCTTCTATTCCCTTTCCCGATTATTAGGATACGAGTTGTCTTACTCGGTTATCCGAGTATTCGTCATCCATTCAAAACACCTTAATTATTACCAAATCCTTCCTATAATTAAGGATGAAAAAGAAAGTGGTCTAGAGTCTTCTATTCCTTTTCCCGACTGTTAGGATACGAGTTGTCTTACTCGACTATTCGAGTAATCGTCATCCAACAAAAAAAATATCTTAACCTATCAAGTTTATCCTTTCTCGCCCTCGTGCGATCGAGCCCAACTAAACAAAACGCCCAACGTATTAATTTAACTTGTCACCCTCGTGTGATCAAAACTCTTTTCAGAAAGAACACTATTTAATCCTTTCTAATGCGCATAACAAACCAATGCTTAAGCCTCCGCCGAGAGTAGACAGGCCAACGTTTAGCCTTTAGAACGTGATCTAAACAGCTGTTCGGTAAAAGACACCAACCAACTGTAGTTCCCTGAACTACGAATGCTCTGACTTCCTTATTACACCATAAGGATACGTAGGCAGGAGATTGTTGTATCTTCGTGAGCACACTAATAAAAAACCTCCCCTTTCTCCTTTCTGAGGTTCTCATCCATTTGTATTTTCAATCTTTTATAACCCAAAGATAACAAACAAACATAAATTAACACTCGAAATGCACATCACAACTAAAAGGTCCCCGTTGAGTACAACGGACGTAAGGGGTGTTAATACCTTCCCCTTGCGTAATCAACTCCTGAACCCGAATATGGTTGGGACGACCATTATTCCATTTCCTAAAGGTTTTATCGATATTTTCCTATTCCTTCATTGGAATAAATAAAGTTCGGTGGCGACTCTGTTCGAACATAATTTTTTCCGCGACCATCGCGAGGAATCGTATTTTTCGAGATGCGACAGATGGAGACTCTGCTGGGGACTAGTTCCAAGCAAAAGAGAGTGAAGCCTAATTTAGTTCAATTGATGTATTGTGTGTTAATTTTGTTTATCTGTTTATTATTTATTCTGTTATTATGTTGTCATAATTATTGTGATTTATTGACTATGTCTTATTTGGGGTTCTATGGTTGGTGATACTTTGTGAGATAGGCTCTTCACCCGAGTCTGAGAAAAAACATAAGATTAAGTTGGTGGTTGCGTAGTGGGCGCCCATAAGGAGTGTTCCTTGCTGGCAAGATACAAAGACCCCGCCTAGAGGAGATTCTCTTGAAATATTATTGCCCGACGAGTTTTCGTTACGACGATAGTATTCTCAAGTTGGATCAATGACTCTAGGGACCTTTTAACCCATTATATCCGGTGGTTGTGTAGTATCTACCTGAAAAGTCCCAGACTTATTGGGTTAATACGAAATCCACAATCAGATGAGATCCCTTGGGCGTATTACTACCTTACAGTGGTATTCCTAACCTCGACCTATGACTCTGAGAACCTTATTAGAACCTTGGACTCGAGAGTTGTGTAGTATGGATCCACTAGGAGTCTTCCTCTTTGGGACCATACGAAGGCCTCACCCAAACGAGACTCTGTTTAGGGATGTTATTTGCAGATGAGTTTTCATCATGACAATGACTTTCCTGAATAGCGATTGATGACTTTGGGAACCTTTTAACTTTAGCATCCTCCTAAAAGGGTTTTGTTAGTAACCAAGAATACCCACTCTCATGACTTGTATATCAACCTACATGTGACACGCATAATATCATTCATAGCATAGCATTCATATTATTTTATTTCCAAGGAATCTGAGTATCATGAGTTGCAGGAATTCAAGAAACATGGAATCAAGCAAAAGAAACATTTACTCTTTCAAATTCAAGGATCCCGATCAGAAGAACTTACGTAACCTGGTCTCTCAGATGCACCCTGTATACATAATCAACTCTGGAAAGAATTATGGCAATTTGCTCAGCATCCTCAATCAACAAGTGGACCATACAACCTTGATCACTTTAGCCCAATTTTATGACTTACCTTTAAGATGCTTCACATTTCAAGACTTCCAGCTAGCACCAACGTTGGAAGAATTCGAGCGTCTTGTTAGGATTCCTATGAAGGACAAGTCACTATTTGAAGGGACAAATGAATCTTTGCCCCTCGAGGTAATTGCTAGTGCGCTTCACATGGATGAAAAGGAAGCAAAAGATAACTTAGAGACCAAAGGGAATACCAAAGGATTTTCACTAAGTTTTCTTTGGGAAAGAGCTCATACCCTGTTGAAGGCATAAAGTTGGGATGCTTGTTACTCTGCTATTGCATTGGCCATCTATGGCATCGTCCTGTTCCCAAATATGGATGGTTTCGTAGACATGACTGCCATTTGTGTTCTCCTTACTGGGAACCCAGTACCCACTTTTCTAGCCGATGTCTATTATTACATAAGTCATAGGTATACTAAGAAGAAGAGATTGATTGCTTGTTGTGCTTCTTTATTGTATCAGTGGTTTCTAGAACATCTTCCGAAGACAGGTGCTTCGGTTGAGCAGACAGATGTTAGTTGGCCTCAAATATTGGGATCACTCCAATCTGAAGATCTCTCTTGGTATTCCAAAGAATACATCAACATGGATATCATATTCAGTTGTGGAGATTTCCCAAATCTACCGCTTATTGGAACACATGGATGTGTAAATGCTAATCCAGTTCTATCACTCAGACAACTTGGCTACCCAATGGAAGGCCCTCTAGAGGCAAGTTCTTTGGAAGCTTTCTTGTTACTTGACTTTGGGGTTTGAAATCCTAGCTTATTCCAGAGAAACAAAGAAGCTTGGAAGAATGTCAATCGAAAAGGGAAAGTTGAGTTAGGGAGAGCAAATGGGATTACAAAAGAACCATATTTTCAGTGGGTAAAGGAAAGGGTGCAGATGATTAAAATGCCATTTGTCATTCGGACACCTATACCTCTTCCTGAACCAAAGCTCACACATGTCCCTATTGAAGAAATGGAGGAACTCAAGACCATCATGGCAAAGCTAGAAAAAAAGAATGAAGAGTTGCAGATAAAACTCCAACAAACCATCAATGAGAAAAACAATATGAAGTGGGAGCTCGAGAGAAAAGAGGCACAACTTCAAGCCCACGTGGAAAAGTTCAACAAGGAGGAGTATAAGAGAAAGAAGATCAAAGTGGGATTAGAACAAGCTGATCATTGTTTGGATACTCTTAAGGGTCAACTACCACAAGCTCAGAAAGAATGTCAAGACAATGAGCGTTGGTGGCATCTAGCCACAAAGGAAAACAAGATGATAAGGGATACACTTGGGGCTAAGATAAAAGAACTCACTAATTATGTTCGTCATGCAAAAGCTGAAGTAGATCAGGAGTGCCGACTCAAGAAAATAGCCACTGAAGCTTCTAGGGTGTCACCCATGGTATGGGAGGAGAAGTGTCGAGATGTAAGAGATGCAAGGGAATCTGTCAGCTATTGGAAGAACCAGCTAGAGTCATTACGCCAAGACAGCTCCATATGGTTGAAAGAGCGAGACTATATGATTGAGGATTATGAATCCTTTAAGAAGACCATAGACTTCTTACAAGGAGATAGGGATAAGTTTCGTGCAAAACTCGATAGGCTAGTAGGGTTCTGTAATTGGGAGGCTAAAGAATTACCATGGAGGTTGAGAGATGCAGTCGAAGAGTTGAAAGAAGATAGCACTCCTCCAGCCATAATTAGTTTCATTCTGCTCTATAAAGGGTTGTTGAAGAGATTCAATGAGGAACTAGAAGAGCTTCAGGCTAGAAAGCCAGATGTTTAATTTGCATATGTCTTGTATTTTGTTCCTTTAACAAATGTACTTTTGAACTATGACCTTTTTGGACCTCTATGTTATGTATTGAAATGAATGATGTTTAAAAATTACTCCATTATTGCTATTCTAAGTATTCTTTGTTTCTTCGAATTACTAACAACTAATGAAACTCAAATGACTCCCTGGAAATAAAATATGCATAACATTCACATCTTCATTATGCATCACACTTCATAAAAATCAAAAAAACTTACCTAACCTTTTTACCCTTTATCCAGCCACATTGACTAATCAACACCGATACGAGACGCGAAGCAAATACAAGATGACATTAGAGCAAGTTGAGGCCAACCAGGTTACCATGAGGACAAACATCAATACGATCCAGGAGAAGATGGATCAGCTGTTGGAGACAATGCTTGCGATCGCTCAGAGAGAGAGGAGCAAGGAGGAAGAAGCTAGGGCAAAAAGGAATGATGGCGCGCCAGGTCCGAATCCCCCAGACGAAAGTTACGTCCCCATCAAGAAGAGATTGGTTCAGATACCGGTAGGAGGCAAAGGAGATGGAGACCGTGCATAGCCTTCTGATACGTCTACTCATCATGGATCCGAAATTGGAGATTACCAGTATGATGCATTCTATATGCCTGATCAACCAAAACCTAAGATACTTCCAGATCCTGCTGCATATAGGCTTCGTGCCTTGGAAAAGAAGATCAAAGCCATAGAAGGAAATAATATATTCGGTGCTTCTTCCATGAACATGTGTTTGGTATCGAATTTAGTCATCCCGACCAAATTTAAAACCCCTGATTTCGAGAAATACAAAGGACAAACTTATCTAAGAAGTCACCTGGTAATGTACTTCAGGAAAATGGAAGCTCATACCGAAATGACAAACTACTTGTACACTGTTTCCAAGACAGTTTGAGTGGAGCATCTCTAAGATGGTACATGAGCTTAGAACAGGGGTGAATTCAAAGTTGGGAGGATTAGGATGATGCATTTCTCCGTCAGTACAAATACAACTTAGATATGGCACCCGACCGAATGCAGTTGCAAGGGATGGCTATG
This sequence comes from Lathyrus oleraceus, assembly GCF_024323335.1. NCBI lineage: Eukaryota > Viridiplantae > Streptophyta > Magnoliopsida > Fabales > Fabaceae > Lathyrus > Lathyrus oleraceus. The sequence goes on along the minus strand of NC_066583.1, from coordinate 596,953,623 downwards.
AAGGAGAGTGAGTCATTCAAAGAATACGCCCAGTAGTGGAGAGAGTTGGCTGCTCAGGTAGAGCCACCATTATCTGAGAAGGAGATGACCGGGATATTTGTGGACACCTTGAAGGACCCATTCTTTGATCGATTAGTGAGCAGTGCAGCATCTGACTTCGCACATCTAGCGACAATTGGAAACCGCATAGAGAAGGGGTTGAGGGATGGAAAGATTCCTGGAGCAGTGACAACACCTAGCGCACAAAGAAATATTCTAGAGGTTTCCTGGAGAAAATAGAAGGTGAAACAAACGCCATATCCAGAAACTATAAAGGGAAGCAACAAGCTTCATATGGCCAAGTCGCCGCCGTAGTACCCATACCCTATCAACATCCAATACAACAACAACAAATGTATCGGCCACAACATCAACAACATCATCATCAGCAAAATGCCGCACCACCAAGACAGTTTAAGCCAAGACCTCCAAGAAGGCAACTTGATCCTTTACCAGTACCTTATAGTCAGATATTCCCATATCTGCAGAAGGAGGGCCTTCTAAGATTGAGGGAGTTAAAACCAACTGTTTTTCCATATCCACCTGGATATGACGCTAATGCCCATTGCGAATTTCACATGGGAGCACCTGGTCATACCTGGGAAAACTGTTTTGCATTTCAGAATCGGGTACAAGACTTGATCAAAGCCAAGGCCGTTTCTTTCACTCCAAGACGCCTGAACATGAACACCAACCCTATGCCGACGCATAAGGATGCTTCCGTCAGTGCCATTGAGGAGAGTGATCAAGGCAAATTGATTCGTAAGGTTGAAGAGATTCAAACCCCAATCACCATGATAGGAGCACAATTGCTGAAAAGTGGTCTGATCCCGGAAGAGCTGGTTAAGGAAGAGAACAATGAAGAGTTGAGGAGTTTTATACAACAAATGTTGGATCGAGGCGGGTTACAGATAAATTACCGTGTCAAGAACAAGCGTTAGGAAGAGATAGTGGTGATGGACATCTCCTATGATGAAGTTAAAGTAGAAATACCTATAAGCCTGTTGGTGATAGAGTTCCCAGCACCATTCGAATATAGAGATGAGAAGGCAATCCCATGGATATACCACCCCAGAGCTTTTAAGCAGGGGCAGGAAGATAAACCTTTAATGATTAATGAACCAAATGTCACTTCAATTATGGGGCCAGCAGGAATGACGCGGAGTGGCCGGGTGTTCGCACCAAGAACTGCTGATACTTCTGAGAGAGCTAAAGGGAAGGAGGTTGTTGTCCAGATCCCCATCCCTAATCAGGGGATGCAAGACATGCACCTGTCTTCTAAAGCTGTTGTCACTCGTGAGGAAGCTGAGGAGTTCTTGAGAATAATCAAGAAGAGCAATTATAAGGTGGTGGATCAGCTAAACCAAACACCTTTTAAAATTTCCATGTTATCTCTACTGCTCAACTCAGAAGCGCACAGGAATTCGCTGTTGAAATTATTGAGCACCGCTCATATCACAAAGGACATAACAATAGAACAGTTTGATGACGTGATAGCTTGTGTGACTACTGGAAATTTCTTGGGTTTTAATGATGACGAACTACCGATTGAAGGAAAGAACCATAACAAGGCTCTCCACATCTCTTTGAAATGCATGGATACTATACTGTCAAGGGTGTTGGTAGACACAGGTTCCTCATTGAACGTCATGCCAAAGACGACTTTGATAAAGCTGCCAGTGGAAGGGATAAGTATGAAGCCCATCACCCTAATCGTAAAAGCATTTGATGGCTCAAGGCGAGCAGTGATAGGAGAGGTTGACTTACCAACCAAGATAGGCCCAACTATTTTCAATATCACGTTCCAGGTCATGGATATACATCCTGGTTACAGTTGCTTACTCGGGAGACCCTGGATTCACTCCGCATGTGTTGTCACCTCCACTCTGCATCAAAAACTAAAATTCATTACAAATGACAAGATAATTGTGGTTGGAGGAGAAGAAGACATCTTGGTTAGTCACTTGACATCTTTCCGATATATCGAGGTAGATGGTGAAATCACTAAAACACCATTCCAATCCTTGGAAGTGGTAAACATGATGGCCATCCAATAGATCTTGGAAGTCCCAAAATCAGGACCATCCATGACCTCGTGGCAGGGAGTTAAAGCTGTTCTGGAAAGTGAAGATGCTCAAGACTGGGGCAAAGTGGTGGAAGTGAAAGAGAAACGAGACAAGTTTGGCTTGGGGTACGACCCATCATCAGACAAAGCCGGTAACCAACCTGGCAAAGAGAAGATTCCATCTGTGGAGAAAATGTTCACCAGCGCTGGCCACATCTTTGGCAAGCAGGTGGCAATGATCATTGAAGAAGACTGCAAGAAGGGGGTGTCCAGCTGGATGCGTCAAGCCGCTCCTAATGAAGAACTAACAAACTGGCAGGCTGTGGAAGTTCCCCAAATATTTCAAAAGTAATTTTATCATTTTAGACAAAACCCTGTGCTCTGCCCAAGGCACAGTGGCATGTTGTAGGGTCTCCTTCATCTTTTTCAAGAGTTTTTATCATTAATGAAATGACAATTTGCATCCAAATTTTTTGTTCCTTTCCTTTCGTTTTTATCTATTTACAAAAATGGCAATCAATTTTTATGCACGCACTTTCCAAATAAACTGCATAAATCATAGCATGCAGAAACACCACCGAGACCGTTGATAACGACACTGCTATGGTCTAATATGACTTTGGTTGTCCAATCTACCAAGCTGAAGACGACGTGGGGGGAGATTGCGAACTCCCTGAAGAGTTGGCCAGATTTCTCAGACAAGAAGAAAAGGTTATTCAACCACACCAGGAAGACGTTGAAGTTATCAATCTAGGAACAGAAGAAGACAAGACTGATAGAGCTCCTCCACGAATATGACGATGTGTTTGCTTGGTCATACCAAGACATGCCCGGATTAGACACTGATATCGTGACCCACAAGCTTCCCCTTAAAGAAGAATGCCATGCTGTCAAATAAAAGCTAAGAAGAACTCGACCTGATATGGCTCTCAAGGTCAGAGAAGAGGTGAGAAAGCAATTTGACGCTGGTTTCCTGGAAGTCTCAAAGTACCCACAATGGGTTGCTAACATTGTACCAGTACCGAAGAAAGATGGAAAAGTCCGCATGTGCGTAGACTACCGAGACTTAAACAGGGCCAGTCCCAAAGACAATTTCCCATTACCTCACATTGATGTATTGGTGGATAACACATCTCAGTTCTCCGTGTTTTCCTTTATGGATGGTTTCTCTGGATATAACCAAATTAAAATGGATCCCGAGGACATGGAGAAGACCACGTTCATTACCCCTTGGGGAACCTCTTGTTACAAAGTAATGCCGTTTGGGTTAAAGAACGCTGGGGCAACATATCAACGTGCGATGGTGACTCTCTTTCACGACATGATTCATGAAGAGAATGAGGTGTATGTCGATGACATGATTGCCAAATCCCAGACAGAAGAAGAGAACACTACCAACCTGGAGAAACTATTCGCTCGTCTGAGGAAGTTTAGGTTGAGACTTAATCCTAATAAATGCACATTTGGAGTTCGATCTGGTAAGCTTTTAGGCTTTATTGTAAGCCAAAAGGGAATTGAAGTAGATCCTGACAAGGTTTGAGCCATTCAGAACATGCCTGAACCAAAGACTGAGAAGGAGGTTCATGGTTTCTTGGGGAGACTAAATTACATCGCCAGGTTTATCTCTCACCTTACTACGACATGCAAACCAATATTCAAGCTTCTGAGGAAGAATCAAGGTGTAGAGTGGAATGAGGACTGTCAAACAGCCTTCGATAAAATCAAAGAATACTTGCAAGAGCCACCGATTCTAATGCCCCCCGCCGAAGGGAGACCTCTCATCATGTATCTAACCGTGCTCGATGAATCCATGGATTGTGTATTGGGACAACAAGATGAGACTAGTAGGAAAGAGCATGCCATCTATTATCTGAGCAATAAATTTAATGATTGTGAGACCAAATATTCATTACTCGAGAAGACTTGTTGTGCGCTCGCATGGGCTGCTAAGCGTCTCAGGCAGTACATGCTAACTCACACAACTTAGCTGGTATCTAAAATGGATCCCATCAAGTACATATTCGAGAAACCAGCTCTCACTGGTAGGATTTCCCGATGGCAGATGTTGTTGTCAGAATATGATATCCAATATGTTGCACAAAAAGCGATCAAGGGAAGCATACTAGCAAACCATCTTGCTCACCAACCACTGAAGGATTACCAATCTTTGAAATTTGACTTTCCAGATGAGGATATCATGGCTGTTAAGGATGTTGAAGACTCCAAACTAGAGGAAAGCCTTGAGCCAAGAGCAGGCTGGACACTCATATTTGATGGTGCCTCAAATGCAATAGGCCATGGAATTGGGGCAGTGCTGATGTCTCCCAAGAATTTCCATCTACCATTCACCGCAAAGCTCTGTTTTACCTGCACAAATAACATGGCCGAGTATGAAGCTTGCATACTAGGGTTGGAAGAAACTATTGAGTTGAAGATCAAGATACTAGAAGTATTCGGAGACTCCGCTCTAGTCATACATCAAATCAGAGGCGATTGGGAAACAAGACATGCTAACCTAATTCCATACCGGGATTATATGCTGAAGCTACTCCCAAAGTTTGACGAAATCACTTTCTCTCATATTCCTCGAGAAGAGAATCAGATGGCAGATGCCTTAGTAACTCTGGCCTCCATGTAGAAATTAATATGACCCAACCATCAACCTCATATTGAGATTAGGCGTTTTGACGAACCTGCTCATTACCTGACGACAGCGGAAGAGCCAGATGGTAAACCCTGGTTCTTTGATATCAAACAGTATCTGGAGAAGAGGGAATATCCGACAGGGGTTTCCAGCCTTGACAAAAGGACCCTCCGGAGGTTGGCATCAAAGTTCCTCTTGAATGGAGAGGTATTGTACAAGCAAAACTACGACATGGTTTTGTTAAGGTGTGTGGACAAACATGAAGTAGATCAGCTTATGAGGGACATACACGAAAGTTCTTTCGATACGCACGCCAATGGGCATGCCATGGCCAAGAAAATCCTAAGGGCAGGTTACTACTGGTTGACGATGGAAGCTGATTGTTACCATTACACTAGAGCATGCCACAAATGTCAAATCTATGCTGACAAAATACATGTACCACCTACTCCGTTAAATGTCATAGCATCACCTTGGCCTTTCTCTATGTGGGGAATCGACATGATTGGAATGATAGAACCCAAAGCGTCAAATGGACACCGATTTATCTTGGTGGCCATAGATTATTTTACTAAATGGGTGGAAGCCGCGTCTTATGCGAATGTCACAAAGCACGTAGTCACCCGTTTCTTGAAAAATAACATCATATGTCGATATGGTATTCCCAACAAAATCATCACTGATAATGGGTCCAATCTCAACAACAAGACCATGGATGAGTTATACGCAACATACAAGGTCGAGCACCACAACTCATCACCCTATCAACCTAAGATGAATGGGGCTGTTGAAGCTGCGAATAAAAATATCAAGAAAATCATCCAAAAGATGGTTGTTACGTACAAGGATTGGCACGAGATGTTACCTTTTGCGTTACATGGCTATCGCACGTTGATACAAACTTCAACAGGGGCAACTCCTTATTCCTTGGTATACAGTATGGAAGTAGTTCTCCCTATAGAAGTAGAGATCCCCTCGATGAGAGTCCTGATGGAGGCTAAGCTAGACGAGGCGGAATGGGTTCAATCAAGGTATGACGAGCTCAACCTTATTGAGGAGAAACGCTTGAAAGCGTTAGGTCATGGTCAACTCTATCAGAGGCGTCTTAAAAAGGCATTCGACAAGAAAGTCCGTCCCAGGGTGTTTCAAGAAGGAGATTTAGTGCTGAAGAAAATCTTTCCTATTCACAAAGACTCCAGAGGGAAATGGACACCAAATTATAAGGGTCCATTTGTGGTGGTTAGAGCCTTTTCTAGAGGCGCTCTGATTCTAGCTACTATGGATGGTGATGAGTTGCCGCTTCCCACCAACACTGATGCTGTTAAAAAGTACTACCTGGGACAAAGAATCGATCTACCTCACTTTTCAAAAGCAAAATGCTCGGGATATCAAAGACATAAGGATCATAGCAGTGTGGAAACTCAATAAGAACTCAATTTTCATTGCCATTTTGTTTCTATGCACCGCAATTACCTCATTAAGGAATCGCGTCTTTATGTACACTCACCCATTTAAGGGTCAAATCAATAAAAGAGAATTTTTCTCAACAAAAGTGTGCCCAAATCATTTTTTATTTTATTTGTTTGTTTGCGAAGCACCTTTTATTTTTGATAAGCATCACTTTTAAAAACTATCGGAGAAAATAAAACGCATGTTTGAATAAAGTGGTGAAATTGCTTTTGAAACAGTAAGCGGACGAATCCTTTAGTCCCCAAGATTCATTCTTGTCTTTCATAAAGGTGTAGGACTGATTGCAGACGGTTATGTTCCTTTCAACTACTGATTCATACCTCTCACAAATGTACTCATGGTATATCCAGACCGGGGCAAGGCTCCATCACATTTCCGACAAAAAACATTGATAAATCGTGGATGGAGTATCACGTGTTGAGAAGTTCGAACCCTTCAATGACTCGGAACAACCCAAATATGTTCCCAAAACCACCTAGTAGAGGCATTAAAATTTGATCTCCATTGATCGCCCCAATGATAAAAAAATCCACACTGTTGGCATCATACCTCAAAGCGAAATGTCTTAACCGGGGCATATCCAATTACCCAGTTGCATTCCCACATGCATCACAGGCATCATTTCATGCATAATTTCCTGCCAAACAAGAAGATTCATCAAACACAACTGTACCAGTCATCAACATACTCATGCATGACACTCCCACAAAATAGGAATTTCAACAAAACAACAGTCATTCGCACGCACAGCCAAATATCCCCAACAAAATTGCATACTTGCATGCATCCCATACATCATCCCATGCATGGAATTCCCACCTAAAGTGGGACATCATACAAAAATCAAATATAAAATATCGGGATCCAAGGTCATTCATATATGTCTCAAACATTCCTCATTTCCAAATGAAGTCATTACCCTACATAAGCTCGTAGGGTTATTTCTCAGCAAATCATTTTTCGACCTTTTGGTTAATAATGATATTCCCAACATCTTCTTTACTAGCATTGCTTCCCCAAGCAGAGGTTACCCTAAAAAGCCTCTCATGAGCTTTTCCCCTGCAGAGCGTTTCTAGTAAATCTCCCTCAAAAGGAGTATTTTTTTAAAAATTCCCCCAACAGGCGAATATTCGAGATACTGCTTCATTTATCTGAAGAGTCTCATTTCTCTGTTTGAGATGCTGCTTCATCAATTTGAAGAATCTCATTTGTTTTCTAGAGATACTGCTCAAGTATCCTCGAAGAGTCTTAGATTCAATTAAGGTATCTTTCCCTTGCTGGAATATCTTAATTCTATTATATAAGATGCTGCTTCGACCCGATACAGAGAATCTCACTTTTACTGTTTGAGATGATCCTTCATCAATATGAAGAGTCTCATTTCAGATTTTTTTAGAGATACTTCTCTAATATCCTCGAAGAGTCTTAGATTCGATTAAGGTATCTTTCCCTTGCTGGAATATCTTAATTTTATCATATAAGATGCTGTTTTGACCCGATACAGAGAATCTCACTTTTACTGTTTGAGATGCTGCTTCATCAATATGAAGAGTCTCATTTCAGATTTTTTTAGAGATATTGCTCTAATATCCTCGAAGAGTCTTAGATTCGATTAAGGTATCTTTCCCTTGCTGGAATATCTTAATTCTATCATATAAGATGTTGTTTCGACCCGATACAAAGAATCTCACTTTTACTGTTTGAGATGCTACTTCATCAATATGAAGAGTCTTATTTTAGATTTTTTAGAGATACTGCTCTAATATGCTCAAAGAGTCTTAGATTCGGTTAAGGTATCTTTCCCTTGCTGGAATATCTTAATTCTATCATATAAGATGCTGCTTCGACCCGATACAGAGAATCTCACTTTTACTATTTCAGATGCTGTTTCATCAATATGAAGAGTCTCATTTCAGATTTTCTTAGAGATACTGCTATAATATCCTCGAAGAGTCTTAGATTCGATTAAGGTATCTTTCCTTGCTAGAATATCTTAATTCTATCATATAAGATGCTGCTTCGACCCGATTCAGAGAATCTCACTTTTACTGTTTGAGATGCTGCTTCATCAATATGAAGAGTCTCATTTCAGATTTTTTAGAGATACTGCTCTAATATCCTCGAAGAGTCTTAGATTCGATTAAGGTATCTTTCCCTTGCTGGAATATCTTAATTCTATCATATAAGATGATGTTTTGACCCGATACAGAGAATCTCACTTTTACTGTTTGAGATGTTGCTTCATCAATATGAAGAGTCTCATTTCATATTTTTTAGAGATACTGCTCTAATATCCTCGAAGAGTCTTATATTCAATTAAGGTGTCTTTCTCTTGCTGGAATATCTTAATTCTATCATATAAGATGTTGTTTCAACCCGATACAGAGAATCTCACTTTTACTGTTTGAGATGTTGCTTCATCAATATGAAGAGTCTCATTTCAGATTTTTTAGAGATACTGCTCTAATATCCTCGAATAGTCTTAGATTCGATTAAGGTGTCTTTCCCTTGCTGGAATATCTTAATTCTATCATATAAGATGCTGCTTCGACCCGATACAGAGAATCTCACTTTTACTATTTGAGATGCTGCTTCATCAATATGAAGAGTCTCATTTCAGATTCTTTTAGAGATACTGCTCTAATATCCTGGAAAGTCTTGTGGTTTAGCTAGGAATGTCACTCCACATCTCTCGACTGAGATGTCTGAGATGTTGTTCTGATGACTCACAGAAAGTCTTGATTGTTCCATTTTACTGTGGGATAATGTCTTTTGCCATCTCTCACCACCTTTTTTTATATCTACATTTTTCTTCCTTGCATTTACTAAGAAAAAATTTGGGTCTTGTATTTAATTATCTCTCACCGTGAATGAACGAAGACTGCCGTCATTCTTACTTTCCGGTTTGAGGTAATTAAATAGGGGCAGCTGTCATACCCCAATTTTGTTCGGGTAAAAAATCTTCAACCAACATTTACTACCCAATGCTATAAGACATGTGTCTTATCTTAAGACATAAGCCTCCTCTTGAGGTTTCTCAGCCCCTTGGTGACAACAAGTCTTCAAAGACATTTTTTATCTGTTAAGATATTTTAAAAAATATCTGCTGCATTGTTTTTTTTACTGAAGCATAGGATGGTATGTGTATTTTTTGGATAACAAATCCCATTGTGGTTTCACCCATGAGATCTCTTTGTTCCATAGGCCCATTTGCATAAGCAAGTCCATAATTTAAAATATGGTTTGAATCTTTTTACATTACTAGTCCAAAATCTATTTTCTTATTAGTAAGTATTAAGAGCCATGTTATTATTTTTATGTTCACTTATTATTAAACCATTTACACATCCCAAATATTTATGCCAAATTCTAAGTCCTTCATAGGTCCCTAGGTTAAATTTGCATTTTTTTAGGCATGTATGTGTCGGTCTTAAGTCAAAGCACCATATTTAGACTCATGTGTTAGAGTTGAAGTTGAAATTATGTTGTTTTAGATCAAGTCACTATATTTGGTTTCTTTGTGCCAAAGTTGAAAGTTTGTTGTTTTTTAGAGTTGAAATTGCATTGACATGTTTCATATTTGGTCACGGTTATATTTTGTTAAATAATAACATGCTAGAGGCAACTTTTGGTTGGATGCTCATGGTGGTCCAAGTAGGTTTCCAATTGAAATAGAAGGACAAAGTTCAAAATTCTTTAATTGATTAGCATAATTACAATATTGATATAAGGTTTGAATGCTTAAAAGGTAATTACATAAGCAGATTTTAATCCAATAGGTTACAAACAGTCCAAAATACACATTTGTCCTAAAAACCTAAGTAATTACATTTTAATTGAATAGAAAGTTGCTGCTGGTGGAAACGAAATTCTAAAGATCAAAACCAGTTGACCAGGTTGAACCCCCCTTTGGAATTGGCACGCCTCATAACCTACTTTCCTGAAGCTTTACGCAGCCAACCTTCCATTCAAACAGGTCACTTCACGCTGTAACCTGTAGAGAGAAAAACGACTTAAGTAAAAAAGCCCTTTCCAGAAGCGCTTAAAAGACTAAAGAATAATTAATAAATTAATCAGTTCAACATTTTGCCCAGAGGACTAACTTGAACATCCAAAAAGCATTTCAAAAATGGTTTAAAACAGTAACAAATCTACAAAAACGAATCCCACATAATCTGGAGGAAAAAAGGCATAACTGAAGAGAGTTTTTTAAGACTTAGAAAATTCATCATTAAAAAGCATCATAAGTTAACAGCAAGGGAGGAGACGAGAGGACAAAGTATTTTTTTCGAACCTAAAAACTAAACAGAGAAGACATTCTTGAGATCCCAGAGATTAATCCAAAATAATTCTGTTAAGAACACCCAAACACATAGTAAACGAAAAAGCCAGCAAATCCACACAATCATCACAAAAAACGAAAACAGAAGGAGGAGAAGGAGAAGGACATTGAAGAAGAGATCGTCATCTACCTGGGTTCGCTGTGTTTGTGGCCGTCAGAGTAACTCCAAGTTGGTATTTCCTTTTCTTGTATTCTTCTTCCTTTCACTTCGCTGTTGTTGTATGTCAGTCCACTTTTTTCTTTGCTTGAAACCCTTGTCGTCGTTGGTTTGTTCGTAACATTAGGGTTTCGGTTGAAACCTCAGATCTGGACGAGTGAAGCCTTCTGTTTGAAAATCTGAGTCCGGATTCGAACTCAGAAGGTTCGTTATAGGTAAGGTAGGGTTTCATGTGGTTGGAGCACCGCGAGGTTAGGGCGGCGCCGTCGCAGACGGCCGCCCGCCGCTCTCTTCTCCGACGAAGAAGTCAGAGAGAGAGACGCTCTGTTGCAGAGCGTTTTTGGGGGTTGGGGAGTGAAGAGAGAGAAATTTTGGGAGAAAATGAATTTATTTTATGATGAGGGAGCTTTAAATGGGGTTTAAGGCTGAAGGTGGTGGTGACAAGTGTCTCCACCGTGGACACTTGTCACCAGTCAGACGGTCCACCCAATGAGGAATGTGGTGCTTTGATCCCCATCCGTTTACCCTATTCCAGCGCTTTTTTCACCGTGAGATGTGTGAACCAAGTCAAGTCCTCTGATCTGACGGTCCGGGTTAGTCCATTTGGTCAACACCGTTGACTATTTGGAAAGGGAACCTCTATGTTTCGTGGATCTCCATCCTTGGGCCTTCAAACAGAATTACTGTCCGCACCCCTTTTTATTACTATTGTGCGTCCAACTTGGGCTTATTTTTGGCCAAAGCCCATTTTCTCTTGTTTTTTTTTAATTTCCCTTATTTCCTTTTATTTATATACATATATAAAATATATACATTATTTTTTATGTTTATCCAACAAAAAATCAAATGTTATTTTATTCTTTTTTTCAAGACTATGTAATTATATATTATTATTATCATTATTAATACTTAGTAATGAATATGCAATTATATTATTATTTACCATTAATATTTAATAAGTACCCAGTTACATTATTGCTTTTTTATTGTTAATATTTAATATTCATTATTTTATTTTTACTTATTATTTAATTTAAATAATCTATTAAATATCTAATTAATTATATTATTATTAACGTCATTTATAATTTAGATAATTATTTGCTTTGTAGAATGTATGCGTATGATTATTCTTTATTTATTTATTATACCGAGCCTTGAGGGCACATGAATGATGTGTTACAATTGTGACAAAATTATGTTGCTTTCACCGATTTTAAAATCATCCGAGCCGATTTCAAAATAAATTACATACTTCTCGATTCAAAGTCGAGCCCATTTTCAAAACACCTCGGTAAGTCGATTACATGTAAAAGCATCGTCATCAACCTCACATGGCTTACTCTTGGGCCTTCTTACAATGAGACCTATTTAGTTTTAATTAATCGATTACATGGATTATTCACTAAATAAATTCAATTTATTCACAAAAAATACAAATTTTAAAACCTCGATCCGACATCGAATATTCTTTATAAAAGTTAAATTAAAATACTTAATCACATTTAAACAACACTTCATTTGAAAATCAAAAGGGGGGTGGTTTTGAGTTTTCAACTCCTCTCCTCGATTATTTGAATACGAGTTTTCTTACTTGGTTAGTCAAATGGTCGTCATTTCTAATCCATTTAAGCACAAACAAATCAAATCCTTTTATAACAAGAAACCAAAAGGGAGATGGGCTTGAGCCTTCGAATCCTATCCTCAAATGCTTGGATATGAGTTATCTTACTCAGTCATTCAAGTACTTGTCGTTCATTATAAAAATATGTCACCCATATACAACCTCATTTTCATAAATATTCAAATGAAACAGAAAGCGGTTTAGAGTCTTCTATTCCATTTCTCGATTATTAGGATACGAGTTGTCTTACTCGACTATCTGAGTAATCGTCATCCATTCAAAACACCTTAATTATTATCCAATCCTTTTCATGATTAGTCAGATGAAACAGAAAGTGGTCTAGAGTCTTCTATTCCCTTTCCCGATTATTAGGATACGAGTTGTCTTACTCGGCTATCCGAGTATTCGTCATCCATTTAAAACAGCTTAATTATTACCAAATCCTTCCTATAATTAAGGATGAAAAAGAAAGTGGTCTAGAGTCTTCTATTCCCTTTCCTGACTGTTAGGATACGAGTTGTCTTACTCGACTATTCTAGTAATCGTCATCCAACAAAAAAAAATATCTTAACCTATCAAGTTTATCCTTTCTCGCCCTCGTGCGATCGAACCCAACTAAACAAAACGCCCAACGTATTAATTCAACTTGTCACCCTCGTGTGATCAAAACTCTTTTCAGAAAGAACACTATTTAATCCTTTCTAATGCGCATAACAAACCAATGCTTAAGCCTCCGCCGAGAGTAGACAGGCCAACGTTTAGCCTTTAGAACACGATCTAAACAGTTGTCCGGTAAAAGACACCAACCAACCGTAGTTCCCCGAACTACGAATGCTCTGACTTCCTTATTACACCATAAGGATAAGTAGGCAGGAGATTGATGTATCTTCGCGAGCACACTAATAAAAAACCTTCCCTTTCTCCTTTCTGAGGTTCTCATCCATTTGTATTTTCAATATTTTATAACCCAAACATAACAAACAAACATAAATTAACACTCGAAACGCACATCAGAACTAAAAGGTTCCCGTTGAGTACAACGGACGTAAGGGGTGCTAATACCTTCCCCTTGCGTAATGAACTCCGAAACCCGAATATGGTTGCGACGACCATTATTCCATTTCCTAAAGGTTTTATCGATATTTTCCTATTCCTTCATTGGGATAAATAAAGTTCGGTGGCGACTCTGTTCGAACATAATTTTTTCCGCGACCATCGCGAGGAATCGTATTTTTCGAGATGCGACAGGTTGTAGTTGATTCCTCCTTGCGTACCAATGAGAGGCACATTAGAGAACTCACCACAATTGTCAATAATATCCAAGCTACTCAATGCAGAATCATACCAAACAATATCATCATTAGTGAGAGACATAAGTCTCTAAGACCACCATAGACATCACTTGTTCTCCAAAATAGTAGGCGTCTTGGGCAAGTGCGAAATAAACCATTTGTACAGAAGAGGAACACATCACACAATAGTCCCACCACTTTTAGAATTCCTCAAATGCAAAGAGAAATACATGTCACCCAACATAGTAGGAACAAGATTCCCAATCAAGAATATTCTAATGGTGTTAACATTAATAAAACCATTCATGTTAGGGAACAAGGCTAAACCATATATGAGCAATACAAAGATGACTTCAAAAACATCCATGTTACCGGCTTAAGCAAAAACAGTAGCCCTACCAATGAGAAACTCAGAAGTCAGACCAAGAATTCCTCCTTTCTTCACCAAATGAGCATCAATCTCAGATTTCTTCAAATGAAGAGCTTCAGCTATGACATGAGATTTGAGAATATCCTATAATCCACTAAAAGGTACTTTTTCAGATACAAGTATACCCAAAAGATGAGCATACTCTTCTAATGTAGGCACAAGCTGATAATCGGGAAAAGTGAAGCACCGGTAGAGAGGGTCCTAGAACTGGACTAAAACACTCAGAAGTCCTTTAACCCCATTAGTAGATAACACAAACAAGAGCTTCTCATGACGTTGCTTGAAGTCCCAGGGATCTAATACGAAAGATGACAACTTCCTTACCTTTTTCAAATTAGGACATCTGAAACTATACTTCTTAGTGTTCCTTCGTCCATAATCCATGGTCTGGAAATATTTACAAATAAGACCTTAGTTCCTTGAAATTTATTTTCTGTGATGGATGTCATGATGCGCATGTATGCATGAATGCAACAATCACACACAAGGGATCACACACAACATAAACACAAACAAAGGTCAAGGGATGGATCAAGTCATCATCAAGACTAATCATGCATTTTGGTGGATTATGGTTTTCACCTTATCAATACCCAAATTCCATTGATATTTATGAGACTTGATCGGATCAACTGAGAATCAAAGAGTTCGTTGTGAGTCACGATCATGGAGTAAGGTTAAGAACCATCCCAAAGGAGTGTATTAAGGATAAAAACTTGTAGATCAAGTTCTAAGAAGTTCCCAAAGTCTTAATCCCATCTATCAGATATTATAGGTTAGGATGACTGACTCATCAACCCATAATATTATCAAGAGAAGCTCATCTGAGTGTAGTATCGCATAACAACTGTGATCAAGTCTACACCTGAACAGTCTCTGCACTATGTCCTAAATAGGCCAAGTTGGGATAAATGTTCTACGGTCTTTAGCTTCTCATACCCCAAATCATATAAAGTAATGCCTATCCATAATAACTCGTGTGACATCAGTGACTCTGAAGAGGTCTCCACTGAGTAGACGGGTCTCAAGCCAACTTATTAACGACTACTCCACACAAGTTGAACATGACTATACCATCCTCCTATCTTAATTGCACTCAAGTTTGGGTTAGAACTTATCTCACCACCCAAAGATCACCAAGCATAACAGACATATTATATCACACAAACAACATATACAAACATCAAATATACAAATATATACACATAACAAGTACGTTGAACCCACTGAGGACTAATCCCCAGTAGAGTCGCCACTTAATTTGTATAGTGATAATTTCATGACCATCAAGTTATAGATAAACTTGACGTCAATAAAACCAGAGTCGCCACCGCACTTTTATCATTTCCAAATGAAAAGGGAAGAGTACAAACAAAACCCAAAGATAAGAAGTTTTCAAATCAAAACTAATAAAATGCCAGAGATTACAGGTAAGGGGATTGGTTACACAAAGGGAAGGTGTTAGCACCCAAAGTGTCATAGGTACTACTAGGGATCCCTTTTATGTGCGCATATGTTTTGGTATAAAAGATGTTTGAGAATAATAGAGTGTAGAGGTGAGAAAAGAATTCATTGATTATAGTTTTGTGTTTGACAAGACCTTCGGTCTCGTGCCTACGTACCAACTTAAAAATGAGGGATCAAAACCTCATAGTTCATGGTAAAAATTTCAAATAAGTTGGTGAATTGCTTTTAATAAAAGTTTAATAAGAAATGGCACATAGGGCCAAAAATTTGGATGGGGTTATTGGTTCGTTTTGTCTGTTGAAATTTAAGTCAATATGGTTAAGTTTATTTACGAATTTGATTTAATAATGTTGGTTCTATGTGTTGGTAGCAATTTTGGTAAAACCTAGAGTGTTCACAAGTTGTCACAAGTGTTGTCTTGACATAAGATAACATGTACCTGCAGGGTGTTTAAAACGTGAATATGCAGGATTTTACTGAGATGTCAGACCCGATGTCATGACATCTGTATACAGAACATTCCGTCTGAATGTTATGTATTATGTGATTGAGTTTTTCATGATAATCTATGTATGATTGAAGAGATGATTGAATGCGTCATTCAATCAGTAATTACAACCAGATTGACTTATTTTCCAACGAGGTATAATCAGCTGTCATGAGAAGATATGAATGGAAAATAGTTTTAGGGTTTTATGATGTCCAAGCCCAGCTAAACGATTCTATAAATAGGGCATGGAAAACCTGGTTTTAACACATAAGAAATAACGAACAGAATATTGAGAGAGAATAAGGGTTTGAGTCTTGTGTGGTCGTGTGTATTGTAAGCTATTCATTCATCCATAAATGATTGAATTGGACTGATTTTTGAGTTGTAATTTATCCACTCTAAGCTTTGACGTATGAGTGTATGTTTACTTGATTGAATCTTTTAAGCAAGATCAAGTATGCGTCTTTAAAGAGTGTCTTCTTTTCATTGTAATTCTTGTTTTATATCACTGCTGTGATTGAGGGGGAGTGAGTAGGATCTCATATCTAAGAGTTCTTATGTAGAAGTCACCCGGGTAGAGATTATATGAAAAGACTGTAACTTGAAGTTGTTTACTGAGAGTCTTTGAACTAATTCTGTTAAGTGGATTTCCTTCCTGGCTTGGTAGCCCCCAGACGTAGGTGAGTTTGCACCGAACTGGGTTAACAATTGCTTATGTCTCTTGCATTACTGTTCTTTATCTTTTATCCTGTTTGTATTGTTCAGATATTAGTGTCATGACATTACCTTCGACATCTCATATCTGATACCAGAATTTCAATTGGTATCAGAGCAGGCATCCTGCTCTGGTTCTGGGTGAGATCTAGGGACGTTACTTTCTGGTACTATGGATAGAGACGGAGGATCTATTCATAGACCACCTATTCTGGATGGATCCAACTATGACTACTGGATACCTTGAATGGAAGCCTTCCTAAAATATTTGGATAATAAGGCTTGGAAGGTTGTTTTAACAGGCTGGGAACATCCAGTTGTTACTAAGGAAGGAGAAGCTACAACTGATAAGAAGGCTGAGGAACAATGGACCAAGGAGGAGGATGATCTAGCCCTTGGGAACTCTAAAGCATTGAATGCTATATTCAATGGGGTTGATAAGATCATCTTCAGATTGGTAAACAATTGTGAGGTGGCTTAAGATGCTTGGAATATTCTCAAAACCACTCATGAAGGCACCTCTAGAGTGAAGATGTCTAGACTGCAGCTCCTCACTACCAAGTTTGAAAATTTGAGGATGAAAGAAGATGAAAATATTCATGAATTTCATATGAATATCCTTGAAATTTCTAATGCCTCAGGAGCCATGGGTGAGAAGATGTCAGATGAAAAACTAGTGAGGAAAATACCCAGGTCACTTCCTAAGAGATTTGCCATGAAAGTGACAGCCATAGAAGAGTCTCAAGACATTTCCAATATGAGAGTGGATTAGCTAATTGGATCCCTCCAAACATTTGAGTTGGGAATGTGTGATGGATCTGAAAAGAAATTCAAAAGCACAACTTTCATGCCAAACACTGAAGAAAAAGAGGAAGAAAGTAGTCAAGATACTAATGAAGATCTGGCAAATGATGTAGCGTTACTGGGAAGACAGTTCAAAAATCTTCTGAAAGAGATGGATGTAAGGTCTAAGTCTAATGTCAAGAACATCTCATCTGACATCAGTAGGTCTAATAATGCTGGAAGAAGAACAAGATCTGATGAAAAGTCCAAAGAAGGAAAAGGAGTTCAGTGCCATGAATGTGATGGGTATGGACACATTAGAGCTGAGTGTGGGACCTACCTCAAGAAACAGAAGAAGAGTCTTGCTGCTACTTGGTATGATGAAAGTGAAACAAAAGAGTCTGCAAATCTTGTGACTGCCTTGACTGGAAGATGGGGTTCTGATGAAGACTCAAGTGATGATGAAGTAACCTTTGATGAGTTAGCCACTACCTACAGAAAGTTGTGCCACAGAAGTGAAGAAGTGTGTCAACATGTTGAAAGTCAGAAGAAAGTGATAAAACAATTGGAGAATGAGAAGGCAGAACACTTGGAAACCATCTCGAAGTTGAAGACTGAAGCAGTGTTCTTGAATTCCAAACTGGATGAGATGAAAAAGTATGTCAGAATGCTAAATAATGGATCTGACACCTTAGACAAAATTCTCCAGACTGGACAAATGGCAGGAGACAAGTCTGGCCTTGGGTTCAATGAATCCAAACCTGAGTGTAGTCACACTGGTAGCAAACCAAAGATGTCACATCATATGTCACAACATCATAAGGGAATACAGCAGAAAGGAAAACACCAAAGATGGAGATGTCATTACTGTGGAAAATTTGGTCACATAAAACCATTCTGCTTTAAATTATATGGCTATCCTAGTCCTTCTCATCATCAACCTAGACCCAAACATCACATCACTGTCAACAGAAAACAATGGGTTCCTAGGACTGGTGTTACTAACCTAATAGCTCACACCTCCTTCAGAGTTTCAACCAAAGAAGACTGGTATTTTGACAGTGGATGCTCCAGACACATGACTGGAAATAAAAACCTACTAACCGACCTTCATCCTCATGCCACCAGCTATGTAACCTTTGGTGATGGAGCAAAGGGTGAAATCAAAGGGATTGGAAAGCTAAACTACCATGGAGTCCCTAACCTTGACAATGTCCTACTTGTTAAAGGATTAACTGCAAACCTAATAAGCATCAGTCAACTATGTGACCAAGGTCTAACTGTAAACTTCACAAAAACTGAATGTCTGATTACTAATAAAGAAAATGAAGTGATCATGAAAGGAGTCAGGTCTAAGGATAACTATTATATATGGAGTTCTCAAGAAACTGGTTATTCATCAATGTGTACTCTATCCAAAGAAGAAGAAGTGAAGATATGGCATCAAAAATTGGGTCATCTGCATCTTAAAGGAATGAAGAGGATTATATCTGTTGAAGCTGTTAGAGGAATTCCAAACTTGAAGATTGATGAAGGAAGAGTTTGTGGGGAGTGTCAGAATGGTAAACAGACAAAGATGTCACATCAGAAGCTCAGACATGACATCATTTCCAGAGTGCTGGAACTTCTCCATATGGACTTGATGGGACCCATGCAGGTGGAAAGTCTTGGTGGGAAGAAGTATGCTTATGTAGTGGTGGATGACTTCTCCAGATACACCTGGGTCAATTTTATAAGAGAAAAATCTGATGTATTTGAAGTCTTCAAAGATATTTGTCTAAGACTTCAAAGAGAAAAAGAAAGTCAGGTTATCAGAATCAGAAGTGGTCATGGGAAAGAATTTGAGAACAACAAACTTGCTGGATTCTGTGCATCAGAGGGAATTAGTCATGAGTTCTCATCTCCCATTACTCCTCAGCAAAATGGTGTGGTAGAAAGGAAAAATAGAACTCTCCAAGAATCAGCCAGAGCTATGATTCATGCTAAGAAATTACCCTACCACTTCTGGGCTGAAGCTATGAACACAGCCTGCTATGTTCACAACAGAGTAACCTTGAAGAAAGGGACTCCTACCACTTTATATGAAGTCTGGAAAGGGAAAGACCTACAGTCAAATACTTCCATGTGTTTGGTAGTAAATGTTATATCTTTACTGACCGTGAACAAAGAAGGGAGATGGATCCCAAGAGTGATGAAGGAATGTTTCTGGGCTACTCAACAAACAACAGAGCATTTAGAGTCTTTAATTCTAGAACAAAAGTAATGATGGAATCTATCAATGTTATGGTTGATGATCAATAGACTGATGTCATAGACGATGTTGAGACATCCCTAAATGATCCCCCAGCTGATTGCCCAGACAAAAGTAATGAGAGTGAACTCACTCAAGCTGAACTTGAAGCTGACAAAACTAATAAGGGACCCTCAATCAGAATTCAGAAGGATCATCCTAAAGATCTCATTATAGGAGACCCAAATAAAGGGGTCACAACTAGATCAAGGGAAGTGATCTCACATGGTTGTTTTGTGTCCAAGATTAAGCCTAGGAATATCAAGGAAGCCCTGAGTGATGAATTCTGGATCAATGCCATGCAGGAAGAGTTAGGCCAATTCAAGAGAAATGAAGTATGGGAACTGGTTCCAAGACCTGAAGGAATAAATGTCATTGGAACAAAGTGGGTTTACAAGAATAAATCTGATGAACAAGGGGTGGTTACTAAAAATAAAGCAAGATTAGTAGCACAAGGATACACTCAAGTTGAAGGAGTTGACTTTGATGAAACATTTTCCCCTGTAGCTCGCCTTGAGTCCATTAGACTATTGCTTAGAGTGTCATGTATTCTGAAGTTTAAACTGTTCCAAATGGATGTAAAAAATGCCTTCTTGAATGGCTACTTAAATGAGGAAGTGTATGTTGAACAACCTAAACAGTTTACAGATCCAAATCTTCCAAAGCATGTGTATAAGCTGAGGAAAACCCTCTATGGTTTGAAACAAGCTCCTAGGGCTTCGTATGATAGACTCACAGTGTTCCTCATTAACAATGGATATAGGAAGGGAGTGTAGTAGGGTATTCGTTACCATTAGAGATATTGACTAAATCCAAGGTAAACCATACAAGTCGAGTCGCCACCGCACTTCTATTTATCCAAAGGAATGGTTAGAAAGCGAACAAAAACCTAAAAGTTTTATCGAATAAAAAACTAGTAAAAATGTCAGAGATCGGGGTAAGAGGGTTGGTTATGCAATGGGAAGGTTTTAAGCACCCAAAACATCCTAGGTACTCCTAGAGAGCCCTTTTCACATTTGTTGTAAGGTTGGTATTTTGTGAAAATTTGTTTGTGCAAACATGATTGAAGAGATGAGAAGAGAATATATAAGTTATTTACATTTTGTGTTTGGATGGATAAACCCATTGCCTACGTACCATCTTAAAAAAGATTAGGATCAAAACCTCGTAGTTCGGGGTAAAAATCTCAAAACAAGTTGATGAATTGATTTGTCCAAAAGCCTTAAGGTCTTTTGTTATCCAAGGGAGAAAACTCAACCTAAAACCACAAATCCACCATGTGAGGATAGCTTCAACATGCTAGTGAGGGGTTAACCCTATAATAAGCATGGAAGACTCATTGTCCATCACTAAGGATATAGGTGAGTATTACATCTACCTCAAGGATAACTCAAACCTAATAGCTAAAGGTTATGAAAAAGTTTTGATTAAGAGAGTGGCCATTGAAACCATAAAAAAGGTATTTCAATGAGTGGTATTTACCAATGAAAAGTATTTACAAAATATGGTCAAAGTTGATTTAAAAGTTCAATTCAAAATAAGTGTTATGAAAATAAAGTTTGAAAATCAAAAGCATAAGGCTTAGGTTTCTAATGTTTAAAAAAACAAGTGTTAAATGTTTGCACAAAAAGTTTTGGCTTGGGTTAGAGTGGAGGGTAGAAGAAGAATGGCTAAATCCTAAGTATACAAGAGATGAGGGATAAGAAACAAGACCACAAATGGAGTTCCTCTCTTGAGATCATATTGATGATCCAAGTAGCTCCCATCCTTTGGAATATGCAAGCAAAATAAGTAATAAGCTCAAGCAATCAACATAATCAAACAAGCTCCTTAGAAGATCCCCAATGTCTCTTGTATCTTTCATTTTGGATGACCATGGCAATGGTTCTTCAATTTGAGCTCTCATAGGATCCCCTAACACAAGAGCACACACATCAAAGAGTTTTATGAAGCAAATCAAGAATGGACAAGAGTGAGTTTAGATACTTGATCCTTCTAATTCATCTTCAACATTAAGGTCCTTTTACTTCAATTTGCATAGGGAATGTCCTAGAAACTAAGTCCATTTGTCCATTTCTTTGCATTTGGTCCACAACAATCAAATCAAAACACAAGCACAATAATATATACACAATTATGTGCTCAAGTGAGCAAAAGGCAAATTGCATTAACATAAACATGTGCTCAAATGAGCAAAGGGAAAAGCAAATGAATATTATGTACAAGAATTATAAATTGCATAAATGTAAAGAGCAAGAATTAAATGTTAATGGTTAATGGTTAGTGTTAGTAGTTAGTGTGCCATAAGGCAAATTTAGCGCTATGTTAAGCAATCGTAATTGGACTTATGTAGAAGTCACAACTATCTGAGGTCGGTCAATAATAATGTAGGCAATAACACAAGTTAGGGGTCTTGATTAGTGAATCAAACTCCAATAACTTGCCATGCCAAAAAAGAACATGAGAAATGATCTTGTATTGATTTAGGTTCTTTGCATGATTTAGAAAGCAATCTATCCTTAATGCAAAGTCATTCACTTGATCCATGATCAAGATGAATTAGATTTGAATTAAGGAAGATTAAACCTCCCTAATCAATGCTAACCACCAATCTTTAACTCATTGATCAAAAAAGAAAAAGAAGAAGGAGAAGAAGAAGAGATAATCAACAAGCTATGACCAAAGATAGAGAAGATCAAGGTCAAACAATAGAAAACAGAAGCATAATGAAGATTAGAAGTCAAGAAACAAATAAAAATATTTTTGGCATTTTCAATATTTAAAATAAACTTGAATAAAAATAATAAAGAAAGGTCAAACTTCAAATTCACTTCAAATCACTTTGAAAAGTCCAAGTGAATTATCCCAAGTTCAACAAGGTCAAACAAAGTTTGACAAAAAATTTCAGCATTTTTAAAAGTCAGAAACTATTTTAAATCAATTAAAAATGCATAAAAATAACCTAATTGAATTAAAATCTCAAATAAATCTCAAATCAATTAATAAATTGATGAGAATATTTTTCATAGATCTATCATCATTCAAAGAGGTTGGAAAAATATTTTTGTATTTTTTGAATATCAAAAACTATTTAAAATGAATTAAAAATGACCAGAAAATAGAAAATTACTAAAAAATAGAAAATGATAAAATAAAAAATATTAAAAATCATTTTTAGAAACTAGAAAGTAAAAGAGAAATAATGCAATTGGTCCCATAATTTTTGGACCAATAATGAGAGAGATATGAATTTTAGAAATAAAATGGAATTAAAAGAAATAAAAGAAAATAGAAATAAGAATTAAAAATAAGAAAAAAAGGAGAAGCGTTGGATGAAGCTCATTAAATGAGCTGGCAGATCATACGGATCACACATGCGTGCATATCAAACGCTTCAGTCAATGCAACCACACTTAGCCATTAATTTGGTCATAACATTGAAGGGCCTAGATCAAATCTGGAAATGGAAATCCACGGTCACGATTCAATCTAGAGACCAGACGGTGGCCAGCGCCACCGTCTTCTCCGGCCAGCTCCGGCGAAGTCCAAAAATTACAGAGACATAAATGTGAACCAAAACGCGCGATCCAGGTATCAAACGAAAGGTGGAGTGATGTACATCACCACTGTGCCACTCAATTCCACTCTAGATCTCTAGATTGAGAGAAATCAGAGGTGGACGTTTTATGGTGTTCAAGTGAACTCAATGATTTTCAAAAATTGAAAGCACAATAATGTTGCCTCTATGCAGAGGACTTCAGATCACACAAAAGCAAGGGAAATGGAACCATATACAAGCTAATTCGAAGCAAAATTCAGTTGAGGAAAACCTTTGAATTGTGAGGAATTGAGTCAAGATCCTTGGGTTCTTTTGCAAACAGAAGGCTCTATGGATCAAGTTGAGAAGGTTTAGGAACTTTTAGATCTAAGAAAACAGTTGAGGAAACTGAATTCTAGATCTGAAAATTTGAGAGAAAAGAGAGAGTTCATTTGGTATGAGGGTTGGATTTCAGTTGCACAGCATGTAGGGCGCCTTCAGGTTGAGAAATTATGAAGCCAAGGCCTTGTATTTATAGATGAAGGGAGCTGCAAGCATGATCAAAATTGTGTGCATGGGAGAAGAGGGCCTCCATGCATGGGCCTGTACAGGCGCATGGAGGGCCTAATTCTGATTGGAATTGCAAGCTATTACCAAATTAAGATGAAATGGACATGCAGAAATGAGGTCATAAGCTTATGCAATGTATTTTCAATGAATTTCCAAAAATGCACTAAAACTTTCTCCTCTTCGAAAATGGCACTTCCAAATTTGAAACATAGCCTTATGGATAATAGTTGGAAAGCTTGTTGCATAAGGAACAAATGTCATGTTTATCAAAACTCCAAGTGGGCCTTGGAAATTAATGAAAATTGAGCTTGAAGTGTAGGGTGCAAAACATGCATATGTGAAATTTCCAAAATTGGCCAAAGTTCAAGCCCTTCTGTTTCAATGATGCAAGCTCCAAATGACAAAACCTTCAACATGAAAGTTGTAGATCTTTTCAAGGAACTATATTTGGACTCAAATTTTGCATAATTTGAATTTTTTATGAAGAAGTTATGGGCACTTGAAGTTGGACTTTTTCACATTTCAATGCATTTGGTCCAAAGTGACCTATAATGTTTTGCATTATCACATGTATTTCTTTTAAAATTTTGCAATTTTGCTCAATATAAAATTTTAAGTAGACATCTTAATCTTTCCAATTCATTTGATACCATCTCCAAACCATGAAAAATGAATGAGTTATGTTCTTGGGAAGTTGACCCAAAATTAGGGTTTCAGTCAAAATGACTTATAATATCTTGGAATGGATGATGACCTTCCAAGCTCAAATAAATTTTTGATGAACATGAAAGTTGTTCATATTGTCCTTAAGAACATTTTTTATCTTGTGGTCATCTCCATTTGACCAACACATAAAAAGTTAGGTCTCAGTGTATTTCAAAATAGTCAGATGAATTGACTGATCAACTTCTCAAGTCCAAAACTCGTATCTTGATGAATGGATGATTGAGGACACTCAAATAAGTTAAAATATGCATGAAATGATGAATTAAAGAACTTCCCTTGATTGTATTTGACCATGGGCTGAGGTTGCTTCATGAGCAAGGCACGGTTGATGAACAAATGAATTAGGGTTTCCCTGGGAAACAAGCCTCAAGCCCTTTGATTTTCTTTGATAAAAATAATGAATTGAGAAACTTGGGAGGCATATTTGATGTATGAGAGATTTGAGAACCATAGTCATGCTTGCTTTCATCTTCTCTTGACCATATCAATACACATAGGGTCTCCTAGAAGCTTTAGACCTTGTGACTGCTCAAGCTACAAACAAAAGATGTTAGTGACATATTTTTTGTGCTTTTGGTTAGTAAATAAAATGAGAAAAGAAATAATATACAATTCAAGCATGCTTGGTGATCTCAAACCACTCACAAGAGGTCCCACCCAAAGGCAAAGGGAACCAAGATGCTTATGATCCTTGAGGCTATGCAAATGCCATGTTATGATGTCATGAGGGATCTTAGGGTCAAAATTGGGGTCTTATAGATGCCCCTATTTAAGGTCATTCTAGCCGGAGAAGTGAAGGTTAAAATATTTATCCCGACGAGGTAGAATGGGCTTAAACAATAACAAAGAGACTAATTTTGGTCCCTAAGAGACCTCATGATGCAAATGTATGTATGCAAAAGGTAATACTCTGTGGGGATATGTGTCCACAAAGAAGAAAAGAAATCCGAAGAAACTGACAATCCATATGAGTAATTCACTCCATGGGACAGAGACTCTGGGACTCTTATGGGGATAAGAAAGGAGATAAATTGCGTGAGCAGGTCACGACTTGTGATTTGCTGAGAGACACGAGAGGGATTCCATGGAAATAAATCAATGGAAGGACTCGAGCTGACTCAAAGATGCATGTATTGGGGAATATGCCAATACAGCGGAACTATCCACAAAGGATACTTCGGATGAAAATCCGGACTCAGATGGGGAAAATCCACTAAGGGACTCCACTGAGGAATGTCCAAACAGGACTCCTTTGAGGAAACAACGGGATGAGGTATTACCGGCTACTGGGTAATAAGCTGAAGGAGCCATGTGATCAAAACATCGGTATAAAGGTGAAAGAACAACATGCTCGGGGGGATGAATATCTAAGACCGGTATAAGGGTGAGAGATATCAAACATCCAAAATCATATGAGGAAGATCTAAAAGGTATATTTCAACTCAGGAAAAACTGACTCCACAAGGGACACAAAGTCATAATAGGGAGCAGAAGGGAAGGAACACCAGGGATACCGGTTACTGGGCATATAATAGGTGACCAACCAAGGCGTGAATTGGGGAATATTTCCAAGACACTCATCATCCAAAAGAGGGCTGAAAAGCAAACTCGATTACAAGATGGACATTCGACTCCATAAAAGGGGATACGAATCTTACTCGACTGGGGAAGAGCAAAAGACTTTGACCAAAGAGTGCATGAGATATATTATCTATTATCGTCAGAACGTAGATAACCCACTCACATGGAAGATTATCCATAACCGGTTAATGGGTTAATGAAGGATAAATCGACCGAAAGAAAAGACATTGGGATACCAATTACTAGGTATAAAATGATGACCAATTCACAAAGGGAGAATCAATCATTACCGACAATCGGTAAATGAAAGATGACTCGCCGGGGATACATTGACAAAGGCAATGATCTGGGAGGTATATCACCGGTTACTAGGAGATATACTCAAAAGGTGAAGGAATATCAATACCGAATATTAGATAAAGGTAACCGTCAAAGAGGGGATTACATCTACCAATAGTGGGTAGAAAACCATAGAAGAGTAACCATCATCGGTTAGGATGAACAAAATAAGGTTAACTCTGCAAAAGGATAAAATAGGGTTTACAACTACCGGTATAAAGGTAGAAAACCACAGACTCCGCCGGGGAAAAAGATGAATAATTACTGGTTACTGAGCAATCATTCATTCAAACCTCGGGGGAAGCGCAGGGAAAACTCAAGAAGTCGATCTAGGATCAAACTAGAGAGGCGCGAAGAAACAAGTCTCATCTCTACGAGGATATAACTCCGGGGAATAATTCCATTCCAATATATATTCTGGGAGGAAACTGAAATATCAATCATCCACGAGGACATAACTCAGTGGGGAATATGGAAGAAAGGATAGACGCTTTCTACTTATAGGGGCTGACTCTACATGGGGAGATCAGACACAAACATCTGCTTGGGGAAATATATTACCAACTAGTAGGAGATAACAAACAAAGATATTTATGACAAATAATACGACATGAATATTTGAAATGTCAAAATTATATGCATATATGTGTGGTTGATGTATGATGAATGCTGACAAAACAGACATATCTAACACAAACAAGTTCAATAATCGATGAACAACCATCCAGTACTACATCTCGAGAGAGAAAGCCAGACCCACTAGAGAACATCTAATTTGATGGGGATCAGAGATACCAGGAAACAACGATCTCTGCAGGGGAATGATCATCATTCATTCCAGCTGGGGACAGGATCATCGTACAGATAAAATCTGCCGTAGAAGCAACTCTATTGGGGAAATTATCAAAGGGGAGGATGGATCTCTATGGAGAACAATCACCAATCAGAAGTCTCTAGGGTCATCACCATATATTGCATTACCAAAGAGATCACATTTGCTGAGGAGAAAGGATCATGACTCCGCTGAAGGAAGATAAACTTCTTCATCAACCACTCTGCTCAGGAGGAAAGCACAAACTGGCTCTGAAGGAAAGGGATGCCCACATGCTGGGGATATGAACAAATGTCTTACCTTGTTGGGAATCATACCATCCTTGGGAGAGCACTGAAGACATCCCAAGTATCCTTTTATCATTGTGAATGTTCACTTTGTTTAAAAACAAATTATGAAAAATTCATTTATTTAAAACAATGATATTTCTCAATTAAAACATGCAAAACATTTGTTGAATAGGAACAAATAAGAGTGCAAATAATTGGATAAAGGCTTAAATTTATTTGATGGAATGGTAGTTTGCAAATGGCGAGACTCCATAGATCTTTAAAAATTTGAAATTTGTGATATATATTGGAAAAGGGCTACATTGAACATAATGACCATTTCTCCATCAGCTCTGAAACCCATATATATATATATATATATATATATATATATATATATATATATATATATATATATATATATATATATATATATATATATATATATATATATATATATATATATATATATATATATATATATATATATATATATATATATATATGGAGAGTAATAAATAAATGAATGGAAAAGAGCAAGTCCAAAAATAAAAAAAATTATTCCACCCACAAATTATTCGTTTAAATAAATTCCAATGCTAAAAAAATACAAGTACATAAAAATATTTATTGATAGTTATTGAACATCAACATGTAAATCACTAATCGATCAAGCTAGAAACAAGGAGGTTTGGGTGGTGATTTTGCAGTACCGTAGCATCTCATCCAAATATATGAGTTTGGGTAGAAGATGTGAAATGAGTGGTGATGGAATTCGTGATGTTTATCATTTTAGATGTTGATTCTCTAGCATTGAGTATTACTTTTAGTCACATGTCCGCGCTCATTTTCTATCGGTTCATTGGTCACCAAGGAAATATTTTTCAAATGCACTATTTGAAAAAGAAGCTGTCAAATTCACTAGACCTGAAGCCATTAGAGGGGGCATGACACTCCCCCAAACTGCCTCGATGTTTCCATTAAATAAACTACCAATTCTCATGCACTTAATAATATTTACGAAGGAAAAATTGTACCTAATATCGAAAGTATCTCAAACATCCTTGAAGGATTACAACATTTCTTGTGGATTGAATAAGCCTAACATTCATCACTATTTCATTTCCATAGAGGATATTGATACCACTCCCTTGACGATGCGCGTTATTAAAGAGACTATGTGACATGTCAAATCCGGAAGAGATCTCAAGGATATGAGAACTCAGTGCATTGGAATTGTCATGTTTTTCTATGATAGACATCTTGGGTTTGTTCTTAGAGCCTAGTGGACAATCAAGAGGAAGACGATCGGGAGTGGAGGATGACACTTGGTGGTTGTTGTATGACATATTATCACTTTCTAATGGTGAGAGTTGTAGTTTTAATGTCTTGCTTTGCCAATACTTTTCAACTTTTAAAATAGTGTTGAATGACCTAAAATTATTATTTTATTGATATTTTAATTTTTATGTTTCAAAATTAAAAATCATGTAATCTTTTAGAAGAAAACTATGGGAGAAAAAAAACATTCGAATAAAAATGATGAAAAAAAAAAGTGTAATGGACATTACTTTCTCTTATATATTTACAACGCCCCCGAGATTCACTTACTTATTCCAACTAATACTTGTTATCTTCTTTTCATTGTATTTAGTTACCCTCTTTGACATATATATATATATATATATATATATATATATATATATATATATATATATATATATATATATATATATATATATATATATATATATATATATATATATATATATGCAAAAAGAAAACCTTTTACATTTAATAATTTTTTTATTATTATTTATTTTATTTTATAAAAAAAACTTATGTTTTGTGATTCTTTAACAAATGAAAATCACTTATTAAAAAAATAGCTATCAAAATTATTTTTTAGAGAAATTATTCAAAACAAATTTTGATTCTAAACTTTTTTTTCATAATATAAAAAAAAAGTGTTTATTAAGGTGATTATTTTGTTTTTTAAACAAATTAAACACAAAAAATTGTACAAAATGGGTTTAGTCTCTGATAATATTAAACACAATTCAATTTTTTGGTAACATTATATTACTTTTCTTATGAAAAACAATACGTTTAGTATGTACAACAATGATTTTAACAAATTATAACAAATAAGTCAACAACTGTGTTATCTCATCAAATACTAATAATTTATAAGTCAAAATTGATATATTAAATATTTAATAAAAATAAATAAATATTATTCTTGACACTAAATTATTTATATGTTTTATTAAAAAAATATATCTTTTAATGAATTAAAAAAATAAGTAAATTAACTTAATTGATATATGCAATAAATGGATTCAATAATTTAGTTTGTTTTTAGAGAGTGAATAACATTGGTCAAAGAGAATAACATTGGTCAAAGAGAATAACTAAATGTAATGGAATAAAATAACAAATATTGTTTGGGGGTAAGTGAGTGAATCTTGTGGGCGATATAAATATATAAAAGAAAGTAATAAACATAATAAACATAACAAGTTTTTCTTGTGATCATCATTATTTTTTAGAATATTTTTTTCCCATTGTTTCCCCCCAAAAGATTACATGGTTTTTCATTTTGAAATATAAATTTTTTAAATATCAACAAAATAATAATTTTAGGTCATTCAACTCTATTTTAAAAGGTGGGAAGATTTGGCAAAGCAAGACATAAAACAACTACTCAAAATACTAGAAAGCGATATCATGTCACACAACAACCACCAAGCATCATCTTCCACTCCCGGTCGTCGGCCTCCAGGGCGTCCGCTTGGCTCCAAGAACAAACCCAAAATTCCTATCATAGAAAACCGTGACAACCCTAATGCACTAAATTCTCATGTCCTTGAGATCACTTCTGGATCCGACGTGTCACAAAGTCTCCTTGATTACGCTCGTCGTCAAGGGAGGGGCATCAGTATCCTCTATGGAAATGGAATAGTGACGAATGTTAGGCTTCTTCAACCAATAGGAAATGTTATAATCCTTCAGGGAAGTTTTGAGATACTCTCGATATCAGGTACAATTTTTCCTTCAGAAACACTATCAAGTGTAGGAGGATTGGTAGTTTATTTAATGGGGACGTCTGGGCAGGCAATTGGGGGGAATGTCATGCCCCCTCTAATGGCTTCAGGTCCAGTGACTTTGATGGTTGCTTCTTTTGCAAACACTGCACCTGAAAAGATTTCTTTGGTGACCAATGATCTGATAGAAAATGAGCGTGAACATGTGACTAACAGTGATACTGACTTTCTCAATGCTGGAGAATCAACATCTGAAATGATAAACATGATGAGTTCCAAAACTCACTATTTGTCCTCTTCTACCCAAGGTCGTACATTCGGATAAAATGCTATCGCACTGCAAAATCACCACACAAACCTCCATGTTTCTAGCTTGATCGATTAGTAATTTACATATTGATGTTCAATAAAATTCAATAAATATTATTATGGAATTGTATTGTTTGTTTTTAAAACATTCCAGTTTATTTAAATGAATAATTTTGTAGGTGGAATAAAATTTCGTTGTTTTGGACTTACTCTTTTTCACTCATTCACTTACGACTCTCCATATATATAATAAATATGAATAATTATTTCTCTATCATGATAAGTTAAGTTTAATCATAGTATCTTTTTAATAAACAAATTTATTTCATGTATAGATCTTAAATTAAGTGAAAACAAAGGTTATGGTGCAGGACAAGTCAATAAATTAATCGTTTAGTCTGTCTTGGTGTTAAGACAGTTGATATATTATGCCAATTTAGGTGTGGTAGGCTCAAGAAGGTTGGTCGAGTTTATATCTAGATGAAAATGAAGATTTACAATAGTAAAAGAGAAATAAAACAAAAGAGTGGTGTTGTGATGAACCAAACCTTATAAGAGATCCAAAGAACGATAATATAAGCTGATATAGCATAAAAACTTCCCTCTAACAATACCATAAATATTTTACCTCCATGGAGTCATAGATTTGGTGAATTGGGAGCTTAATAATATTTTGGAAAAAAATTATTAGTAAAATGTTCCATCTTAGTAAAATTTACTAAAATGTTCCATATTAGTAAAATGTTTCACTAAATGTGATATCACTATGAAAGATCTCACCATGTATTTGATTAACAGAGTTTGGTCTTCCATAAATGCTAGTAGATTTCAAGACTGGAGCATTTTGTCCAGTTTTATTTGCAATCAATTCTTTGATCAAGTATCCTATGTAACACCCTTCTAAAATACCCCAAATATTTAATTAAAATAGCAACATATAAATCAGAGTAATTATGCAGTTAAGGGTGTCACACAAACAACTTCACACCATTCCTCAAAGTAGATCGTCATGCTCATTTATTTATCAAATAAAACGTTTGCATAATACGCAGCGGATAGAAATTAAATCAATCATGCGGAACATGTAACACAATTACATGTAAAATTATTCAACAAGGTAAAACATCCCATCCCGATGTTACATCTATCAGAGCATGACCCACTAAGGAGACTACACTAGACTCCAAGCACTAGCTTCTACTCAATCACTGCTCGTTACCTGAAAAATAGTTGTAAGGGTGAGTTCCTCAATCAATATAATGAACATTATAAAATATCATGTCATGTTAAGTAATTTAACACATTAATCACCCTAATCACATCACACATTCAGTAACGGCACATCAATTCAAATATCATACTCAATACCAATACAATTCATGCTCATACTCAATATCAACACAAACCCACGTATAATATTGGAATACATCCATTCATATTATACGCCATACACATATTATGCAATGAGACTCCATGCATGCGGTACCGACTATTTGTGAACATATAGTTCACCTCACCGTCCAAATCCAGGCACGGCTACCAAGCCCACTAGTCCCACTCATTTGAGACCTAGTGACTCACTCACTAATTCCTCACCATGGGAATTAGCTACCACCCCAAGGGCTATGATATGCACGCTAATTCACCTAGCATGCAAACATCAACAACAGTCCAAAATGACTAACTCACTAATTCCTCACCATGGGAATTAGCTACCACCATAAAGGCCACAATATGCATGCTAATCACCTAGCAATGCTAAATCATCAACCACAATTCAAGAATAGACATATGCTCACACTCTAAGCCATAAAACAGTCTATTCACAAATGCACACATAACTGATACATTCACAAGATCATGCATACCATCACACATCATCAATATTTTATCACATAAGCATATCAGATCATGCCAAAGAACAACCACAGTATTAGCACACTCTACTAATACCTATACTACTCAAAACAACGGGAAATGATCCCTAATATATCGTACATCAGCTAAATAACATTACTCAGCTGAACAACCAAAAACTGCACAACAACAGCACAGAAAAATCACAATCCTGCCCATACGCGTACTGCCTAGTCCCATACGCGTATGGCCCATTTCTCAGCCAAATCCCATACGCGTAACACCATCTCATACGCGTATGCTACGCGTATCACTTCCCCATACGCGTACCAACAGAGACCAAACCACGTTCAAAACATCATCTTCCTCATCCATACGCGTATTGCCTAGTGCCATACGCGTACCAGACCATCTCATACGCGTATTGCCTAGTGCCATACGCGTATGACCAGAAACCAGACTTCCAGATCTGCTATGGCTTTCTCTGCTACGAGATCTATCCAATCCAACCTTCCACAGTCCAATTTTACATATTATTCGTTCATATCTTCTAACACAATTCATACTCTATTCGATTTCACAAAATCTAACATTATTACATCTAATTCCTACGAATTTCCTCCATTTATAATCCAAATTTCGTTCATCCAATATTTCACAAATTTCATCATACATCATTCCAATCAGAGGTAAATCAATAGTCTATCACTACCCATTACATGTTATCCCATAATACCCATAAATCGACGATAAACCCCCCTTACCTGAGTTAATCCGGCAAATCCTGCAGCTTCAAGTTCTTCCTCTCTTCAACCCTTGTTCTCTGGTTCTCTTTGCCCTTTTTCCACTTTTCTGCCCCTTTTTCCTTTTCACGTGAAAAATAAACCTTTTTACTAAATGGGACCTTTTCTAATTCCAACTTTTATTCCAATAAAATAATAACCCAATAATAATAATTCCAATAATAATCCAATTATTTAATTAAATTAATAAATATATTATTAACTTAAATTAAATAATTATCTTATTTTATCGGGGTGTTACAACTGTCCCCCACTAAAAGAGTTTTCGTCCTCGAAAACATACCTCAAGCGAATAACTCTGGATAAGACTCCTTCATCTGACTCTCAAGTTCCCAAGTCACATTGCCACCTGCTGGTCCTCCCCAAGCTACCTTCACCAAAACAATCTCTTTACCCCGCAACTGCTTCAACTCTCGATCCTCAATCCTCATAGGTGATGTTTCAACAGTCAGGTTATCTCTCACCTGGACATCATCTACTTGGACCACATGCGACGGATCATGAATGTACCTCCTCAACTGAGACACATGAAAAACCTCATGCAAATTCGCAAGTGACGGCGGTAAAGCGATACGAT
Source organism: Lathyrus oleraceus (assembly GCF_024323335.1). NCBI lineage: Eukaryota > Viridiplantae > Streptophyta > Magnoliopsida > Fabales > Fabaceae > Lathyrus > Lathyrus oleraceus. The sequence continues at coordinate 596,919,368 of NC_066583.1, read as the reverse complement.
AGGCTACTTCCCCTATCCTCTCCAAAATCTGATAAGGACCAATAAATCGAGGTGTCAACTTCTTCGACTTCAAAGCTCGACCAACCCCAGTTATCGGAGTAACACGAAGAAACACATGGTCTCCCTCTTGAAACTCAAGTGACTTCCTCCTCTTGTCGTGATAACTCTTCTGACGACTCTGAGCAATCCTCATCTTCTCCTGAATCATCTTAATCTTTTCCGTAGTCTGTTGAACAATCTCCGGTCCAACCACAGCACTCTCACCGGACTCATACCAACATAAAGGCGTCCGACATCTCCTACCATACAAAGCTTCAAATGGTGCCATACCAATGCTCGAATGAAAACTATTGTTGTAGGTAAACTCAATCAATGGTAAATAACAATCCCAAGCACCTCCCTTTTCCAAAACACAAGCTCTCAAAAGATCCTCTAGTGACTGAATCGTCCTCTCAGTCTGACCATCAGTCTGCGGATGATATGCAGAACTCAATCTCAACTTGGTTCCCAAAGCCCTCTGCAAACCTTCCCAGAACTTCGATGTAAATCTAGGATCTCTGTCCGAAACAATACTCGACGGAATACCATGCAAACTTACAATTTTCTCAATATACAATTCAGCTAATCTCTCCAATGGATAGTCCATTCTGATCGGAATAAAATGAGCCGATTTTGTCAATCTGTCAACAATCACCCAAATAGCTTCAAAATTCTTAATCGTTCTCGGTAAACCAGAGACAAAATCCATACTGATACTATCCCACTTCCACTCTGGATTAGCCAACGGTTGCATTAGCCCAGACGGCTTCTGATGCTCAATCTTTGACTTCTGACAAGTCAAACAAGAATAAACAAAACTCGCAATTTCTCTTTTCATTCCCGGCCACCAAAATAACTTTTTCAAATCATGATACATCTTCGTAGCCCCAGGATGAATACTCAAGCCACTACGATGTCCTTCCTCAAGAATACTCTTCTTCAGTTCGGTAACATCCGGAATACATACCCGATTACCAAATTTCAAAACACCATTCTCATCAACTCTGAATTCACCACCTTGACCTTGATTCACTAGAGTCAACTTATCAACCAAAAACACATCGGATTTCTGACCCTCTCTAATCTCATCCAGAATACCACTCGTTAACTTCAACATTCCCAATTTAACACTATTGTGAGTACTCTCACACACCAAACTCAAGTCTCTAAACTGTTCAATTAAATCCAATTCTTTAACCATTAACATAGACATATGCAATGATTTCCGACTCAATGCATCAGCCACTACGTTTGCTTTACCCGGATGGTAGTGCAAACCAAAGTCGTAATCCTTCAGAAACTCTAACCATCTCCTCTGTCTCATATTCAGCTCTTTTTGATCAAACAAATACCTTAAACTTTTATGGTCACTGAAAACCTCAAATCTTGACCCGTACAAGTAATGCCTCCATAACTTCAGAACAAATACCACGGTTGCCAACTCTAAATCGTGTGTCGGATAGTTCCTCTCATGAACCCTCAGCTGTCTCGAAGCATAAGCTACAACCTGCTTATTCTGCATCAAAACACCACCCAAACCCAACAATGAAGCATCACAGTAAACCTCAAATGGTTCCGACGAACTCGGTAATATCAGAATAGGAGCAGTAGTTAACTTTCTCTTTAACTCTTGAAAACTTTCTTCACACTTTGAGTCCCAAACAAACGCTTGCCCCTTTCTGGTCAACATCGTCAACGGTAATGCCAACTTAGAAAATCCCTCAATGAATTTCCTATAATAACCTGCAAGTCCAAGAAAACTCCTTATCTCAGAAACTGACTTCGGAGCTTCCCACTTAGATACCGCTTCTATCTTAGAAGGATCAACAACAACACCACCTCTGGAAATCACATGACCAAGAAAACTAACCTCTTCTGACCAAAATTCACACTTAGACAGTTTAGCAAATAACTTCTTTTCTCGCAGAACTCCCAAAACCACTCTCAAATGTTCAGCATGCTCTTCTTCAGATTTCGAATACACCAAAATATCGTCAATAAACACCACAACAAACTGATCTAGGTACGGATGGAAAATCCTATTCATATACTCCATAAATACTCCAGGCGCATTAGTCACACCAAAAGGCATTACAGAATACTCATAATGTCCATACCTTGTTCTGAAAGCAGTCTTCTGAATATCCTCAGTTTTCACACGTATCTGATGATACCCCGATCTCAAATCTATTTTGCTGAACACACTCGCACCAACCAACTGATCCATCAAATCATCAATCCTCGGCAAAGGATACCGATTCTTGATCGTCACTTTATTCAGTTGCCTGTAGTCCACACACAACCTCATAGTACCTTATTTCTTCTTAACTAATAACACTGGTGCACCCCACGGTGACACACTCGGACGAATAAATTTCTTATCCAACAGATCTTCCAACTGACTCTTCAATTCAGTTAACTCAACAGCAGACATACGGTACGGAGCCATCGATATCGGCCTAGTACCAGGTACCAAATCAATCGAGAACTCAACTTCACGCTCTGGCGGTAATTCATTCACTTCTTCCGGGAACACATCAGGAAAATCACACACCACAGCTAGATCGCAAATCACCAGTTTATCTTTAGCCTCCAAAGTCGCTAACAGCATAAACAACTCTGCTCCATCTACTACTGCCTCATTCACCTGCCTTGCAGATAGAAACAAACTCTTTTCTTCCTCAATCTCAGGAAAAATCACAGTCTTATCAAAACAATTGATATAGACTCGGTTAAACACCAACCAGTTCATACCCAGGATAACATCAATCTGCACTAGTGGAAGACACACTAGGTCCATCCCAAAGTCTCTACCAAAAATACTCAAAGAACAATTTAAACAAACTGAAGTAGTAGTCACTGAACCCTTCGCAGGAGTATCAATCATCATACTTCCATGCATCTCAGATATCTCTAACTTAAGTTTCACAGCACAATCCAAAGATATAAAGGAATGAGTCGCACCTGTGTCAATAATAGCTACAAGAGGAAAGCCATTAATATAACACGTACCTCGGATCAAACGATCATCTGCAGAAGTCTCAGAACCCGATAAAGCAAAGACCTTGCCTCCCGACTGGTTCTCTCTCTTCGGCTTAGGACACTGTGGACTGATATGACCCACCTCTCCACAGTTGAAACAAGTCACAGTCTTCAACCGGCAATCTGCAGCCAAGTGACCACCCTTGCCACACTTATAACACCTCTTCTCATTACTGGTACACTCATGGATACGATGTCCAGCCTGACCACACCTGTAACACTTAGCAGGAGCACTGGAGTCTCCCCCACTAGGCCTCTTCATCCCACCTTGTCTCTGGAAACCTTTGCCAACTGCATACGGTTTCCCACGATCATTCTGATTCTTGCCTTTCCTATCAACCCTTTGCCGATAGCTTTCCGCTCTGGCCTTGGTATCCTGTTCAAAAATCCTGCAACAGTCAACCAAATCAGAAAACACTCTAATCCGCTGATACCCAATAGCCTGCTTGATCTCGGGACGTAATCCGTTCTCAAACTTCACACATTTTGAAAATTCCCCAGTAGCCTCATCATAGGGAGTGTAATACTTCGACAGCTCTGTGAACTTAGCAGCATACTCAGTAACAGACCGGTTACCCTGCTTCAATTCCAAGAACTCTATCTCTTTCTTTCCTCTGACATCCTCTGGAAAATACTTCCTCAGGAATCTCTCTCTGAACACAGCCCAAGTGATCTCAGCATTCCCAGCAGATTCCAACTCAGTGCGGGTAGCAACCCACCAATCATCTGCTTCTTCTGACAGCATATGCGTACCGAACCTGACCTTCTGGTTATCGGCACACTCAGTCACTCGGAAGATCCTCTCGATCTCCTTCAACCACTTCTGAGCGCCATCTGGATCGTATGCTCCCTTGAACATTGGAGGATTGTTCTTCTGGAATTCACTCAGTTGACGAGCAGTTCCCATTCCCACAACATTCAGATTCCCTCCAAGTACTCCAGCTAGCATACCCAGAGCCTCAGCAATCGCAGCATCATCTCTGCCTCTTCCAGCCATCTCTATTCTGAAAACCCAACAAGCTAAACAATAAGTACTGATAGGGTTACACAACACCTATCCAGTACAGGGGAACAGAATAATTACGACTCGACTCGACCGACTATGCTCTGATACCACTAATGTAACACCCTTCTAAAATACCCCAAATATTTAATTAAAATAGCAACATATAAATCAGAGTAATTATGCAGTTAAGGGTGTCACACAAACAACTTCACACCATTCCTCAAAGTAGATCGTCATGCTCATTTATTTATCAAATAAAACGTTTGCATAATACGCAGCGGATAGAAATTAAATCAATCATGCGGAACATGTAACACAATTACATGTAAAATTATTCAACAAGGTAAAACATCCCATCCCGATGTTACATCTATCAGAGCATGACCCACTAAGGAGACTACACTAGACTCCAAGCACTAGCTTCTACTCAATCACTGCTCGTTACCTGAAAAATAGTTGTAAGGGTGAGTTCCTCAATCAATATAATGAACATTATAAAATATCATGTCATGTTAAGTAATTTAACACATTAATCACCCTAATCACATCACACATTCAGTAACGGCACATCAATTCAAATATCATACTCAATACCAATACAATTCATGCTCATACTCAATATCAACACAAACCCACGTATAATATTGGAATACATCCATTCATATTATACGCCATACACATATTATGCAATGAGACTCCATGCATGCGGTACCGACTATTTGTGAACATATAGTTCACCTCACCGTCCAAATCCAGGCACGGCTACCAAGCCCACTAGTCCCACTCATTTGAGACCTAGTGACTCACTCACTAATTCCTCACCATGGGAATTAGCTACCACCCCAAGGGCTATGATATGCACGCTAATTCACCTAGCATGCAAACATCAACAACAGTCCAAAATGACTAACTCACTAATTCCTCACCATGGGAATTAGCTACCACCATAAAGGCCACAATATGCATGCTAATCACCTAGCAATGCTAAATCATCAACCACAATTCAAGAATAGACATATGCTCACACTCTAAGCCATAAAACAGTCTATTCACAAATGCACACATAACTGATACATTCACAAGATCATGCATACCATCACACATCATCAATATTTTATCACATAAGCATATCAGATCATGCCAAAGAACAACCACAGTATTAGCACACTCTACTAATACCTATACTACTCAAAACAACGGGAAATGATCCCTAATATATCGTACATCAGCTAAATCACATTACTCAGCTGAACAACCAAAAACTGCACAACAACAGCACAGAAAAATCACAATCCTGCCCATACGCGTACTGCCTAGTCCCATACGCGTATGGCCCATTTCTCAGCCAAATCCCATACGCGTAACACCATCTCATACGCGTATGCTACGCGTATCACTTCCCCATACGCGTACCAACAGAGACCAAACCACGTTCAAAACATCATCTTCCTCATCCATACGCGTATTGCCTAGTGCCATACGCGTACCAGACCATCTCATACGCGTATTGCCTAGTGCCATACGCGTATGACCAGAAACCAGACTTCCAGATCTGCTATGGCTTTCTCTGCTACGAGATCTATCCAATCCAACCTTCCACAGTCCAATTTTACATATTATTCGTTCATATCTTCTAACACAATTCATACTCTATTCGATTTCACAAAATCTAACATTATTACATCTAATTCCTACGAATTTCCTCCATTTATAATCCAAATTTCGTTCATCCAATATTTCACAAATTTCATCATACATCATTCCAATCAGAGGTAAATCAATAGTCTATCACTACCCATTACATGTTATCCCATAATACCCATAAATCGACGATAAACCCCCCTTACCTGAGTTAATCCGGCAAATCCTGCAGCTTCAAGTTCTTCCTCTCTTCAACCCTTGTTCTCTGGTTCTCTTTGCCCGTTTTCCACTTTTCTGCCCCTTTTTCCTTTTCACGTGAAAAATAAACTTTTTTACTAAATGGGACCTTTTCTAATTCCAACTTTTATTCCAATAAAATAATAACCTAATAATAATAATTCCAATAATAATCCAATTATTTAATTAAATTAATAAATATATTATTAACTTAAATTAAATAATTATCTTATTTTATCGGGGTGTTACATCCTACACTAGCTCTAACACCAATCTAGCATTCAATGCCACTAGATCTCACCATATTTACTATCAAGGCCTTTAATTTCTCAATTCACCCTTATAGGGCTTCCTCCATCAAGGAGGTTCTTTGGACTCCTCCCATGGGGAATTGGATCAAGTGTGTTGTAGATGATGCTTTTACTAGGAATCCCTCTACAATTGTAAATGAGGGTATTCCAAAGATAGAAAGAGCTTGTTCCTTTTGGCTTTTGCTGAACCTCTAGGCACATATAATTCTATGGTCTATGAACTTTGTGTTTCTATCATGTGTGTTAAAATTTCCAAAGATGGGAGTTGAACCAGGCTTTGGATAGAGTCAGATTCCCTCATTGTAGTCAATGCTTCTTCTTCCCCTAATTCTATCTTGGTTCATTGGCAGCTTAGTCCATATGGATTGCTTATCATAAGATCATTTTGGACATTTCCTTTTTCATTACACACATATTAGAGAAGGAAATAGTTGTGCGATTTTTTTGCCAATATAGGTCATAAACCTGTGAAGAAGATGTTCATCATCTATCTTAGTTTATTTTTAATGAAGACAAAAGCTTATCAACGAAGAAAGATCAACGAACAAAAAATTTGGAATCAATTATCAAGATGATGTAAACTTTAGAAATTAAAACACTGGATTATTGATCAAGCTACTCTAATGGCAATTCATATGTTTATATAGTCTTTAAATGCTCAAGAAACCTCATCTCATATTCTATGAAAATATAACTTTTAAAAAGATAAATTTCAAAAATTACACCAGTGCAATGGGTTATATATAATGTGCAAGCGATTGCTTCAAGTATTTTATTGAATTTTTTTGAATGTTACTAAAGTGTAACCATTGACATAAAACTACAATCATTTGCTTCATCTTTCGGCCTAAATTTTTTTAACATTGTAGTACGCGTAACCGATTGCTCCATATGTGCAACAAGTTACACCTGCAAAGTTTTGGAAAAATCTGAACCAGTTTGATACCTTTTCATTCCATTTGATCTTGGTACCTTTTTCAAAGCATTGCAAACATTCATGGTCATTTTTTCAAATATTACCACTCTTTTTAGAGGCATCTGGAAATGTCATATTATAAGAATTTTCATATTTCAAATAACCTATTTCACTAAATTTTAAACTACAATTCAAATATTTTTTAAGAGTTTTTTTCCATCCAAAATCTAAAAACTTTTTCTGCTTTAATTGTCATATCAGTGTGTCATACCGTAAATTTTTTCCAAGTATTTCTAACTTCTAATCATGGCTAGGTCATCACATCTTCGCATCTTTGCATTACATTAGATGAAATCCATTTACAATTTTCGTATCATTTTTTTCACTTCATTAATCATAACGACAACAAAATATGATTTTAAGCTAAAGACAAATTTAAATCCATTTTATTCATTCTCAATTATGATATTATCTTATTATCATACATGAATCCATCCATTTTAATTTTATTCCACCATGTGCATTTTTGTATTATTTGAAGATCAAAGCAAAAGTTAATAAAATATTTGTAATACCTCGTATTTCCTTAAACACTCAATATCCTATTAATTGAGATCAACCGAGTTCCTATGTGCTCTAAAAGTCATCAGTTGGGATACATAGAGTAAATAGTGAATTCAAATTGACTTAATTAATATTAATTGGGACTGACCTATAATTAATTGGGACATTTTGGTAACACTAATAGTGGGTCAATTGCTCTAGTAGGACAAATATTAAAAGTGTAGTACCACTTGGGATATTTGTTACCACTAATAATCTTTTCTAACCACGTATTCCTAATGGCAAATGGTGGCCACATGTTTATATCCTATACCCACCAACCTTGTACCACTCCATTTTTCTCTATGTATCAGAAAAGCTAGTGGGGAGAAGAAAGAAGCAAGATAGTGGATAGAAGAAGGAAGTAAGCTAGTGGAGAGAAGAAGGAGGAGGAAAAACTTGGAATCCATCATCATCACTTCATCACCATCTCATCTCATCACCTTCTTTAACCTCCTCTTTCATTCCTAAGGTGGGTTCTAGGTAGAACTTTAGATTTAGAAATTAGGGTTTGATAAACCATGCAATTGATAGTAAGATAGATGATATTATGATGAGTTTCTCCATGAATCATGTGAATCTCCTTTGATGGTGCTTCTATATGTGTAGTTGTATTTGTTGGATTATTGGGATATAACGATGTGGTTGTTACTTTGATTGTGTTCATGATTGTTGGGGAGAATAAGAATATACATGTGGTAAGGTGTCTTTGATATGTTTTCATGATTATGATAAGAGATTGGTTGCTAGAAATGGAACCCATATTATGCAGGTTAAAATTTATGTTGTTGTGCATAAGAAAATTTTGATTTGTGCAGCGACCAATCAATTGGTTCTGGAGGTTTTTCCGTACCAATCGATTGAATGGAGTTTCTGAGTTATGAAGAAGTGAAAAATGTTTGGGACCAATCGATTGGTCCTTAGTGACAATCGATTGTATTGTCTTTCTGTTTTTAAGAAAATGAAATTTTTGCAAGGCCAATCGATTGCATGAACTTACTGACTTTGAAAATTGGAAATTCGTTCAGCTGTCAATCAATTAACACTCAACATCAATCGATTGATCCTTTGTATTCTATGATAAACAAAAATGTGAGATAGCCCAATCGATTGTGCCTCCCTAACCAATCGATTGGCTCATGCCTAAATCTTCAAATTTCATTTCTTTGATGTTCCTAAATGTATTGCATCAACTATTAATCACTTGTCATGTTATACTTGTATTGAATCAATATTAAATGTGAGAATTACATGTTGAATCAAGTGAGTTAACCTAGTAATCATTTTAGGGTATAAGTTAGACTCACAACTTAGATAACATTAGAAAGTGACATTTGTTCGTATGTTGCCTATGTGATGGTCGTGAATGAATGGTTGCTATAGATGAGAGTGAGACGCTTTGTATGAAACATGTGTTGTGGTTGTATGATGTTGGTGAATGAAGTCACCAGTGATTGATGAATCTAGTTGTGTTTTATGGAATTAATCACGTATTCAGAATGTTTTTTCCTTGATGGTGTACATCCCTATTTGAGATTCTTAGACGAGTAAGCAATGGGATGTGACTCCATTGATTCATGCCTCAATTGGGTTTGAGCCCCAACCATGACAGACATGGGGGATAGGTGGACACCAAAGTGGGTTAGAGGCCCATACGGTGAAAGATACCCTAAGTAGGTTAGAGTCCCATATGGTTGATGGTCGCTTGGATTGAGTTTGAAACTTATAGAGGACCTGATATCCACCGCGAAAGTCGAATCATACGAGCATGCATGAACTGAGCTTTCCCCAGACGTAGGTCCGCTCAAGGATTGATGTTTCGTGAATCTGAATAGTGACTTATTTGAGTTGTGAGAACTCAGGAGCATATTGCCATACATTGCGAGACTTTTCCCCATCGCTTATGTCTTCCTTCCCTTGTTGACTTAAGTTTAATATTGATCAGAAAACCCTGTATAGCCGAGTGGACCCATAAGATAGGGAACGCACTGGGATTATTATCTCACCCCATGTTGTTGATTACTTTTCAGGTAGTTCCGATCAGGAGAAGGGTAAGGACAAGATAAAATGATGCCCTTGCTTACCTGATGTTTTAGATGGCTTCTCTATTGTCTTGATATTTTTTTTAGATCATCCTACAATGATCTAGTTCCTAGTTTTATTTTGGGCACCTTTGTGTATATTTAGTACCATGTAGTGTTTTCTTTTGGGCATGTAATATGTACAGTTGCCACTAGGTGCTTATGTACCAGTATTATACTATGTATAATACGTATTCTAGACATATATTATATGTGGGTGTTACAATTGGTATCAGAGAATGTTGTATCCTCGACCTAGCCATGAGATATTATAAGTATTCCTTTATTTCTCATATGTGGGTTGTCATCATTGTCCTTGATGTTGTATTCATAGTATTGAGCCTGATCAACCTAATTCTATTTATATGACATCCAAGATCATGGCTGACAGACGCAAAGGTCGTGGTAGACCCAGAACTCATAATTCAGATTCAGAACCACCAAGTGGTAGTGAAGGTTTTCAATGGACCCAATTTGTGCAACAGATGCAGCAGCCATAAAACCAATTCATGCATTAGATGATGCAACAGTTAAATGGTGGCCTTCATCCTCAAGGGGTTCCACAAGAAGTTGTAGGTGGTAGTTTCCGAGATTTCTTTCACATGAATCCTCCTGAGTTCCATGGTGGATTAAATCCTGTGAAGGCTCATGAGTGGGTAACCAGCATGGAGAGGATTTTTCAGATAGTGCATTATAGTGAAGAGAATAAAGTTGTGTTTACTTCTCACATGATGAGGGGTCATGTTGTGAGGTGGTGGGAAAGTGCTTCGACTCTTATGACCAATCAAGGAGTACCTAGGGATTGGGAGCCTTTTAAGACTACTTTCTAGATAAGTATTTTTCCTAGATCTTTGAGGACTCATAAAGAATATGAGTTTCAGCAGCTTAGACAAGGTACTATGTTAGTAGTTATGTATGCTGAAAAGCTTGAAGATATGGTTGTTTATTCTAGATAGGCCGTGTACATACCAGATGAGAAGTGTAAGATCGATCAGTTCCTTTTTGGTTTAAGAGGTGAAATTTCTCATAGTGTTTCTCAGAGAGAGTTCACTAATTATGTTGAATTGCTAAGGCAATGTTATGTGGTTGAGAATAGTTTGAAGAAAGTTCACGAAGAAAGGGATCAGTATAGGATTGGACAGAAGGACCAGGGAAGGCCAGGTAACCAGTTTAGGCCTATACCTCAATCTTTCAAAGGAAAGCAAGTGCAACATGCAAGAGCTAACCACCCTCCGCAATGTCAAGTATGTAAGAAGTCTCATTTTAGAAGATGTATCGGAAGTGTGATTAGGTGTTTTACTTGTCAGAGGGAGGGACACATGGCTAGGGATTGTCCTCAGAATCAGAATCAGATGCAAGGAAGGAACATTGGTCGAGTTTACTTTGGATGCAAGGAAGGCTAAGATCAGCAATGCTTTGATTACTGGTACGTGTCTCATTAATGATCATCCCTGTTTTGTATTGTTTGATTGTGGGGCAACACACTCTTTTCTATCAATTCAGTGTATGAAGCGTCTTGGCTTGCAAGCAATTCCATTGTCTCCTGCTATGGTGGTTACTACCGCCATGTATGATATGGTTGAGACACCGTTAATTTTTGAAAATTATTCGCTTTCGGTGAATGGTAGAATTTTCCAGATTGATCTTCTTTGTTTATCACTTAAGAAGGTTGATGTGGTCTTAGGGATGGATTAGCTTTCTGCCAATTCGATATTTATTGGATGTGAAGAGAATTTAATCATCATTCCATCTAGTGAAGCTACTCCAAAGGATGTATTAACTACTATCTTGGAAGGTACGGTTGGCATGGTTAATTTCTTATTTGAGAAGGAAAAGTCGGTTCTCTTGGTTCTCACCAAGGAACCTAGAGAAAATCTGAAAGTTACACAAATTCCCATCGTTTGTGAATTTCCAAAAAAATTCCCTGAGGATATCACTTCTCTTCCTCCTGAAAGGGAAGTGAAATTCTCTATTGATCTGATATCGGGGATGGCTCTAATCTTTGTTTCTCCTTATCGTATGGCGCCACTCGAGTTGAGAGAGTTGAAGGCTCAATTGGAAGAGTTATTAACTAATAATTTCATCCAACCTAGTGCCTCACCATGGGGAGCTCCAATGTTACTAGTGAAGAATAAGGATGGTAGTATGTGGTTGTGTATCGATTATCTCCAGTTGAATAAAGCCACCATTAAGAACAAGTACCCCCTGCCAAGGATAGACGATTTGCTAGATCAATTGAAATGAGCCTGTGTGTTCTCAAAGATTGATTTATGGTCGGGCTATCATCAAACCAGAGTTAAGAATTCGGATGTACCAAAGACCGTATTCCGAACCCGATATGACCATTATGAGTTTCTTGTAATGCCTTTTGGTGTGACGAATGCCCCTGCTGTTTTCATGGACTATATGAATTAGATATTTCAACCTTACTTGGACCAGTTCGTGGTTATCTTTATTGATGACATCCTTATTTATTCTCGTACTCCTCAAGAGCACGGAGGACATCTAAGGACCATTCTATCAGTACTACAAGAGAAGCAGCTTTTTTCCAAGTTAAGTAAGTGTGAATTTTGGATGAATGAAGTGAAGTTTCTTGGTCATGTAATATTACAAGGAGGAGTATCAGTAGATCCATCTAAAGTCGAAGAAGTTATTAATTGGGAAAGACCGAAGAATGCTTCCGAAGTTAAAAGTTTCTTAGGCTTGGCAGGTTACTATCGACGATTTATTAAAGGGTTTTCTCAATTAGCTTTACCAATGACGAGACTTACCCGAAAGGAAAATCCTTCTAAATGGGATTCGAAGTGTGAGTAGAGGTTTCATGAGTTTGAAGGAAAAACTAACAACTGCTCCTATTTTAATCATCCCTGATCCTAGTAAGTCTTATGAAGTATTTTGTGATGCCTATAAGAAAGGATTAAGAGGGGTGTTAATGTAGAGTATTCAAGTTGTAGCATATGCCTCTCGTTAGTTGAAGACTCATGAAGAGAACTATCCAACTCATGATCTTGAATTAGCTGCTGTTATTTTTACATTGAAGGTGTGGCGACATTACTTGTATGGAGTATGTTTTGAGATGTTTAGTGACCATAAGAGTTTGAAATATTTATTTGACCAAAAAGAGTTGAACATGAGACAGAGGAGATGGGTGGAGTATTTAAAAGATTTTGATTTTGAGCTTAAGTATCACCCAGAGAAAGTAAATAAGGTTACAGATGCCTTAAGTCGAGAAGAGATGCATAAAGCTGACTTAATGATGTTAGAATACGCATTGTTGGAAAATTTATGAGATCTTAACCTTCAGTTTAATTGGACGCAGAATGGTGTGATAACCGGAAATTTGAATGTTTCTTCTAACCTAAAGGAAGAAATCCAACAAGGACAAATGATAGATGATAAGTTGTAAGAGATGTCGACTCAACCAGGCTTCACTCAATCCCTAGATGGAGTTATTCTTTTTAATCAAAGGATTTATGTCCCGAATGATGCCGAACTGAAAAGAAAAGTTTTAAAGGAAACCCACAAGGGGGTGTTTACCATACATCCAGGTTCATCGAAGATGTATCAAGACTTAAAGAAGGACTACCGGTGCCCTGGAATGAAAAAGGATATTGCAAAGTATGTGTCAGAATGCATAATGTGCCAGCAAGTAAAGATTGAACATCAAAAGCCAAGTGGTTTATTGCGACCTTTAGAGATTCCAGTTTGGGAATGGGATAGTATTTCAATGGATTTTGTAGTAGGGTTACCTCGGACCCAAGGTGGTTATGATTTAATATGGGTGGTTGTGGATTGGTTAACTAAGCCCGTGCACTTCTTTAGCCGTGAAAACTACTTACAAGGCAAGTCATCGTGCACGGTTGTTCATTTCGAAAATTGTAAGACTCCATGGTGTCCCAACTAGTATTGTGTCTGACTGAGACCCAAAGTTCACTTCAAGATTTTGGAGGATATTTCAACAATCTATGGGATCGAAGTTGTGTTTGAGTATGTCTAATCATCCTCAAATGGATGGTCAAATTGAGAGGATGATACAGACACTAGAGGATATGTTAAGAGCTTGTGTACTTGAAAGTGTAGGAAATTGGAAGGAGCTCTTACCATTGATTGGATTTGCATACAACAATAGTTACCATGCAAGTATCGGGATGGCTCCTTATGAAGCCTTGTATGGACGGAAATGTAGAACACCTTTGTGTTGGACAGAAGTTGGGGAAGAAGAATCTTAGGACCATAGATTATTAAAGAGACTACGGAAAAGATAAGGATGGTTTGTGATAAGATAAATAAAGCACAAGATCGCCAAAAGAGCTGCGCAGATCACAAACGAAGACCATTAGAATTTAACGAAGGTGATCATGTATTTCTAAAGGTGACTCCGAGATTGTGACTGAAGGAACCGTTTAAGTCACAGAAGTTAAGTCTGAGATACGTAGGACCATACCAGATTATAGAGAGGACTGGTGAAATAGCTTACAAATTAGCCTTACCACCTTCTCTATCAGAAATGCATGATGTTTTTCACGTATCTCAACTTCGAAAGTTCATTCCAGATTCTCTTCAGCCCATTCTTCCAGATTCAATAGAAGTAGAACCAGACTTAACTTTCAAACCTATACCAAGTCGTATCTTAGGACGGGAAATTAAGGTATTGAGGAATAAGGAGATCCCTCTTGTTAAGGTTTAGTGGGATGAATCACATACGGGCGATGCTACCTGGGAACTAGACTCTGGTATATGAGAAGTTTAGCCTTATCTCTTCCAGGTAATATTTAAATTCGGGGGTGAATTTTATTTAGGGGGGGGGGAGGATGTAGTATCCCGTATTTCCTTAAACATTCAAATTCTTATTAATTGAGATCAACTGAGTTCCTATGTGCTCTAAAAGTTATCAGTTGGAATAAATAGAGTAAATAGTGAATTCAAATTGACTTAATTAATACTAATTGGGAATGACCTATTATTAATTGAGACATTTTGGTAACACTAATAATGGGTCAATTGCCCTAGTAGGACAAATATTAAAAGTGTAGTATCACTTGGGATATTTGTTACTACTAGTAATTGTTTCTAACCACATATTCCTAGTGGAAAATGGTGGCCACATGTTTATATCCTATACCCACCAACCTTGTACCACTCCATTTTTCTCTATGTATCAGAAAAGCTAGTGGAGAGAAGAAGGAAGCAAGCTAGTGGAGAGAAGAAGGAAGAGGAAAAACTTGGAATCCATCATCATCACTTCATCACCATCTCATCTCATCATCTTCTTCAACCTCCTCTTTCATTCCTAAGGTGGGTTCAAGGTAGAACTTAAGACTTAGAAATTAGGGTTTGATAAATCATAGAATTGATAGTAAGATAGATGATATTATGATGAGTTTCTCCATGAATCATGTGAATCTCCATTCATGATGCTTCTATATGTGTTGTTGTATTTGTTGGATTCTTATGTTATAATGATGTGATTGTTGCTTTGATTATGTTCATGATTGTTCGGGAGAATAAGAATATGCATGTGGTAAGGTGTTATTGATGTGTTTTCATGATTATGATAAGAGATTGGTTGCTAGAAATGGAACCCATATTATGCAGGTTGAAAATTATGTTGTTGTGCATAAGAAACTTTTCATTTGTGCAGGGACCAATCGATTGGTTCTGGAGGTTTTTCCAGACCAATCGATTGGATAGAGTTTCTGAGTTATGAAGAAGTGAAAAATGTTTGGGACCAATCGATTGGTCCTTAGTGACAATCGATTGTATTGTCTTTCTGTTTTTAAGAAAATGAAATTTTTGCAGGGCCAATCGATTGACATTGGACTCCAATCGATTGCATGAACTTACTGATTTTGAAAATTGGAAATTCGTTCAGCTGTCAATCAATTGTCACTCAACATCAATCGATTGATCCTTTGTATTCTTTGAAAAACAAAAATGTGAGATAGACCAATCGATTGGGCTTCCCTAACCAATCAATTGGCTCATGCCTAAATCTTCAAATTTCATTTCTTTGATGTTCCTAAATGTATTGCATCAACTATTAATCACTTGTCGTGTTATACTTGTATTGAATCATTATTAAATGTGAGAATTACATGTTGAATCAAGTGAGTTAACCTAGTGATTATTTTAGGGTATAAGTTAGACTCACAACTTAGATAACATTAGAAAGCGACATTTGTTCGTACGTTGCCTATGTGAAGGTCGTGAATGAATAGTTGCTATATATGAGAGTGACACGCTTTATATGGAACATGTGTTGTAGTTGTATGATGTTGGTGAATGAAGTCACCAGTGATTGATGAATCTAGTTGTGTTTTATGGAATTAATCACGTATTTAAAATGTTTTATCCTTGATGGTGTACATCCCTGTTTGAGATTCTTAGACGAGTAAGCAATGGGATGTGACTCCAATGATTCATGTCTCAAATGGGTTTGAGCCCCAACCATGGCGGACATGGGGGATAGGTGGACACCATAGTGGCTTAGAGGCCCATACAGTGAAAGATACCCTAAGTGGGTTAGAGCCCCATACGGGTGACGGTCGCTTGGATTGAGTTTGGAACTTATAGAGGACCCGATATCCACTACGAAAGTCGAATCATACGAGCATGCATGAACTGAGCTTGCCCTAAATGTAGGTCCGCTCAGGGATTGGTGTTTCGTGAATCTGAATAGTAACTTATTTGAGTTGTGGGAACTCAGGAGCATGTTGCCATACATTACGAGACTTTTCCCCACCGCTTAAGTCTTCCTTCCCTTGTTGACTTAACTTGGACATTTATTAGAAAACCCTGTAGAGTCAAATGGACCCATAAGATAGGGAATCCACTGGGATTATTATCTCACCCTATGTTGTTGATTACTTTTCAGGTAGTTCCGATTAGGCGAAGGGTAAGGACAAGATAGAGTGATGCCCTTTCCTACCTGATGTTTTGGATGGCTTCTCCACTGTGTAGATATTTTTTTTAGATCATTCTACAATGATCTAGTTCCCAGTTTTATTTTGGGCACCTTTGTGTATATTTAGTGTCATGTAGTGTTTTCTTTTGGGCATGTAGTTTGTACATTGTTGTCGCTAGGCTCTTACGTATTTCAGTACCAGTATTACACTATATATAATATGTATTCTAGACATAAATTATATGTGGGTGTTACAATATTTCCTTGAACCAAAATTCATACTTTAAATCCATTTTACCTTTCATTTTAGGCATCATTAATCATACATCATGTGGATTGTATCATCCATGTACCATTCATCATACATGCTATTGTACATCATATGCATTAATTATCGAAAAAGATAAAAAAAAAAGTGAACAAAAATAAAGATGGAATAAAAGACAAGATCCAATTTTCTCATTTCATCATTCACACATATATGAATTTGTCATGAACGAATTTTCACACATACATATGCGTTTTCTAACCACATTTTTCAACTCTTTTTCACCACTCAACAAAAACTTGTCCTTTTCATTCAATTTCTAACAAACTCACTCTTTACTTATCCTTATCACAATCTTCACACAATTCCTTCACCAAACAGTACAAGTTGATGCTCCATATTACAATTAGAATTCCAATATCAATTCCACTACCTTTT